>NC_140582.1:475689170-476002108 GCF_964204655.1 Triturus cristatus | reverse complement strand
AAGGTAAATATGCCAAAGTCAGTAGTAGCTCCTGGTCAGATGTCTAGGAAGCAAGAAATCGACAGCCAGTCTCTCGCTTGTCTTGGAGTTAGGCTGTACCATGTCCTAATACCACTTAATGCATAGTGTGTGCTGAATTCAACAGACTGTGAGCGCACTGTACTTGACCACCACCCAAAAGCAAAAAAACTCAGACACAAGCAGCCTCACTCCTGAGCCGTCTATTTGATCCCTGCCCCTGAGGGCGGCAGGCTGGAGTTCAGTTTCCCCCATTAGTCATTCTATTGAAGCAGCATGCAGCACTTAACTCTTAACCCTGACAATAGCCGAGTGCGAGCCTCTAATGCCATTTGTTCTAAGGGGGGGACCAAGACCAGGGGAGAGGCTGGATATCAAGTCTCAGCCCCACAATACCACCAAAAGCTACGCGCCAACAACAATTTATTCAAAGAACCAACAGCACAGACGTGGCTAAGCAAATGTCAATGTCCCTTTAATCTCAGCACAATTGGCACTCAATCAATTTCACATTAGGTTTGCTAGGCCCTGCAAAGGTGGAAGGTCACGCTCACTAGAATATTCAATTTCCTTGAGAACCAAGTAAATGTGCATACTATGCATAATCTTGCAGCTCATGTGTGTAGGTGTTTTCCCAAGCACATGCTTAGAATGTGTGATTTGTGTACATATGCATGGCATGTTTATACAATACGATGTTACTGCTGACTAACAGTGCAGGTTTTGATACACTATTTTTCCCTCTTCCCTATGCTCAAAGCATATCACTTGCAACACTGTAATGACTCTGTAATTGGTGAACAACTTTGATAGATATCTGCTTTGGTTGATTGTGGTATATTTAATATGTTGCCACTTCAAATTGTGAAATATTTGAAATATGTATGAGGTTTTCTTGAAGCTCGTTGAACAATATATCAATATTTTATCCCCTTCCCTGCTGCTTGTGTTTGCATTCGGGAGCATACTTTCCTTCATAAGGGGTCTGGAAGAAAGTGGGACACACATGCATATGTAGTATGGACCTTTCTTACTGTGTGAAAAAATGAGGTCTTATGAAGGATATACAACAAAGCACTATTGAACAAGTAAACCATCACTCCCAATTCCACATCAGTTGCAAAAAACCTTATTGAAATGCACATTTGCATTCCAATTGATACATAGCTGCAATTAATAATGGTAAGATATAAGGAGGCCAACAGCTGAAATCTATCAGCGCCCACTTAGGCCCAAGTTCGAAATAAAGAAGTATGTCGATTTTCTAATTTTCTGCAAACATATTGGTGTGAGCTGCAGATAAATGATACTGGAATACAAATTCAGTATTTGATTCAGCTGTAGGCTTTCACCATCAGACAAGACAGTAACTTTCTTGTCCACAGCAGCACCCTGGTAGATAGTCTTGGTTAAGTTCAACCCTATGCAGCAGCACCCTGGTAGGGAGCCGCACCCTCATGGAGAGCCTCAGTACAACAAAGCCCTATGCATCAGCACCCTCGGAGAGAGCCTCAGTACAACGTAACCCTAGGCAGCAGCACCCTCATCGAGAGCCTCGGCACAGTTTAACTCTTAGCAGCAGCACCCTGGTAGAGAGCCACACCCTTGGGGAGAGCCTCGGTACAGTTTAACCCTATGCAGCAGCACCCTGGTAGAGCGTCTCACCCTCTTAGAGAGCCGCACCCTCACGGAGAGCTTCGGTACAATGTAACCCTATGCAGCAGCACCCTGGTAGAGATCTGCACCCTCATGGAGAGCCTCAGTACAAGGTAACCCTATGCAGCAGCATCCTCGTAGAGAGCCGCATCCTCATGGAGAGCCTCAGTACAAGGTAGACCTATGCATCAGCACCCTCGTAGAGAGCCGCACCCTCGTGGAGATCCTCGGTACAGTTTAACCTTATGCAGCAGCACCCTCGTAGAGAGCTGCACCCTCGTGGAGAGCCTTGGTACAGTTTAACCCTTTGCAGCAGCACCCTGGTAGAGAGCCGCACCCTCAGGGAGAGCCTCGGTACAATGTTACTCTATGCAACAGCGCCCTGGTAGAGAGCCGCACCCCGGTGGAGAGCCTCGGTACAATGTAACCCTATGCAGCAGCACCCTGGTAGATAGCCTTGATTAAGTTCAACCCTATGCAGCAGCACCCTCGTGGAGAGCCTCGGTACAGTTTAACCCTTTGCAGCAGCACCCTTGTAGAGAGCCGCACCCTCGTGGAGAGCCTCGGTACAATGTAACCCTATGCAGCAGCACCCTGGTAGATAGCCTTGATTAAGTTCAGCCCTATGCAGCAGCACCCTCGTAGAGAGCCTCGGTACAGTTTAACCCTATGCAGCAGCACCCTGGTAGAGAGCCGCACCCTCTTAGAGAGCCGCACCCTCACGGACAGCTTCGGTACAATGTAACCCTATACAGCAGCACCCTGGTAGAGAGCTGCACCCTCGTGGAAATCCTCGGTACAATGTAACCCTATGCAGCAGCACTCTCGTAGAGAGCCGCACCCTTGTGGAGAGCCTCGGCACAGTTTAACCCTATGCAGCAGCATCCTCATGGAGAGCCACACCCTCATGGAGAGCCTCGGTACAATGTAACCCTATGCAGCAGCATCCTGGTAGAGAGCTGCACCCTCATGGAAAGCCTCGGTACAATGTAACCCTATGAAGCAGCACCCTCGTAGAGAGCCGCACCCTCGTGGAGGGCCTCGGTACAGTTTAACCCTATGCAGCAGCACCCTGGTAGAGAGCTACACCCTCGTCGAGAGCCTCGGTACAGTTTCACCCTATGCAGCCGCACCCTCGTAGAGAGCCGCACCCTCGTGGAGAGCCAACGGTACAATGTAACCCTATGCAGCAGCACCCTGGTAGAGAGCCGCACCCTGGTGGAGAGCCTCGGTACAATGTAACCCTATGCAGCAGCACCGTGGTAGAGAGCCGCACCCTGGTGGAGAGCCTCTGTACAATGTAACCCTATGCAGCAGCACCCTCGTAGAGAGCCTCACCCTGGTGGAGAGCCTCGGTACAATGTAACCCTATGCAGCAGCACCCTTGTAGAGAGCCCACCCTCGTAGAGAGCCCACCCTTGTGGAGAGCCTTGGCACAATGTAACCCTATGCAGCAGCACCCTCGTAGAGAGCCGCACCCTCTTGCAGAGCCTCATTACAATGTAACCCTATGCAGCAGCACCCTCGTAGAGAACCCACTCTTGTGGAGAGCCTTGGTACAATGTAACCCTATGCAGCAGCACCCTGGTAGAGAGCCGCACCCTTGTGCAGCGCCTCGGAACAATGTAACCCTATGCAACAGCACCCTGGTAGAGAGCCGCACTCTCATGGAGAGCCTCGGTACAATGTAACCCTATGCAGCAGCACCGTCGTGGAGAGCCCCACTCTCGTGGAGAGCCTCGGTACAATGTAACCATATGCAGCAGCACCCGGTAGAGAGCCGCACCCTTGTGCAGCGCCTCGGAACAATGTAACCCTATGCAACAGCACCCTGGTAGAGAGCCGCACTCTCATGGAGAGCCTCGGTACAATGTAACCCTATGCAGCAGAACCCTCGTGGAGAGCCACACTCTCGTGGAGAGCCTCGGTACAATGTAACCCTATGCAGCAGCACCCTGGTAGACAGCCGCACCCTCGTAGAGAGCCTCGGTACAATGTAACCCTATGCAGCAGCACCCTCGTAGAGAGCCGCACCTTCATGCAGAGCCTCGGTACAATGTAACCCCATGCAGCAGCACCCTGGTAGAGAGCCACACCCTCATGGAGAGACTCGGTACAATGTAACCCTCTGCAGAAGCACCCTCGTGGAGAGCCACACTCTCGTGGAGAGCCTCGGTACAATGTAACCCTATGCAGCAGCACCCTGGTAGAGAGCCGCACCCTTTTGGAGAGCCTCGGTACAATGTAACCCTATGCAGCAGCACCCTCGTAGAGAGCCGCACCCTCATGCAGAGCCTCGGTACAATGTAACCCCATGCAGCAGCACCCTGGTAGAGAGCCGCACCCTCATGGAGAGCCTCGGTACAATGTAACCCTATGCAGCAGCACCCTGGTAGAGAGCCGCACCCTCATGGAGAGCCTCGGTACAATGTAACCCTATGCAGCAGCACCCTCAAAGAGAGCCGCACCCTCTTGCAGAGCCTCTGTACAATGTAACCCTATGCAGCAGCACCCTGGTAGAGAGCCGCACCCTCATGGAGAGCCTCGGTACAATGTAACCCTATGCAGCAGTACCCTCGTGGAGAGCCACATTCTCGTGGAGAGCCTCGGTACAATGTAACCCTATGCAGCAGCACCCTGGTAGAGAGCCGCACCCTCGTGGATAGCCTCGGTACAATGTAACCCTATGCAGCAGCACCCTCGTAGAGAGCCGCACCCTGGTGGAGAGTCTCGTTATAATGTAACCCTATGCAGCAGCACCCTCGTAGAGAGCCGTACCCTCGTAGAGAGCCGCACCCTCGTGGAGAGCCTCGGTACAATGTAACCCTATGCAGCAGCTCCCTCGTACAGCTTCTAGTGTTCAAGCCTGTGCAGCAGAACCCTCGTAGAGAGCCTTGATTAACCCCTTCAGTGCCCATGACGAGATAGTCTCGTCATGAACCCCGCCCGCTAATGCAATGCCCGGCACAGGGCGGGGAAAGGGCGGGGCACTGAAGAGGTTAAGTTCAATCCTTGCAGCAGCACCCTTGTAGAGAGCTTCAGTAAAATGTAAGACTATGGAGTAGCACCCTCGTAGAGAGCCTTGATTTAAGTTCAAACCCATGCTTCACTCATTCTTTTATGCAGTAACTTAAAAAAAAGCTGGTAAAATGTTTTACAGGGATTAGAGCCTCTCTTCAGACCTTCAGGTTGCTGATACGATTCCTGGCATGGCCAAATCAGGCACTCATCTATCTCAGGTTGACAGAGTTAATTCTGCTAAGAAACCTGCATACTTTGTACTCTAGAAGATTACACTGTTCTAGGAATGCTCACAGTGCAATGAGTTAAGTTCAAAGTTTGGATTTTATGGATGATGTGAGCTACAACCTGTTCTTCAAAACTATAAATCGAAATGCGAGAAAAAACACAGGCGACACTCCGGATATAGGTACTATGCAATTTTGTGAGGTAATGTTATTTATTTCAATGAACTTGTGGTAAAAACCATGACTGAGAGGAATACTAGGCAAGAAGTTGCTCGAGATGAGTCAACATGAGCTGCTTGCTCCAATATCTAATCTATTAAAAGATATCAGACTTTAACCACATCTTTTAAAGCGATGTGGGGAGAGGATGTAGCCTGACGGCTAGAGCGGTTGACGTCGGATCTGGGGAACCTGGTTCGAGTTTCGGCAACGACGCTCAATCCTGTGAAGTAGGGCAAATCACTTAATCTCCCTGTGTCTAACAAAAATGAATGTGTCCTCATGTAACGGAACTGGTGCTATGTAAAGCGCTCTGATAACAAATATCTCCGGGTCTAGTTCGCGCTATATAAAACTCTAAAAAAAAAAAAAATAATAATAATAATAATAATAATAATAATAATAATGTTACATCGAGGGCAGGGAAGGCAATTAAACAGGTTATTTTTTCAAGATACCTACTATAGTAGATATCTTTTCCCATGTAGTGGGATGTGTTTACATTTGTCTTGTACATATCTGACTATCTGGCAAAGCATCAATTAACAATACCAAGACAACAACCACATCTCATTTTTCTGCAGACCTGTTACACTGAGATACAGGTGACTTGCATCATAGCTCGACTGCAGACAGAAAAACAGCACTAAAGTCCCGTTTTAAATGTTATCTGCTCAGCTGTCCTAAGCTTAGCATGTTTTTTTCTTTAAAAGCTGCATTGGGGTGGTAAAAGGGCAGGGCCTGGAATGCTTGGCTCTGCTCTGTTTTGGTTCGCCAGTTCTCAGGAGACATGGGATGGGCCCTGACATTCGGCTTGAGCCGGGCTGGAGATATGATTGGATTTCCTATTCCTACTCTTTTATGATCTCATCTTATGTCATCTGACTTCTCTCCCTCCATAGCTCTAATATATCCTACTTTAAATCGTTCCCATCTTTCATCCTGTCGTCCACCTTAGTTAGGTTTTTTTGCCCTGTGTTCCAATAACTTTAAGTATTCTGTACGATCATCACCAACTAACCCACACATCGCCTCTTTTCTACCCCAATGCTCATTGACTCCTTTTAACATTGTATTTCACCTTACTCTCTGAACAATGTCCCTTTCTTCATGCACACCTGGATCTACAGTAGTCTGGTTCCAGAGCAAATTGCTCATTCACGTCCTCTGCTTCTCAAGTAGTATTGTGTTTTTACACAAAGTCTGGAGCTTACCATACCCTTACCATTATTTGGATCACATGGTGGCTTACTTCTATCATTTCTTTATATGTAAGTCATTTGGTTTCTAAGATAATTCAGAACATTGTTCTGACACCATTGGATTGCTCAATAGCTTGCATACTTCCCCCATCTGTCATTAAAATAGTCCACATTCGTTACATCTAAGTCCATCCCATTATTCCTATGTTTAAAGGCCCCAAAGATCTAGGCACACCATTTTGTTTGTGTACAAATGAAGACTTAATGGGCCAGATGTATCAAAGGGTTTTACCCATTCTGTGTCTATGGGAAAATGCTTTAGTACAAATGGCCCAATAGCTCTTTTCTGCTCCAATGTCAACATTTCTTTGGCTAAGTGTGTAACAAGTTCACTCAACTTATCTCTCTACCAACCCAAACCTTTCTTTGAAATACATATCCTCAGTCATAACTCCTGCTCATATTGGATTCAACATTAAAAACATCACACCACCCAATGACAAAATGTCCACTGATTTTCTCTCTTTGAAATATCCACTGATTTCCTGTCTTTGGAATATAACACTTTACGTGTTCTGGTTTGAGATGCTCTGTCATACTAGTGTCTATTTAACATTGATTGTCAGATCTACCTTCCTTGTCTCAGAATGCAGATCCTACTCATTCTCTAATATGTTTTTTGTTGAGTCCCCTACCTTCGGTTCTCTCGCTGTATTCTTCCTAGAAGCAAAATCGCTCTCTTACCTACAATTTTACCCCCGTGATTCCACGTGTCATCAAGACTCACTAGTCCTATCTTAGCTGTCCCTCTGGCTGTTAGCATTGTGAAAGTCATTGCTTAAAGCATGAATTTCCATTAATTAGCTCCATTAAAAAAAACAAGACTATTACACAGCATACCTTTCAAGGCACTTGCAATAACCGAAGACTATTTATCTGACAAAAGTAATGTGTCATAAGAACAACAGTTGGCAAAACACAATAGTCTTTCCTAGTGTGAATTCAAAATGTTCTCAAGCTTCACTAACATAAACCTAGTGCAAGGAATAGGTCATAAGACTACCCACTGCCAAAACCAATAATTCTGCCTTGCTGAACTGGAAGAGTTTTCTCAAGTTTCACCAACACACTGGTCTTGCATGGCCAGCAGCGGTAATGTCTTCCCTTTCACACAAATGTTTCAGATGAACTATCAATAACTTTATCTTTATCTAGCAAATTGCTAAAATAACTAAAGCTTAAAAAAATAATGTAAATCTCATAGGAACAATTGACCATGTAAAGTGTAGATTACTTTTTCTGCTCAGCCTTCAAAGTTTGAGGCCTATATAATAGCAAAAAATGGTGCTGCTGTGCAATATTCTTTTATAAATATGGGGGTTCTGTGCTTGCCTTTACACACATGAATCTGTTCTGCTTCTAGGTTCCCTCTGCCACACCGAACTGGGAGTAAAGGACTGAACTGTGGGGGGAGCTGCCTATAAAAAGTCTACCATCTTGTCACACGTATAACTAAATAACTTTCGCTTTTCTTGTGTAAATAAGCAGATATATTTATTCTTGCTAGAGAAAGGGCAAAAATATTTAAAGCTATGTTTGATTGGAGATAAAGCAAGGTACTAGTTGTGAAGTCTTTGTAAAAGATGCAGCTGATTTTGAAGATACTGCAGGCCGGTAAGGGGAACCAATGGAGTTCCATTAAGATGAGTGTGATGTGATCATATTTCTCCAGGCCCATCATGAGACATGTTGCAGCATGTAGCATGCCCCTAAATGATGCCACTGTGGAGTCTGGGAGGCCACAGAATAGGGCATTACCACAATCCAGATGCAAGAATATAAAGGCTTCAACAGCAGTTCTGAAGTCACTTTTTCGAAAAGGTTTGACTTTCTTTGAAAGAGATAACTGCTACCAGGGCTTCTTTATTTTTTGCGAATATGTTCCCTGGGAATGAGTTTGATGTCCAGGGTAAATCCAAGAGACCTGGCATTTAATAACAGTTGGGTTGGAAGCTGTCCCTGTTCAAGTCATTAAGCCATGCTTTACTGTATCTTGTTTGTTGCTCTTGGCAAATAGTAGGAATTCTGCCTTGGTTGGGTTGAGCCTCCGGTAGGCACTGGAAATCCTGGTCTAGATGATGTACAAGCAGTATCTGAGGCGTTAGATGTCTGAAGCAGAGGAGACTTTCAAGTAGAGATGTGCATTATCTGCATATTGTTAAAGTTGATGCTGTTATCTGTGAGTAGAGCATCAAGTAGCTCCATGTAAAGGTTAGAGATGACAGGAGCCAGCCTGGAACCCTCGGGGAATCCACATGTTATAGGGGTCTTCTGTGGCCTGGAGGTGTCTATGTAAACAAACTGGTGTCAGAACTGTACTAGGAGAACCAGTGAAGGACATTACTAGTTAAACATATTCGAGACTCGAGGGTGCATATAAGGGTGGGATGATTGACGGTGTTGAAGGCAGCTGGGAGATCCAGCAATATCAGGGGACAGGGGTCATTTTCATTTGTAGTCAAGAAGTCATTGTTTACGATGCGCAAGTTGGTGATGTCCATGTTGCATCATGTTCTCAAGCCAGACTGGCAGTCATGCAGGAGATGGTTAGCATTGATGTGATCTTGTAGTTGAACATACACTGTTTTGTAACGATCAGGCTGATGAATCATAAGTGAGTGATAGCCAGTATTTGGAAAGGTCATCAGGGTCTAGAGTAGACATCTTTAGGAGTGTGAGATTTGGCCAGTCTGGGGAGCTTTTGGGATGCTTTTAATAAAGCAAGCATTGACAATGGTAAGTAGTTGTAAAAGAGCATCACCTAAGAGAGCTTTGATAACGCACGATGGTAAGACATCATCCTCTTAAGTGGCTTTCTGCAGTTGAGTGTGTCAGCCAAATCTGGGTGAGATCAGTCTTTGAAGGCTGAACATTTTGGGATTCTATGGGAAGGGGTGGGTGTGAAGGATAAAGCAGGCTTGGTATATTTGATGTGCAATCGGATCTTCTGTATTTTTTATCTGAAGAAGAGGTTGAAAGCAAGGCACTTTTATGTGGACTGAGGAACAGGTGGGTCCGACAAGGGGTTGATGTACTGCCTGATTGTCTTGAACAGCGTTCTGCTTCTGCTGGTGGATTCCTTGATGGGACAGTACTTTGATTTTTCTGCAGTGATATATACACATACATTGAAAGCAATAAGTCTCGCAGACTGTTGCAAGGTAACCAGGTAAACTCTGACCAAAAAAAAAATATTTACTTTGAAACCAGATTTCCATGGATGAAGCCTAAAGCAAAAGTACCCTTTGAACAGTATGTGCCTTTTCAAAACACATGAACATTTACTTTTAGCCGACAATTCGCAAAAAGATGTATGAGTATTGGAGGTAGTACCATAGCAGTACTCTTTAAAGTACTCTTGCGTGTCTGTGAATCGGCTGTAAAACGTCCAACTTGCTATTAGTTAAAGTGCAAAGAGGGGACGGTCCTTTCTTTTTTGTACTAAACGTACATAAATACACCCTATATATTCCCATTTTACTCCTAGTTTAGATATTTGGGGGCCAATTCTCAAAGGCATGTAAAAGTACACCTAAAAGCACTACAGGAGGACTACCTTACAAAACTCAAAAATTATTTCACAGTTAGACCGTTAATCTATCATTGTTCCAATAAAAAGCATGCTGTTTTTTTTTACTTTCCTTGTTTGGCAAAATGTTGGGTGTAGATTTTGACAAAAAAAAAGTTTCACTTGCACCTTATTTGACCTCCTTAAAACACCTATACTTTTAGTTTTGTAGCTATCTTAACAGTTTCATACTATCTTGTGTTAATCTTAAAAAGTTAATAGGAAGATCATAAAATATCCCATCTCTTTTCTTCCCTCCATTTAGACGCCATAAAAAAAAATGTATTTACTACAGTCACCCACATCATTGGTCTGCGGCCGTAGTGTGGACATTGTGACCAGTGTGTAGTCCCACGCTCCGTGTGAGGTGCTAGCACTTTTTTGCCAGTGCGAGCAAGTGTAAATATCTTCAGCAAACATTTTTTTCGAATTTGTGGAAATACTTCTATTTTCGTCCGCAGACTTCCTGTCTTTTGAATTCGGCATCCAATAGATGCGCGGTTAGGGTGTTCCCTGCATACCGACGCATGTGCCACAGAGTCTCCTTCACTTCAATGTTTACACTGCAGATATTTCAAGAAAATCAATTGAAGTGCATCATTGTTCTCTTGGGATATTTGTAGGAAAACATGGATTTGACATATTAAAACAGGATAAACCCGGGTTGTGGGAAAACAGGTCGACCAAAAAAAAGGAAAAAGCAAGATTTACTTTGGATGAATGCACACATAGATTTTTTGCCTTCCATGAGCCTTTAGGGCTTTACAGACAAAAAAAAGACGAATTAGGTAGAATGTTTTCTCAATAGAATTTTTATTGTAAGGATTACAATCGCAACAAATAAACGTAAGGATTAAAGGGGCACTTAAATCGAGAGAGTATTTCCATGTATAGGATGCATGCAAGTCAAAGCAGGAGTGAGCAAATGAAACCAACTGATCTCAGTCAAAAAAAAAAAGAGAAAAGGCAAAACAAAACAAAAAAGCGCCTTAACTTATTTTCCTGTACTTCATTGCCTCCCTTGGCAGGGGAACACCTAAACAAGCCGGTCGGATGCCAAGAGCAGCTCTGTGCATGTACAGTGCAGCTCTGTTTTCATTCCATTTGAGTACAATTGGCTTGAAGTCGGTTTTGAACTTCAGTTGATTTTTGGTTTGTTAGGTTGTAGCTGCCCACGATCAACACAGCGTTATTGTTAGAGTATTTCCCTATTCAGTAGCCGTAGCAAGAACCCAATGGGCCCTAGTACAAGCTAGGAAAAGGATCCATTTGAGAGCTATCGGCGGTAGTATGCTATAGCAATTATCAAGGATCTATGGGCACGTCAGGGCTCTGGGCCCCGGAGCCACTGCACCTGCTGCACCAGTGGTAGGTACTCCCCTGACTCTATTCCTTTAATCCGGGTGGTGGGAGGAATACTGCATGAGTGTCGTGGTGTGTTGTAAGGGACAGCACCGTGCGTGACGGATGCTGGAATTTCATGAAGATTCTTGCCAAGTAGTCAGTTACATGCTCCAGTTTCTCACATGTTTGAGCTGTTATGAAGGCGAACGCCCTTCTGACGACACATTCTGAGTGACAGTAGTCGCTGACACTCGTGAGATTTGAATTACTGATACATTATCATAGCAGGTCAGCGTTGACGTCAGAGGAAGCCTGGTATATGCCTGTAACACTGATGTTACACTCTATTTAGCTTCTAGTTTTCATACTTCTGCAAAACGTTCTGCTAATAGAGAGTGGCACACTGTATAAACATAGCAGGAGCTGTCTCAGACCTCGCCTTGAACATGCATTTTCACTCGACAATTCTTAGAAATACTTTTCTTGAGTATTTTGGGCGTGGCCTATAAGCTCATTGGATGATGTAAGTGCATTTCCTGCTCTGTCTGGTTCGTCCTTATAGATTTTGCCAATGACACAAACACATTTCTTAATTTTCATTCCAAGTATGAAAAGAACATTAACAATAATATTAAACTAGTAAACCTTTAATAGCAATACATATTGCATTGGAAGATCATCACCCAGGGACAATGAGACAGCATACGTTGCCATGAACTGTACATTAGTAATATTCAGAAACTGGTAACCTCAGACCCTAAACTTTATAATACCCTCCATTATTTGTGTTTTCACGAGCCCTGGACTAGAGAAACGTCTGAAAGAGGGAAGAACCTGTCAACATATCAAGTTGAGAATTGAGTGGTTTTGTGTTTTTTTGCAAGGCTTATACAGATGTGAAGATGTAAAAGTGCTTGAAAATACAGAATTTACAGGTTGTAATTGATATGATTCAATCTCACGTGAAAATGTGTAGTCCTAGATACATTGCCTGTTGACAGAGGAAAAAGCGCGGGCCAACCTGATGATGATTTGGATAGAAATATTTGCCCTGAAGCTCCCAAGCAGCCCTTGGTATGCTGTAGTTTGTGAAATATTCTGGCCAATTTGTGATTAAAAGATTTGGCAATTTAATTTGTAATTACACTACGAAAGCTAGATTATTGGTGTAAGAGCTAATGTGTTCAAATTCATGACGCGTAACCGCTAGGCTGAACTAAATATAAGTTAAAAAGGTTAGTGTGCTGACACATTTCCCCCGGGTGCATACTCCCTCCAAAGAGGGTGCTTAATTCTTATGGAAATGTCTATGTCTGAAGGAATTGATCAGCACACTTGGGAGGGTGTATGTGACCTTTAAACGGTGCCTCCCTTAGGTGCTTGGAACTTTACAGAGCATATATGACCTCGTTTTGAAGCTTTCTTAAAAGCACTGATTTGATGATCCACGGTTAGCAGATACTGCCTTATCGCCTAAAAACACAGAATCATTACTAAGGACCTGATGCACTTGTAATAAGGAGGACGGGACATCCGTCTCGTTTGTGATGAGCACCCATCCGCCAAACTCTAAATCAGGCCCTTAGCACAGTGCGTTTCCTTTTGGCGACACAGATGGGATAGATTAGCACTGAAAAAAAATACTATAATTCGGTCAACGTACAGAGTAGGATACAAATCTGGTGCAAATGGAGCAATTAAACCCTGAGGGGCAATGCGAGTACACTGGAAGAGGGTTTGGTTGCAGAGTATACAGAATAAAGTACTCCCACCACCTACAACACAGAGCATGGAAATGTCACCCTTTGCAGTATTGTTCCTGCTGACTTGGGTTCTCTGTCACTACGACATTTTATGGCTAGCCTTTAAAACCATCATCTTTGTATTTGTGCGCTCATTCATGCACGCACACACACAAACTCATATGAATGGGCATACGTACTAATTTTTGGGAATATTTATGACGCACACATTTTTTACTGTTCCCTGGTTTGACCACTCGTGGTTACCAGTTTTGCAATATATCTTAGGAGGCATAGACCAGTATTTGGAATTATGGGAGTAAAAGGCATCAACCATCCACACACACAAATATAAACCTACAAACTAAACAACGAAACAACAGAACAGCACAGCAAAGTGAAACAAAATAACAAATCAACAGCACAGAGCAACTCATCAACACCACAACGCAATAAAGCAACCTAAACACCAGAACACAACAAAATAGTACATAACATTATCCCAACAGGACATAGCAACACAACACTATAACAATACAAAATATCAGAAGATACCACAACCACAGAACAAAATAGAAACACTGCAGAACACAACACAACATACATTATGAAGCTCAACTTTAGCTGAAAGAGAATTGAAGGAGCAGTGAAGTAGTTCAGGGGCACTACAGGAGCAGTGGACGACCAAAACATGCTGCAGGCTTGAATATATTATACGGAAAGGAAAAGCAAAATGATGCCAGAAAGAAAAGCCACAATAATCAGCATAGCATGTGATTAAAGGTAAATTATGCCCCAAACTCTCTGGGGTAATTCTCCATCCATGTCTACCTTCTTAATACAGTGAAGCAAAAGGATATCAGGGCCACACAAATAGACTTTTTTTAAGAAAGAAAATCACACACATTCAGCAGATCATATTCAAAATATTACCTTGCATGGAAACACGCCACCACCAATTTGTTAACATGGGCCGTTCTACCTCCCAGAGCAAAATAGGTGATGTAAAAATACAACATCCCTACTCAACAGAAAATGAGCTTTCATTTGCACATTGCTATGATAAATGCTATGCCCTAGTTAGG
This sequence comes from Triturus cristatus, assembly GCF_964204655.1. Taxonomy (NCBI): domain Eukaryota; kingdom Metazoa; phylum Chordata; class Amphibia; order Caudata; family Salamandridae; genus Triturus; species Triturus cristatus. The sequence goes on along the minus strand of NC_140582.1, from coordinate 475,987,966 downwards.
TGCTATCCTGATTAATGTTATAGAACGTGTCTTCATTTTCAGGTCTACCCTACGATCACACTCTAGGACATTGGATGCACCTATTTCCGGGAAGAACACTGGAGCGTTAAAAGAGAAACATAATGTTTGGGATTCTTCTAAAGTCTGAGCGCCATCTTGAAATATCTGCTACTGTGAGAACATTGTTGGGATGTAAATATGAAATTATGCTTTGCAAATTGTCTATAGCAAAATTACGCTTTAAACATTCTAACTTAAGAGAGAGAGAAAAAAAAAACGGTAAGACCTAACGTAAAAGAAAGCAAGCAAGAGGAGATCCATAACGGATAACTGTGTTAATACGGTCCAATTGGTATTAAGAGGTTATGGCGACTCAGTTGGTTAGTACTTATCACATGAACCTCAATACAAAAATGTAGGATCATATTACATTTTAACTATAAGTAGTTTTATATTATGTTTATTTTAGGATAGTTACCTAAAACAAAGTGCCATTTACAGTCAGGAAAATATTTATTGAAACAGTATGTGAATAGTTGTCTGTGCTGTTCGATTGTAAGCGATTAAAGGAAGACACGAATACTTATCCTGCATAAGTTGCCTTTTATTATTGACAGTTTAGACAACCCTGTTCTATAATTAGATTTTTCTGCATTATCCTAGTGGCCCTGACAATAGTAAGGCTCTGCAGAGTGGTTTGCAGGCTTTTATTATAATGATAAAACCCATATTTGATAGGGACCCATACTTAAATATGCAGCAATGTAAAAATGTGAAAAATACACAATATTATACATCAGGAGTGAGAGGGGGAGAATGCATAATGGTACTTTGTACTGTGGTCCAATAATGACACTGATTGGTTCTGGGAACTTCATAACCCATGAGACAGAAGGCCAAGTGCTTTGTAAATGCCACCAGAACCCCCTATTGTAATATAGGGCCTTATGACATGTTACCTATGATGTGTTTTTATATTACATGTTTTATTTGGGAGTAGTAACCTTGAAAATCTTTTTTGTTTTACCTTTTACTGATAAATTATTGACAAACAATGGTGAAGGCAGGTGAATTTATGTGATTCAGTGGCTGTACAGATTACTGCAAATTAAAGATATACCACATTTGTGACATTATGTACCATATAATGTGAAGATCTCAATTAAAATGTAATTTCTAGCGCAATTGGATGAAAATAATACTGGAGGTCGTCATTACTATGATGAATCCCTTATTTTCCATGTTTCACGTTTTTATATTTCATGGCTCAATACATAAACATGTAATAAATATATGAAGATGCACAGAGTGTAATTTTCTATTTATGACCACTGATGAGAGTGGTGTGTGGCCATGACTTGCTAGATGTGAAGTCCTGAGTGAGTCATGATGCCCCACCTCTCACTCAACAATGCTAGTAATGTTCACATTACACTCTGCACATCTGCATATGTGGTTTATGCAATGGCATTTTTACTTGTGCATTTCTTTTAACAAAAGATATTTAACAAAAATCTTACATTTCTGCAGCAAAGTAAAATCACACCGAAGATATATTCTATTAGTTCAGTTGTAAGAACGTATTATACGCAATATGTGAGGCACTAAACTAGTATTTTTCCATGTCACTTCTGCTGCACTATGGTAAAAAACTCAAATTTCAACTTTGCACTGTAGTAATAAATGTGTGAATTTGTGCTTACGCAGTTGCCCCAAATAACGCGCTATTAGGCCAAAAAGATGTCAGTGCCGTTAGCATAAAACATATGTTCCTGTATAAGTATAGGAAATTGTAAGGGGTAGGAAACTTTCTGTCCACTGCTTGAGGATTTTCGGAGTTTATCTTCATGTGGACCCTTTGCAGGAAATTAGATAGGAAAAGAGGAAGACAGAAAATAAAGAAAACTGGAGAGAAGTGAGGTCTGTAGAAGAAAGGAAAGCAATGGGCTCTTTTCGTTGCCATATTGTGCTTTTTGCTGCTAAGGCTTTTGTTGTGATGTCGCTATGTATAAGTCACCTGTTTCTGATGTGCGCAGCAAGCGGGATGTACTAAGTTACATTTTGGATCAGACCACTCACTGCTGACTCCTTTACAGATGGTCCCCCGGGGGCAAGTTGGGAAGACTCAGTTTTTGGGTCAGTCACTAGATTGTGTAAAAGGCGCCGTCATGGAGCAGAATTAAAATGGCTTTTTGAAAGGGATGCAGGGTGGGACGACTAGTTACTCATGGTAAGAGGTTGCTTATGGCTGTGTCCACATTTATTATGCTGCAGGAGATCAATACTAGAACGCAGGAATAACAAAACAATACCAGTATACAACTAAACACAAAAAAATAAACTGTATTCACCGCTGCATTCACCACCCATCCTCTCCCGCTACCCTTGGTTTGCTTGAAAGGGGTCCATAACATTAAACAAAAAGTGTTCAGGTGTAATACAATGTACTTTGAGGAGATTTGTAAATGAAATATGGATATCAGCTTTGGTTACATAATGTATATCAATGGACCGCTCGCGAGGTGTTTATGATCATGTATCTCTCAGCCTGTGGCCCCAGACTCTGTTAACACTTTGTCATCCCTCTGTTTGCTTACACATACACTATGAAGCTCAACTTTAGCTGAAAGAGAATTGAAGGAGCAGTGAAGTAGTTCAGGAGCACTACAGGAGCAGTGGACGACCAAATTATGCTGCAGGCTTGAATATATTATATTTTGACAGAAAATAAGTCGCAATGAGTCCACATATCTGCAGTCGTGGTATTGCTTTCATTAAATGGCAAGAGACCAAATATTTGAGAGTGAGCTGGGGAGTGACTGGTGTGACTATGGCTTATAAGGAATAAACTAACCTCTACAGTGACAAAGCTGTTGAAACACACAGCAAAGTCACCTCGAATTTCAGTAACTTTACAAAGGAACCAGGCCTTTGGTGCGGTCCCGAAACTCCAGTGACTTCCAATAAATACCCTCAGAACATATAGCAGGGGCATTTAGTATCAAGTGTCTTGTATATTTAGTCGACCCGACACCAGCCACAGATAGTTTATATTTACGTGTATGAATATGTAGTAAATGTATTTCCATTTATATATGACAATGAAGAAGAAAGGCGGTTCGCATTGTTTTTTTTGAGTTATTTTGCTTGCGCCTTCGGACAGGAAACAGCACAGCCTCCCAGAGGCATTACAGCTCTCTGACTCATAGCGCCTCACCGTGGCCACTAGAGACAAAGCACCCTCATGAAGGGCAGAACCATAGCTCCTTCATAGGTGCGCCGCTCCCTCGGCTATGCTGGGCCGTCACCTCTCCGGACGTGCCAGTATGAGCAAGACTGTGGAAGAAAGGGGCAGGCGACTCGATTCACGCAGAGAAATGTCTCGGAACATATCTGCACTTCAATAAAATATATTTTACAACAATGACCCAGGGTAAACCCCCCTTGGTGCGTAATTCAATCCTCGGGGATCCCTGCATGGTTTGAACGTTTAAGGAGATTTATGGTGCTCTCAGAGTCAGATACAGATGCTACTGAACATATAGTGAGAGGCGGCAGGGACGGCTCGTGGCCCGTATGTATCGACGGCTCGCGACCCGTATGTATCACAGGCAAGGAGCAGGGCGCGAGGCGAGACAGTGAGACGAAAACAGGCCCGGGGATCTATCTGCGTGACGGAAGTGAGTGTACCAATGCTTATTTATGACAGCACTCTGCAAAGTGAAGAGGGCACAGCTCGGATCGCCCTCTCTCTCCCCACTGCCAGCCAACACCAGGCAGAGCGCTGCCCTCTCGGTGCGTTTTAAATCAAGTGAACCCAAATTATAGACGTATATAAATTAGCGTCTTCTCAATAGAGCAGCCCATCCTTCAGTGTCACTTTCTTAAATGTAACTTCCAGCGAGCTGTGCACACCTTGCAAGTACAAGTGTTGGGGAAAGTACATTTCCATTGCAGACATTAGACGCCAGATCCAAGATATCTAAACACACAGTGTGTGTCAAATGTTCTTCCCGAGGACACAAGTTGTCGTTTTAGAAAAAGCAACAGTCGGATCTCTTTTGCCCTCAAGGTAGCCAGAGAGTTCCCAACCCCTCATCTTAAAATGTCATAATTGTATCAAATCTCCATAAAATGAGATTAAAGTTAGGAAGATGGTGTAAATTATACGGTACTTCATGGAAAACGATCGCTTTAATGAAACGTTTCAAGATGGTTTCCGAGTGTTCAAAGACTGGCGTGTTTTAAATAGAACACTTCCTACAGAATGAACATAAACAACAGATGCCACCGAGAGCAGTTTAAGGACAGCTCCTGGTGGAGACCGCAGAAAATTAAAGGCTATTTCAAGGGCAATTTCCTGTTTATTTTACAGTGATGATCCTGGATTTTGAAGGATTGCAGCCCTGTGTCTTCAAAGCAAGCGAGGACGGTGTACGAACAGAAAGAGTCCGAGGGGCATCAACGACGCACATAAAACAAAGACCGACAGGGGACCTGGTGCAGCACTCGACTAGCAACAAGCTAGTCACTACCAGCCTCTAACAGGAAACCCAAGGCAGCTGTCTGCGTAACACACGGAGGCCACAATGCACTAAACAGTACACCTCAGTAAACCAGTCATGTACATCGCAACCAACCCCTGAGTCTGAGAATTGGGCCGACGAGACCCTGACAAGCACAGCACAACCAAACCCTGAGTCTGAGCATTGCTCCAACGAGGCCCTGACAAGCACATCACAACCAAACCCTGAGTCTGAGCATTGCTCCAACGAGGCCCTGACAAGCACATCACAACGAACCCCTGAGTCTGAGCATTGGGCCCACGAGGCCCTGACAAGCACATCACAACCAAACCCTGAGTCTGAGCATTGGTACCACGAGACCCTGACACGCACATCACAACCAACCCCTGAGTCTGAACATTGGGCCCACGAGACCCTGACAAGCAGATCACAACCAAACCCTGAGTCCACATCACAACGAACCCCTGAGTCTGAGCATTGGGCCCACGAGGCCCTGACAAGCACATCACAACCAAACCCTGAGTCTGAGCATTGCTCCAACGAGGCCCTGACAAGCACATCACAACCAAACCCTGAGTCTGAGCATTGGGCCCACGAGACCCTGACATGCACATCACAACCAAACCCTGAGTCTGAGCATTGCTCCAACCCAACGAGGCCCTGACAAGCACATCACAACCAGCCCCTGAGTCTGAGCATTGGTACCACGAGGCCCTGACAAGCACATCACAACCAACACCTGAGTCTGAGCATTGCTCCAACATGTCCCTGACAAACAGATCACAACCAAGCCCTGAGTGTGAGCTCTGCTCCTACTAGGCTCTGACAAGCACATCACAACCAAACACTGCATTCCTACAAGGAGGTACTGACAAGCACATTGCAACCAAATCCAGAGTCTGAGAACTGTCCACACGAGGCCCTGACAAGCACATCACAACCAACCCCCGAGTCTGAGCATTGCTCCAACGAGGCCCTGACAAGCACATCACAACCAAACCCTGAGTCTGAGCATTGCTCCAACGATGCCCTGACAAGCACATCACAACCAAACCCTGAGTCTGAGCATTGCTCCCAGGAGGCCCTGACAAGCACATCACAACCAAACCCTGAGTCTGAGCATTGCTCCAACGAGGCCCTGACAAGCACATCACAACGAACCCCTGAGTCTGAGCATTGCCCCAACGAGGCCCTGACAAGCACATCACAACGAACCCCTGAGTCTGAGCATTGCTCCAACGAGGCCCTGACAAGCACATCACAACCAAACCCTGAGTGTGAGCATTGGGCCCACGAGGCCCTGACAAGCACATCACAACCAAACCCTGAGTCTGAGCATTGCCCCAACGAGGCCCTGACACGCACATCACAACCAACCCCCGCGTCTGAATATTGGTACCACGAGACCCTGACAAGCACATCACAACCAAACCCGGAGTCTGAGCATTGCTCCAACGAGGCCCTGACAAGCACATCACAACCAAACCCTGAGTCTGAGCATTGGGCTCACGAGACCCTGACAAGCACAGCACAACCAAACCCTGAGTCTGAGCATTGCTCCAACGATGCCCTGACAAGCACATCACAACCAAACCCTGAGTCTGAGCATTGGGCCCACGAGACCCTGACAAGCACAGCACAACCAAACCCTGAGTCTGAGCATTGCTCCAACGAGGCCCTGACAAGCACAGCACAACCAAACCCTGAGTCTGAGCATTGCTCCAACGAGGCCCTGACAAGCACATCACAACCAAACCCTGAGTCTGAGCATTGCTCCAACGAGGCCCTGACAAGCACATCACAACCAAACCCTGCGTGTGAGCATTGGTACCAGGAGGCCCTGACAAGCACATCACAACCAAACCCTGAGTCTGAGCATTGCCCCAACGAGACCCTGACAAGCACATCACAACCAAACCCGGAGTCTGAGCATTGCTCCAACGAGGCCCTGACAAGCACATCACAACCAAACCCTGAGTCTGAGCATAGGGCTCACGAGACCCTGACAAGCACAGCACAACCAAACCCTGAGTCTGAGCATTGCTCCAACGATGCCCTGACAAGCACATCACAACCAAACCCTGAGTCTGAGCATTGGGCCCACGAGACCCTGACAAGCACAGCACAACCAAACCCTGAGTCTGAGCATTGCTCCAACGAGGCCCTGACAAGCACATCACAACCAAACCCTGAGTCTGAGCATTGCTCCAACGAGGCCCTGACAAGCACATCACAACCAAACCCTGAGTGTGAGCATTGGTACCAGGAGGCCCTGACAAGCACATCACAACCAAACCCTGAGTGTGAGCTCTGCTCCCACTAGGCCCTGACAAGCACATCACAACCAAACACTGCATTCCTACAAGGAGGTACTGACAAGCACATTGCAACCGAATCCAGAGTCTGAGCACTGGCCACACGAGGACCTGAAAAGCACAATACAATCAACCCCCGAGTCTGACACATTGCTGCCTCAGGACACTGATATCATAGCACAACTAAACACGATAAAGTGCATCCTCTGGACCCTAACTGCCATGGCACGTCCACTAAATGCTTCCAACAAACCCTTCGAAACTGAGTGCAACTCACTGCAGCCAGTAAACCCCTAGTGTGCATGGTAATCAATATTTCAGTTGGAGGCACTGCACCCTCAGGTCTGAAAAGCATGTAGAAGCAAACCATGCATTCAGAAAACAGGCACAGCACACCCAGACACTGAGTCTGTCACAGTGCAGCCACGAGACCATAAAATCACATAAAGTCCGTGTATGTAGAACAGAGCTTGCATCAGATTATAGCAAACGCTGCACAAAAAACCCAGAGCCTGACACACCTAACCAGCAAACATAAACAAGAACAGAACAGTAAATGGCTGAACCTAATATAAGTAGTAGTAACCCCCTTGACACAAGCACAGAACAAGCACACCTGCTTCTCACACTGTTTCCAACAGATAGCCTAACAGCAGGGCTTTAAGTGGGCCAGGTCTCACTGGTGCTCAGCACCGGCAGTTGTTTAAAGGGGGCCTCGAAACGGGTCTCTATCGGGCTCTCTTTTGTACCCTGGCACATGCGGTCCGTTTTTTTCCGAACTGCAGTGACAGTAGGCACATCCATGTGCGCTGCTCACACTGCTTACTTCTCACTAGTGGAGAAGTTAAGACATGGCGTCATGTCAGGTGAGCGTTGTAGGGGAAGGGAAATCCTCTAAAGAGAGTCATTTTCTCTCTGGATTTCCATTTTCTTTTTGAAACTCAGGAGCAGCAAACATTGTCCTGCTGTCACCAGGGCTTTAAGTGGAAGCTTTTTCAATATTATATACAAGCCATGGTTGCTGCTTCTTTATCTTATGCAACTAACAACCATTGACAAAGCCAATAGTCCTGACTTGTTGTAGGTATGATGTTACTTGTTGTATCATATATCTGGTTGCAATGACAGAAACATCAAAATACAAGTTGGGCGGCACACTATGCTAAACTCAGATTTTTAGCATACGTATTTTTAAGCCACACCCTTAATTACATCCGCCACGCCCCTTTGAGAGATCCCCCAGTTTTTTAATCCCACTTAAAGCCCTACCTCACAGTCAAGTGCACAGCCTTGACACTCCACTGCCACCAGACACACTAAAAACCGACTGCACAGCCTGGCACACTGCTGCCACAAGACACACTAACAACCGACTGCACAGCCTGGCACACTGCTGCCACCAGGTACATTAGTTAGAAAAACTGCACAGCCTGAACAACACTGCCACAAAATATACTAAGAAACAACTAAGCAGTCTGCCGCACTGCTACAACCAGATGTACTAACTCAAGTACACAGCCTGCAGCAGTATTACCACCAGATACACTAAAATACTACTAAGGAGCCTGACACACTGCTACAACCAGAAGCACTAACAACCAACTGCACGGAACCGCGGAGCCTGGAACAGGGCAGTAATGCAATCCTAACACAAGCTTTTCCAGTAGCCTAGTGGCCAGACCTACACGCTCGTGGAATCCTAAAGAGGCATAGCAGAGGCAAACTCGAGCTGCACGGACTCACTGCTGGCACCCAAGCAAGCAGAGTGCCCACGGACACCCTGTTGACACACAAGCACGCAGGAAGCCCGCGGACACACTGCTGACACCCAAGCAAACAGGGAGCCCGCGGACACACCGCTGACACCTAGACACAGGGAGCCCGACACACTGCAGACACCCAAGCAAGAAAAGAGCTCACGGACACACTGCAGACACCCAAACAAGCAGAGAGCCCACGGACACACTGCTGACACCCAAGCAACCAGAGAGCCCACGGACACAGTGCTGACACCCGCGCAAGCAGAGAGCCCGCGGACACACTGCTGACACCCGAACAAGCAGGGAGCCCACGGACACATAGCTGACACCCAAGCAAGCAGGGAGCCCATGAACACACTGCTGATCCCCACGCATGCAGAGAGCCAGCGGACACACTACTGACACCCAAGCAAGCAGAGAGCCAGCGGACACACTACTGACACCCAAGCAAGTAAAGAGCCCACGGAACACTGCAGACACCCAAACAAGCAGAGAGCCCACGGACATAGTGCTGACACCCAAGCGAGCAGAGAGCCCACGGACATAGTGCTGACACCCAAGCGAGCAGAAAGCCCACGAACACACTGCTGACACCCAAGCATGCAGAGAGCCCATGGACACACACTCACCCGAGCAAGCAGAGAGCCCGCGGACACACTGCTGACACCCGAGCAAGCAGGGAGCCCACGGATACACTGCTGACACCCAAGCAAGCAGGGAGCCCACGGACACACTGCTGATCCCCAAGCATGCAGAGAGCCCATGATCACACTCTCACCCATAGCAAACAGAGAGCCCGCGGACACACTGCTGACACCCGAGCAAGCAGGGAGCCCACGGACACACTCCTGACACCCAAGCAAGCAGGGAGCCCACAGACACACTACTGACACCCAAGCAAGCAGGGAGCCCACGGACACACTGCTAATCCCCAAGCATGCAGAGAGCCCACGGACATAGTGCTGACACCCAAGCAAGCAGAGAGCCAACGGACACACTGCTGACACCCAAGCAAGCATGGAGCCCATGGACACACTGCTGACACCCAAACAAGCAGAGAGCCCGCGGACACACTGCTGACACCCAAGCAAGCAGGGAGCCCATGGACACACTGCTGACACCCAAGCAAGCATGGATCCCGAGGACACACTGCTGACACCCAAGCAAGTAAAGAGCCCACAGACACACTGCAGACACCCAAACAAGCAGAGAGCCCATGGACACACTGCTGACACCCAAGCAAGCAGAAAGCCCATGGACACACTGCTGACACCCAAGCATGCTGAGAGCCCATGGTCACACTCTCACCCGAACAAGCAGAGAGCCCGCGGACACACTGCTGACACCCAAGCAATCAGGGAGCCCACAGACACACTGCTAACACCCAAGCAAGCAGGGAGCCCGCGGACACACTGCTGACACCCAAGCAAGCAGGGAGCCCGCAGACACACTGCTGACACCCAAGCAAGCAGGGAGCCCACGGACACACTGCTGACACCCAAGCAAGCAGGGAGCCCACAGACACACTGCTGACACCCAAGCAAGCAGAGAGCCCACGGACACACTGCTGATCCCCAAGCATGCAGAGAGCCCCCAGACATAGTGCTGACACCCAAGCAAGCAGAGAGCCCACGGACACACTACTGACACCCAAGCAAGCATGGAGCCCGTGGAGACACTGCTGACACCCAAACAAGCAGAGAGCCCGCGGACACACTGCTGACACCCAAGCAAGTAGGGAGCCCATGGACACACTTCTGACACCCAAGCAAGCATGGAGCCAGAGGACACACTGCTGACACCCAAGCAAGCAGAGAGCTCACGGACACACTACTGACACCCATGCAAGCATGGAGCCCGAGGACACACTGCTGACACCCAAGCAAGCAGAGAGCCCACGGACACACTACTGACACCCAAGCAAGAATGGAGCCAGAGGACACACTGCTGACACCCGAGCAAGCAGGGAGCCCACGGACACACTACTGACACCCAAGCAAGCAGGGAGCCCATGGACACACTGCTGATCCCCAAGCAGGCATGGAGCCTACGGACACACTGCTGATCCCCAAGCATGCAGAGAGCCCACAGATACAGTGCTGATTCCCAAGCAAGCAGAGAGCCCACGGACACCCTGCTGACACCCAAGCAAGCATGGAGCCCGTGGACACACTGCTGACACCCAGGCAAGCAGGGAGCCTATGGACACAATGCTGACACCCAAGCAAGCATGAAACCGAGGACACACTGCTGACACCCAAGCAAGTAAAGAGACCACAGACACACTGCAGACACCCAAACAAGCAGAAAGCCCACGGACACACTGCTGACACCCAAGCATGCAGAGAGCCCATGGACACACTCTCACCCGAGCAAGCAGAGATCCCACGGACACACTGCTGACACCCGAGCAAGCAGGGAGCCCACGGACACACTGCTGACACCCAAGCAAGCAGGGAGCCCACAGACCCACTGCTAATACCCAAGCAAACAGAGAGCCCACGGACACACTGCTGATCCCCAAGCATGCAGAGAGCCTGCAGACACACTACTGAAACCCAAGCAAGCAGAGATCCCACGGACACACTACTGACACACATGCAAGCATGGAGCCCGAGGACACACTGCTGACACCCAAGCAAGCACAGAGCCCACGGACACACTGTTGACACCCAAGCAAGAATGGAGCCCGAGGACACACTGCTGACACCCAAGCAAGCAGAGAACCCATGGACACACTGCAAGCAGGGAGCCCATGGACACACTGCAAGCAGGGAGCCCATGGACACACTGCTGACACCCAAGCAAGCAGGGAGCCTATGGACCTATGGACACACTGCTGACACCCAAGCAAGCATGGGGCCTGAGGACACACTGCTGACACCCAAGCAAGCAAAGAGCCTACGGACACACTGCTGACACCTAAGCAAGCAGGGAGCCCACGGACACACTGCTGACACCCAAGCAAGCAGAGAGCCCACGGGCACACTGCTGACACCCAAGCAAGCAGAGAGCCCACGGACACATTGCTGACACCCAAGGAAGCAGAGAGCCCACGGGCACACTGCTGACACCCAAGCAAGCAAAGAGCCTACGGACACAATGCTGACACCTAAGCAAGCAGGGAGCCCACGGACACACTGCTGACACCCAAGCAAGCAGAGAGCCCACGGACACACTGCTGACACCCAAGCAAGCAGAGAGCCCTTCACACTGTATCAAAGCAGATCAAACATAGGTATTTGCAGGAAGTGCGTGTGTGTTGGTGACGTAAGGTTAAAATGGGTACAGTGCAGAGAGCTGTGGGACACGCGTCTTCACGAGAGCTCACGCGAGTATACTACAGAAAGGTGGGGTGGGGGTTGCTAGGGTGGATACCAGGGCCCTGCAATCCACAGATGACCCAGACGAGGATAGAAGAGGAAGGAAAAGAGGACATGTGAGCATGGAGGGGGTTACACCGAAGCCCCTGTCCATTCATAACGCAGGTATTGCATATCTCATGTGCCACGTCCATAAAAAGTAAAGGAACTCGCAGAGAATAGTCATTGCTACCAGGAATGGAATACTTTAAGGCACCTGCAGTTTTATAGAAAATAAAGCGTCTAACAAATAGAGTGGGCGCTATATAATACAGTACCTCAAACCTGTGCCTGCTGGGGGTTAATATTGCTAAGACCCTGATGGTTCGGAGAGGCAAGTGAGCTCAGCGAAGTCCACCCTCCAGGCAGGGGTCCCGAGCGGCCATCTCCATTGAGACAGAAAAGCACAGGGGGCAGCGAGAAAAAGAGTCCCGCTCCTCCCCGAGAGACAAAAGCAATCCGAGCCCACGGGGGAAATTCACACCTTCGGACTATTCTCAAAGCTCCCAAGTGCCACAAGAGGGGGGGGGGGGGGGGAGGAGGGAGGGGGGCTACAGCGGGAGCAACTCCTAGGACGGAGCACGCGCTGCAGGGGCAGCTGGGAGAGGAGAGCAGGGGAAGCTGGAGTTTGGGGGACACATGGCGCCAACTTCTAGGGAGGGGGGCACTGCGCAAGAACAGGTAGAGTAGAGGCACACGCACACTGGGCAGCTAAGACAGGCGCATGAACAACTGGGATAGGTGCATACATGTCAAGAGCAGGTAGGAAGGGGGCGCACACCTCGTGAAGAGCTTAAGTGGAACCACACATTGCATGAGCAGCAACAGTAAAAAAAAAACACACAACTACGGTGGTAGGAAGCACACAAAGCACAAGTAGCAACAGCGGGAAGCCCACTTAGCATGATTTATGAACATTTATGAAAGGTAGGACAGGAACGCACAGAGCAGTTGACGTGGGAGCGCTGGTTGTGTTAATTCGTTATCGCGTAAGCACACAGCGCGAGGGCAGCTATCAAAAGAGCACCGTTGGAAAGTGCAGGTAGGACAGAAGCACAGCACATTGTGTGCGCCCCGAGCAGCTAAGAAAGGAAAGCTCGGCACGAACGGCTAGTGTGGGAGCACGCGGACCATGAATAGCAAACCCAGGAGCGCGGATCGAAGCAGCAGGCACGAGAAACTCCTCAAAGAAAACTTTGGGAAGAGGGAACAAGTAGCGTAGACGCAGACACCGGAGGAGGACCGATAGGGGTGTTGACTGAGTTCGAGAGGGTAGTAGCGAACAGTGCAGGATGTGTGAAGACAGGTAAAGGACGGGTGCAGAGTGCAGGAGACAGGAGTAGGGGGTTGTCCTAGATAGTATCAGTGGCTGGACCCAGGGGAGCCTTACCTCACAGACTGCGCCCCTCCTGTCTCTGCAACGCTGCCCGTATCCTGTGAAAGTCCCAGAAGATGTCACCTCTGCTTCTCTGAGCCAGTCTCAAGTAAAGTTTCAAGAGCAGAGTGGCTGAGGGTGCGGGGTGGCTGTCGATTTCCTCAGTGGTGGCTCCCTGGGGGCAGCTTCTGGGTGACACTGCAGGCGGGGCTCCTTGTCAGCCAGGAGGCACAGGGTCTATCTAAGGCTGGGCTGTGTTTGCCGGCTGCTGTCCTTCTGTGAATCTGTGGAGAGGAAACGCCAAACGCTGGATGTCAATAGAGGCATCAGTGCAGAGCCGCCCCCACCCCTGCACCCACAGGCGCTGCCACTCAGCGCACCAATCAGGTGGTGCGGGACAAGGAAAACCAGCCAATCCGCAGCTGCACGCACCTCTACCACCGTGGCCCCGCCCCGTGACCAATAAAAGCCGAAGTATGGCGGCAGTAGAGATGTAGTGTGTAAGGGAGAAACAGAGAGTGGATTTAAGACAAACTGAGGGAAAAGATAAGAGAGCCTGGCAAGGAGTCTAACGAGCATGCAAGATGGATCAGCGGCAAATACGTGGGGCAAAGAAGTGCATCAGAGTTAACGAAGTGGGACAGAGATGCCAAAGACCACATAGAATGGAGTAGAGTGAGGGCAGAATCTGGCCAGGGTGTCGGGTGAGCAAGCAACATGGATCAGACACAGCTGAGTGGGACAGAAGTCTGTGTGAGAATGGGCCCGGTAGAGACACATGATGGCGAGAAATGAGCTGGGTGGTACTGGTTAGAGAAAATACGTGCAGGGCAACGAGTGGATGGGGGAGGGGCGACGTGGAGAGGGGATCGCGATGATAAAGGAAAGGAAGGAACCCGAAGAAAGACGAACGAAAGAGGAGAAGTGCTTGGCCAGTCGCGAGATTTTATAGGTCATCATAAAGCTGACCTCGAGTAGTTGCGAGATCCTTGTTTGATATATGGACGAGTGCTTTTTGTTTCCCAGAGCCGTTATCGAGGGCACGCACTGCTTACTTGCACTCCCCGAGCTTGAAAAAATAGAATCGCAGATGTATACGAGCGCTGCATACAAATTAAGTCTGAGAGCCCTCGGTCTGGTGCCTAAAGAAAGTCGAGATGGGCGGGGAAGATGTGCCCAGTCAGGCGCTGCGCGGATTGTAGCAACACCGCTCGGTTTGACAGGTAAACCCCGCAGCTCAGAAACTCTGCACACATGTTCCCGGTAGGACAGTCCCGTGAGACAGGCAGAGAGAGCCTGTCAGAAAGTGGACAGGAACAAAAGTGTTCTGACTCGCAGACCCCTGAAGCTCTTCACCACTAAACGAGTAAAGTAAGAGATGTTGAGGGGGCTCTTGTGCTTTGAGAGCCCCATGCACTTTCGAGTGGAGTCTCACGAAGAAGCAAGCGCCAGGTGTGACCGTGAGCGGGGGTAACACCGGTGAGTGGTCCTTGAAGCAGTGCTTGCTTGAGCTGTGGATATGAGGACCCGCCCGACTCCTATGTGTCCTGCTTCGGTACCGAGTCTGAGGCATGAAAGGAGCCGAGGCTTTCCCTGGCGTTGCCCCGCGTCAGTGTATCCTGTCAGCCACGCACGAAAAAACCCACCATAAGAAGAATAAACCTAGATAACGCTCGAACTCGGAAACAGGGCGAGTCTCGCATTTAAGAAACATAACATTATACTTAACCAACTTTGAGACAGTACTATGAATCCTAAAACGAAGCGGTGGCGCGTAGAACTGTGAAAAGAGCACGGAATATGTGAGCAGAATACAATACACGTTTTCACGCCGTCACACAAGAAGTGCGCAACGGCATCTATACTGGAGACATTACAAAAAACAAAAAAAAGGAATAATAAAACGATACTAAATTGCCAAGGACAGCCCGGCAAGCGCCCCACATACCGTCTAATTGCCAAAGCTCTAGCCCAGCAGTACCCACCCACGTATTCTATCCCAGAGGTGTCACAGAAGGGCTACTTTCCTCTCAGACTCCACTGATAAACAAATACTTTTTTCCTACATATTTCATCTGTGGTGAGGGAGCCTCTGCTTCTCATATTTTCTAGGTGGACGTCTCTCGCACAAACTAAAGATAGTTTTATCTTATCACAGATTTAATCAGATTTACATGTATCTGCTTGCACTTGGGCCACCGCCAGCTCCTTGACGCGCCACAGCCCTCGATCAGAAGATCTGGCGAAGTGAGTAACCCGTGACTAGTACTACTAAAATCTTCCACTGCAGCATCACCGCGACCCCTCTCCTGCGGGACCGGCTGTCTCTGCCCACCTGAGGGTCTTTCTACCTTGCCCTGTGCTCTAAGGGGAAAGAATTGTTTGTGAGAGTGAATACCGGGCTGCACTTGGAGGCGGAACGCGGTAGTGAGGAAAAGATGAACTAAACGAGGCCCCGTCCTGGGCAAGGTATTCTGTGACCCCAACAGCTCTTCACCCTGCGCCCCTGAGGATGGCACTTCTGAGCTCCACCCGTGACAGAGAAGGCACTGGGTGTTGAGAGGGCGCCACACACCCTGCTCACGCCTCTTGTCACCTCAAAGAATACTTTCCCCGCTGCAACCGCGCGAGAGTAGGGGTGTAAACCACCCTCCGCTTATTATTTTGCGCAATAAACTTATTGTCGTAGTATGATCCTACAGAAACACAGTAGGGTGAAGATTCCGCGCTGACAGCAGGAAATGCACCTCTCTGGTTTTGGGCGGTGGGGCGAAGGGGAGGGGGCGAATTAAAGCACCAAGTAACAGAAAGAGGCAGCGGGCTGGTTATCTCTTCGTTCATATTTCGCCCGACGAAGTGATGAAGGCAGTTTGAGCGGCGGTGCGGGCTCGGGCAGGGCACCGCACAGGCCTGCAGCCGAGCATGTGTTTGAGACTTACGACGCCTGACTCCCCCGCCCGCTTCTTCCGTATTATATCACGACTGACCCACCACGCACAGAGCTCTGTGGGAACCAAGCGCCGGGGCTGCTGACGAACGGATCTGCGGCCCGCCAGCAAAACTCAGCCGCACTGGACCTGCGAGGGCGCTTTGTGAATTTTGCATATCTTTGAGGGGAGACAGGGTTTCTATTCTTGATGGCATCCGCTTGGTTTTATTTTTTATTGTGGGATACGAGTTCTTGGTACATAAAGCGTGGAGCCCGAGGGCTCTGTACGGGGAGCGGAAAGGTTGAAGTCAACGGGAAAACCATTTGACGATAGCAGTATAACTAACATTCACTTAATGATATCGATTATTTATAATAATACGCTATATTGCTTATGTGAATACCCGGCCAGTGTAGCCCTACCTGCTGTGACGGTAAATGTCGTGCACGAATATTCCGGTCCGGGAGCTCCGGTTTGGAAGCGCCGTTTGCTGACCGCCCTGCAGCCCGGCCTGTCCACCTTCAAAGAGGAGCGGGGCTACCCGTCACGCTGGACTGTCCAGTTCTCTTATTATCGTCCCCCACGGATTGCTTTTACATATTCCCGGCATTACTTTTTAACTGGTAGTCTTGTTGATGGCTAATTTGCAGTAATCCGAACCAAAAAACGTTACATAAAAATTTGCTTGAATTTTCGATTTAAAACAAAAAAGTTTTAGAAACTAGGCAGTGGTTGTCC
Organism: Triturus cristatus; assembly: GCF_964204655.1. NCBI lineage: Eukaryota > Metazoa > Chordata > Amphibia > Caudata > Salamandridae > Triturus > Triturus cristatus. The sequence continues at coordinate 475,970,960 of NC_140582.1, read as the reverse complement.
CGGCAAACCAACACCACCTTGACTTAAAAGAAAAGAACGCAACAGACAAGTACATTTTGCATCAACACCACTATTTAAATCATACGCAGCATGTGTAGTAATTAGGGCCGGACATGAGAACCAAACGTAGCCCCGGCAAAAATTATCCAACCAGCCCTGCTCCCTTCGTCTCCTCGCGTAATCTCTCTTTCCATCAATCTATCCTCTCTCTCCTTCTCTTCTCCCTCTCTGAGCGCTTTCTCTCCACCTTCACTCTCCCGCCCTCTCCCTTGAAGCCTCCCTGTGCCTGTTGCAATTAACCTCGGTGAAAGTGAGAGCGGCTCCAGCGGCGCCCCTGGGGTTCAAAGCCGCCCCAAGACTTCAGCCCACGGGGAAACAATATTTAACCGACGTAAGTGTAAGACTTCCTATACACCAACTCCTTGTGAAAACAGGAGCACTCACATACCTCACAGAAAGACTCGTTACAATACAAATAAAAACGATGTGTAAAAAATTATATGAAGTTATCTTCACCGAGATTTTCTAGCTCCTGATTGATTCTCTTCCTTCCTTCCCCCTTCTAGCTCCCCGCCTCACCTTCTCCCTTATTTCCTCTCCTTCTTCTTTCCTTCACTTCTTTTCTCTCCATCTCTCTTTTTTGTCTGCGTACTTGTATGTATGTTATGTGCTTGTTGTCCGGAAGGGCTCTCTCTCGAAAAAGAGCATAAGCACACCAATGTATTACAGCTATCCATCACTGTGCCTATGTCCCCAAATACGTCCTTTGCCATATCTCCCCACATTCACACACCCCATCCTAATACAATGCAAATACGTAGACTTTTTTTGAAGTACTGTGACGCGTCACACACTCACACGCAGTGTGGCTGACTTACGCAGAAGACCAACATGTACCTCTGGCACAAGCATGTTGTGTCTCAATCAAAAGAAAGAGTTACACAATGATTTCGTCACACATCCATGCACTCTGTGACACACGCAGTAAACGACTGACATTACCCTCACAGCGCACGCTATGAAACGTGGTCTCGGCGTCTCTCTCTCTCTCGTGGCGCAGCAAGGACGCAATGGGCCCTAATGTAACCAATGAAAATGGATCCTCCTATGCCGACCATTCAGGTAGTGAAACAGAGCCACAGTGGGGCTGCGGAGAGTCCTGTTGTTAGCTCTGGGCCCTCACGGGGATAGCCACGCCCATGCTTCTCACCCGACTGTCGCTCTGTCACACTCGGCATCGCCACCCACGTTCGCAGGCGCCTCCACTCTCCCAGAACATACCCCCACCCTGCGTGAGTATATTTCAGAAGCAATGCGTGCTCCCTGCTGCCTTCGATGTCCGCATCCAGTACCAATGTCGCCCCTCCATCCCCGCCCCACCAGGCAGAAAGTCACCCCGCCTCCCCGTCTCACCCTGCAGAAGGCGTCGCTTTGCCACCCAGGCTCACAACAAATTGCGCTCTGTTGTCTCAGGCTCCAGAATCAATTACACCCCCTGGCCTGGCCGTGTGGGTCCCCCTCCCGCGGATCTCCGAGGCGCGGCTCATCTCCACATCAAGCGTGCAACAGGCCCGGTAGCACATCAGAGCAATGTGAAGGGATCGGCTCCCGTCCGTCCGCGGGGCGTAAATCAGGCCGACCCTTCAGGGCCGTGATGCCCGCCGCTTGATCTTCCTTTCCCTGGGCACACTTGTGTGTTCTTTACTGCCCTCCTGTTGACACTGCCTGTCTCAGGTTGTCACAAACTGTTTACTCTGTCCGTGACCCATTAAACGATTTCCCAGACTTTTAATCTCTGCACGGGTTTAAACCAGAAAGTATGCGGCATGTAGTGTGCATTATTATTACAACATATGGACCGCTCTCTGAAACAGGCCCCACAAAGCTAATTCTAGAAAGAAAAGAATCCATTCACCCGTCGCTCCTAACAGTTTCACTTTGGTGCCACTAATATTTATATATATGCTCCCATCAACGTCTTACATTGAAAAGTATACTTTCTGCACTAAACACTCTACACTGAGCGCAGCTATCAATGACAACCGTTCTGCACTCAAGCATCGCATTTTAACATATAGAATCCGCGTTTAGACAATCCATTTTTCTCTAAATATGAATTTGTAAGTAGTAGTTCCGCGAAATCCTCCCGAATCACCCTTTCATTCATCCTACCTTTCCTCTTTCATTTTTCCATATTCACTTTTGCCTCATCTCCTGCCATCACAGTCTCTTTAAAGTACGTGGAGCATGAGGAAAAGAGAGATATGCTAAACTTTAAATGTTCAAGGCACTGTAGTAATTCCTGACTGCCATCTAAACAATTGCGCGAAGTCCCAAAATTATGGCTAGCGGACATATTTGAAAGACAGTAAAGCAATGGTGCCATCTAGCGGCAACTAGGGAAAGGGATGAAATGTGTGGAACAAACTTTTAAGTTTTTACATTTAGAAGAGTGCTTTGACATTCTATTATTAAAAGGGGCACTGACTTCAGAGAACATTTAGGGGGATATTCACAAGGACTTTTCTCCGATTTATCTCCACCTTAACGCATCAAAAGTGGAGATAGATTTAACACCCCATTCACAAGCTGGTGCAAATTAAAGACAACGCCAGTATTCCCGCGATAACTGCCTCAAAATTTATCTCCACAGTGTACACCACCAACTAACCCTAATGAGATGCAGAGTAGGCGTTCCCGTGCAAGAGCACATGAAAAAACCGCAACACCACTTTCACAACGAACTGTCAGATCTGCGATGCGAACCAAAAACAGGTGATAAGCTGCGGTAGCAGCAGGGAATTAACACCTGCCTTTTGCTGGTGTTAAGCAGGACTACTACCTGCAGCATAAAAGGGAGCCCAGTCAAGAGCCACACCAGAAGACCCACAGATGCCATGGACACAATGATCATGCAACACGGATACCCATGAGGGCCACAAAACCCGCCGCAACCACCCCAGGCCCTCCACCACCCCCAGGTCCCGTCCCGCCTCTCCCCCGGGAACACTACAGAGGCAGCATACACAAAGACAGCGGACCCACCTGAAACGCACCTGCAGCCCAGACCCAACGCCAGAGGAGGACATTACCTCCTCGTTAGTCATGTGGCGAGGATGACTCGCCACATGACTAACGAAGTGAGCTTCAGCTCCACCACAGAACCCTCCAAAGCAAAAGTTAGCCTCCCATGCCTCCCATCCCTTCCCAATATGGCCGACCCCTACCCCTATGACCACTATAAGAGAAGGGCCGGCCCAACCCCAAAGCCTGTTTTTTTTTGTTCTGCACTCGTCTCTCCAGAGCGCGTCAGGTAAGTGGTGCCTGCTGTAGCAGGGACGTGGGTCCCGAGTTGGAGGTCCTGCTCTAGCGGACCCTAGGGCTTGGACTCTGTTTGTCCCCCCTGCTTTTGGCCCCCGGTATGTTTGGGGCTTTTTGTTGTAATTCGCCTTCTAACCGGTTAGGCTCTGCTTTAGCGGGCCGTGGGTTTGACGGGGGGCAGACTTTTTGTTTGTCTTCTCTCGAGTGTGGGGGCTCGCTGTGACGCTCCCCCCTCCTGGGGGCATATTCACGGACTTGCATCACCGTTTGCTTCGCCGCCGCCTTTTCTTGTCTGGTAATATGCGGGCGGCGGCGGTGCGGCGAGGTCCGTGGGTTTTTTTCTCCCGCCGGTCTCTGACTCGGAAGGGGGGGAAGAAAGGGCTTTGCTTTCTGTTTCCGTTTCGCCTCCCGCTTCGGCGTGGGGGCTGGTAACGGTTCTGCTTTCAGCCCGAGTCTCAGTGCCTGCCGCCGCCCGCCTTCCCGTTCGGGTGCCGTGGCGGGTGGCGGCTGGGGGGGCCTGTTTACCTGAGGTCTCCGGTTTCAGGAGCATCTCGGCGGCATCTCCATTCGGGTTGGTTTCACCTTGTTGCTGCCTACTCCCGTGCCGTGTCGGTTGGGCGTGGCTTCCGTTGGTCGATTTCCTGCCCGGGGGCCGGCTCTCTGTCCCGGGGGCGCGGTTTGGTCCCGCGCTGATCCTCAGGTGTTTCTCCCGCCTTCTTCTCTGCTATTTTAGGAGCGGGTGTTTTTCGGGTTGGTTTCACTGTTCTGGTGTCCTGGCTGTACTGGCGTCCTTGCTTGGGTTTTGGTCATGGAACATGGTGATGTCCCGGTTGGGGTGGACCCTCCCCCCCAGGTTCCACCTGAGGCGGTCACCCTGCAATCTATTCAGGGGATGATTCAGGCTGCGGTGGCGGCTGCTTTTGCGCAACACTCGGGGCATGGTCCCTCCTCTCCAAAACGTCCTCGCCTGGATCCCTCTTCTGTTTCTGACACTGAGGGGGAGGAGGAGGATCTCCGGGGTCGCTATGTGCAGGGTCAGGAGTTGCGTGATGTTCTTCTCCACATTAAGCAGAACTTGGCTTTCCCGGATCCGGCGGCTTCGGACCTTTCGGAGGACTTTTTCTTGCAGTATCAGCGCAAGGAGCCTGAGTCTCTGCCTCTTCATTCCTCCGTGAGAAAGGTGTTGGAGGGGGAATGGTTGGAGGTTGACAAGCAGGCCTTCCCTCAGTACCTGGCGAAGCGCTATGCCATCCAGGACTTTGCCAAGGAGTTCCCTTCCTCGGTCAAGGTGGACTCTCTGATGGCGGGGCTTTCCTCGCAGGGTTCCATCATTTCCGAGGATGCCTCTCCATCTGACCCTGTTGACAGGCGGGTGGAGGCCGCGGCCAAGCGGGCTTATTCGGCTGCTAATTTTTCCATTCGTGCCTCTGCCTACCTGTCTTACACGGTGCTGTCCTTGTTGAAGGATTTCCAGTCCTTGGCGGAACTGATGGACCAGGGGGCGGATGTGGTGCCTACCCTGGCGCTGATGGAACAGCAGACTCGTCTCTTGTCTGACATTTCTTTTGACACCTTGGGGGCTTCTGCTGCTGCTGGGGGCGCTGCTATTCAGGCCAGGCGGCAGATTTGGTTGCGCAATTGGAAGGCGGAGGCTGCCCAAAAGGCCTTGTTGATGAAAATTCCCTTTTCCGGGCCGAAACTCTTCGGATCTGCCCTGGAGGAGATGGTCAAGAAGTCGGCGGAGGACAGGAAACTGCTGGCTCCCCTTCGTTCATCCAGGGCCCGCTTTCCGGGTCCCAAGAGGGCGTTTTCCACCTCGTCCACGCCCAGGGGGAGTGCGCACTTTCGAGGTCGGGGTCGTGGCCGGGGCGCCCCCTTCTTCTCAAAATCCCGGTCTCAGCCTGCTGCTTCCGCCTCCGCTCCCAAGTCCTGACTATCTTCTGGCCCCGCCGGGTGGACCTCCGGTGGGCGTCCGTCTTCGCCACTTCCTTCCGGCTTGGGAGTCCTCTGTCTCGGACCTTTGGGTTCTTTGGATCGTGAGGGAGGGTCTCACCGTCTCCTTCAGTTCCCCTCCTCCAGGCGCCTTCCGCGCTACCCCTCTGCCTTCCTCTCCGGTCAAGAGGGCGGCCTTGCTCGCTGGCATCTAGGACCTGCTCGTGAAGGGGGCCATCCGGCCTGTTCCGCTGTCTCAGCGGGGCCTCGGCGTTTACTCCATTCTGTTCCTGGTAAGAAAGGTGTCTGGGGATTTTCGGCCTGTTTTGGACTTGAAGCAGGTGAATTCTTTCATCCCTCACACTAATTTCAAAATGCTTTCTCTGCAGGAAATTCTGCCGCTGCTGGTCCAGGGGGAGGTGGTGGCTTCCCTGGATCTTTTGGATGCCTACCTCCATGTGCCGGTCCACCTGTCTTCCCAGCCCTTCCTCCGGTTCTGTGTGGGTTCTTGCCACTTCCAATTCCAGGTACTCCCTTTTGGTTTGTCTTCTGCCCCGAGGGTATTCACCAAGGTCCTGGCGCCATTGGTGGGCGTTCTTCACCGGGAGGGGATCAGGGTCTTTCCCTACCTGGATGACTGGTTAATCTCTGCTTCTTCTTTTTCGAAGGGGAGGCTTCACATCCAGAGGGTCTGCGAGGTCCTGTCTGCGCACGGCTTCCTGATCCACCTCCGGAAATCCCACCTCGAACCTACCCAGGACTTGATCTTCATTGGGGGCCGGTTGGACATGCTTCAGGGCAAGGTGTTCTTGCCCCTGGCTCGCCGCAGTGTCTTGTGGCGGGATCTGTGGGCTCTTCTGGGGCGGGATTGTGCTACTGTGAGTCTGTGGTTGCGGGTTCAGGGGTTGATGTCTGCTACCATCAATGTCCTCCCCTGGGCTCGCCTTCACCTGTACCCCTTAGTCAATCACCTCCTTTCGCATTGGGACCCGCGCTCCGAGGACTACGAGGCTCTGGTTCCGGTGTCTCCCCAGATCCGGTCCGACCTGGGCTGGTGGCTTGTGGCGGCCCATCTCTCGGAGGGTCTTCCCTTTCTGGTCTCCCCGTCCCGGGTTGTCACGACCGATGCCAGCCACCTGGGCTGGGGGGTGACCTTGGGGTCACGGTCGGTTCAGGGTCAGTGGGGTCCTCTTCTGTCACGCTGCTCCTCCAACTACCGCGAGTTGATGGCGGTCCTGCTGGCTTGCCGGGACTTTGCTCCCTCCCTCCAGGGTAATCATGTTTTGGTGCGGACAGACAACCAGGTGGTGCGGTGTTACATCAACCACCAGGGGGGTTGCCGGGTGCGCTCCCTGTGGTTGCTGTCCCGGGAACTGTTGTCCTGGGCGGAGGGTGCGGTCTTGTCGATCAGGGCGGTCTATCTCCCGGGGTCCGAGAATGTGGTGGCGGACCATCTCAGTCGGGTGTTCATGCCTTTGAGTGCCCTCTCCCTGTCGCCGTCGGTCTTTCGCCTTCTGGTGGGCCTGTTTGACCTTCCACGGGTGGATTTGTTCGCGGAGTCGGGGAATGCCCTCCTGCCCTGCTTCTGCGCTCTCCATCCGTGCCCGGGGGTATGGAGGGTGGATGCTCTGTCCTTCCCGTGGCCTCGGGGTCTCCTTTATGCCTTCCCTCCGTTCCCTTTGATTCCTCGGGTCCTTTGCAAGATCCGTTTGGACCGGGCTCTGGTGCTCTTGGTGGTTCCCGGTTGGGTGCGCCGCTCCTGGTATCCTCTCCTGGGCGAGCTGGCGATTCGGTCTTGCTGGCCGATTCCGGATCACCCGTTCCCCTTGCGGGGCCCTCCTCTGCCCGGGGTGGTGTTGCACCGGCTCCATCTGCAGGCTTGGCTGTTGAGAGGGTGACCTTGTTGGCCCAGGGGTGCTCCCCGGGGGTGGTGGCTTTATTGCAGGGGTCCAGGCGGTCTTCGACCTTATTGTCCTATTCCAGGCACTGGTCCTCTTTTTCCCGTTGGTGCGGGTTGCTGGGCTATGACCCAGTGTCTGTGGATCCCATGAGGGTTCTGGATTTCTTGGCGGAGGGTTTTTCCCTGGGGTTGGCTACCTCCACTCTTAGGGCTCAGTGGGCGGCATTGAGGGTCTTCCGCAGTCCGGATCTGGACCTCCTGGATTCCTTGGTGTCCCGCTTGCTGCGCAGCTTTTCTCTGAGGCGGCCTGTGGCTGTTTGCCTCTCTCCTCCCTGGGACCTTCCCTTGGTTCTGCGGGCTCTGCAGGGTCCTCCATTTGAGCCGCTGCTGTCGGTGGATCCGAAGTTCCTCACCTTCAAGGTGGTTTTCTTGGTCGCCATTGTATCAGCCGGCCGCATGGGTGAACTGGGGTCCTTTCTTCGGTCTCCCCCCTTCTTGAGGTTCCTGCCGGACCGGCTGGTCCTGCGCCATGATCCCCGGTTTCTGCCTAAGATTCCTTCCTTGGCTAACCGCTCTCGTGAGGTTTCCTTGCCTTCCTTCTCCCCCTTGGTGGGCGTTGCCCTGTCCTTGTTGGATGTCCGTCGGGCGGTGGAGATCTACTTGGATCGCACCGCCTCCGTTTGTCAGTGTGATAGCTTGTTTGTGACCTTTGGCCCGGTTCGGTCGGGGCACAAGCCTTCTGTTTCCACTCTCAGTCGCTGGCTGAAGCAGGCTATCGTGCTGGCTTACGGGGCCCAGGGGTCTGACCTCCCGGGGACTATCCAGGGGCGTTCCACCCGGGGTGTCTCGGTGTCTTGGGCCTCGTTCAAGGGTGTGTCCACTGAAGAGATTTGCCGGGCGGCTACGTGGTCCTCTCCCCACATGTTCATGGAGCATTACCGGGTGGTCCTGGGGGGCTCGGTTCCTGGGGATTTTGCGGGGGCGGTTCTGAGTGCGGGTTCTGCCGCCCCTTGATTTGTCCTTTATTGGCCTGTTTTTACCATGTGGTTTTCATTGCACATTGTATTAAAGTTGTTTTGTTAACCCTTTATTGCCTTGGCGGTGTTTTGTGTGTACCATGATGCCGTGTGGCTTGGGTATGTGCTCACTTCGTTAGTCATGTGGCGAGGATGACTAACGAGGAGGTAATGCCCCGATTACTTACCGGTAATCTTCATTACTCCGAGTTAGTCTTCCTCGCCACATGAGTTCCCGTCCCTCCCTCCCTGTCTGGCTATCGGCTTCGTGTTTTGCTTTGTAGTTTCAAGCTTTGGGGTTGGGCCAGCCCTTCTCTTATAGTGGTCATAGGGGTAGGGGTCGGCCATATTGGGAAGGGATGGGAGGCATGGGAGGCTAACTTTTGCTTTGGAGGGTTCTGTGGTGGAGCTGAAGCTCACTTCGTTAGTCATGTGGCGAGGAAGACTAACTCGGAGTAATGAAGATTACCGGTAAGTAATCGGGGCATTACCCACCACAGGCCCAAAAGGACAACCATCCCCCGCATCCTGACCCATATCCCCCACCTGCTGACGGTACAAACCCAGCGGACAACCAACATCCCACCGCAGAAAAAGCTGCTGGCTGAGCAGCACATGCCGACCTCTGGTACCATCCAACCCACAACTGCCAGAGTCGGAGGAGTCACACAACCAGCCCCATCCAAGGTCATCACACCTGTCCTGGATGCCAACATCAGCCTGGTACCCCAGCACCCCCACATCACCCACACTGCGCAGGAGCAGCTGGAGACCAAGCAAGGCACCTACACCATAGCTGGATTCCCTCATGTGTCAGGGACAATCAACTGCACACATGTACACATTGTGCCCCCTGCCCACACTGCACACAACTACCACAACAGAAAGCACACGCATACCATGAATGTGCAGGCAATAGTGGACCGCCAGGGACTCCGCAACAATGTCGTGGCCAACTCCCCAGGCAGAGTGCATGAAACTTACGTCTCCTGACAGTCCATCATCACCCAGCGCTCCCAGGATGGCACACATGGAAATGCAGTGCCCGTTGGTAAGTCCAAAATATACACACCACACACCTACAGCCCACAGTCATGCAACTCACGACACTGCCAATGGGCACGCAGCACAACTACATTCAACATGACACACAATGCCAACCAACCAGACACGACAACACAACTCCATTGGGAATCCTGCCTTGCCATGCCCACAACCCAGCCACGGCATGACACCGCAGACACACAATAGCAGGATGTGAGGAGAGGCATGGAGCAGGCATGTGCGAGAGCGGCAAGTGACTAAGGAATGTGAACCTACTCAATGCCAGGTGTGGCATGGAGGTGCCGGACAGACCACAGAGTGCAAACCACAGAAATGGCCATGGGAAGATCAACTGCTGGTGCATGGAGTGAAGTGGCCAGTGGAGGCTACCATGTACCCACAGGCTGTGGGGCAGAACGCGGAAATGTCTCAAGTCACGTCCGCCCTTGCATGCGCGTGCGTAGTGGGTTGTACCTGCATATGCCAGGCCTGCGTAGGGGTGTGAACAAAAAGCTTGTGGTACTGGTCGTGGGTCTCATTCCGAATGGACAATGCGTCTGACAGGGCGGCGCCTCTCAGCCCGCCACGAGTCCTGCGCTGAGCGCGACGGGGCCTGCGTCCCTGTAAGCCTGTTGCACCCCGTGCCGCTGGTCCCCAGACCAGTCATGGCTGTCCTAACACAGCAACGAGGCTCCGCTAACCTGCATACACCGGCGTGTATCAGAGAAGGCCCACCACGTGCCGGTGCAAGCTCCAAGCACCAGTCCCGCGACCTCTGCAGCCTCCGCAGACCATCGCTGCCCCCCTGACGCTGGCCCACATTACTTCTTTCTCATTGACATACTCCACCGGCATCCCCTTCGGCCCAGTAGGTCCCACACGTGGAACTGTGTCCTGAGTCCTGAATGGCAGTGACCCCAAGTCCATGGCAGCGGTCACAGCACCAGACTCCCTTTGATCAATGAGGCATAATTCCATATCGCAGGCTTGCAACACGTGGTGCCACTAACCCTGTTCAACGCAAGCCGGCGACATGTGGTGCCACTAACCCTGTTCAACGCAAGCCGGTGACACGTGGTGCCACTAACCCTGTTCAACGCAAGCCAGCATACCTGAATGAGGGCTCAGGCCTATCCTGCGAACCAGTAGGTCCCACATCCAGCACATAGTCGCGAATCATGGCCATGGGGAGATCAACTGCTGGTGGAACTGTGTCCTGAGCAAGTGGAACTGTGTCCTGAGTCCTGAATGGCAGTAACCCCAAGTCCGTGGCAGCGCCACAGCACCAGACTCCCTTTGATCAGTGAGGCATAATTCCATATCGCAGGCCTGCAACACGTGGTGCCACTAACCCTGTTCACTGCAAGCCGACGACACGTGGTGCCACTAACCCTGTTCAACGCAAGCCAGTGACATGTGGTGCCACTAACCCTGTTCAACGCAAGCCAGCACACGTGGATGAGGGCTCAGGCCTATCCTGCGAACCAGTAGGTCCCACATCCAGCACATAGTCGGGAATCATGGCCATGGGGAGATCAACTGCTGGTGGAACTGTGTCCTGAGCAAGTGGAAATGTGTCCTGAGTCCTGAATGGCAGTGACCCCAAGTCCGTGGCAGCACCACAGCACCAGACTCCCTTTGATCAGTGAGGCATAGTTCCATATCGCAGGCCTGCAACACGTGGTGCCACTAACCCTGTTCAACGCAAGCCGGCGACACGTGGTGCCACTAACCCTGTTCAACGCAAGCCGGCACACGTGGATGAGGGCTCAGGCCTATCCTGCGGACCAGTAGGTCCCACATCCAGCACATAGTCGCGAATCATGAATGGCAGAATCCACAGCAGTGAACGCACGGACGGCTCAGTCCGGACGAAAGCCTGATCAGAGTCACGGAGGTGAACGAACACTATCAACAACTGACCTGGTGCCATCAACTCTGTTCACTGTAAGTCCGCGTCCCGTGGTGCCACTGAACCTGAACTACACAGGCTGATGGGGCCATCCAACCTAAGCCGGCGACACTCGGTGAATGGCCCGTGCTGACTGCTGCCTCACTGAACAGCACTGGTGCCACTAATTCTGTGCGAGTCATGGGCACCATCTGGTTGGACCTTGGTGGCGTCTGAGTCCATGGCCTGGTGGTCTTCTGCATCTTCATCTGATAGGATCGGGCTTGGTGTCCGACATGTGTCTGTTACATTCATCACCACCAAAGGGACTGTTTCAGCGTGGTCCTGCCCTCTGCATTATGCCCTGGGGGTACACCTTCCTCTGTCCACTGAGACACTCCGCGACAAGCCCCTTTCTCATCTACGGACACCTATTCTGCACTTGTGACCCTGCCCTAGTGCCCCGCAAGTCAGCGGCCCGTGGCAGTAGGCCCGTGCAGGACGCTGTGCATCTGGGGCCACTAACTCTGTGCAGCACAAGTCATGGGGCCTTTATGATTGAATGGTTGTAACCTTTACGATGTACACTTTTGTTGATTTCTGACTGCACCAGGCAGCCCTTGCTGGCTGGTGTGCACACACCCCACACACATCCAACACAGGTGTCACTCGGTATGTGTGCCTGCTAATAAATGTGGCCTGCGCACATGCCCATAGCCATTCACACCATCTGAGCAAGTGTGGTCATTGTGTCAGCATGATGGGCACGGGCCCTGCAACATCACAGTGTGCTGTCTTCATCGGACGTTACCATGTCACGTCAGCGTTGGCAGTGACCCTGGACATGTAGCTTCACATGCACCCCCCTGCATGCACAAGCGGCGTGTGCTGGTCCGGCGTACGTCAGGTCAGTGCAGGGGTGTGCTGATTCAGCAGGGGGAGCAGGGCATTGCTCGGGCCTGGCATTGGACAGGAAGTGTGGTAAGTGTGTCTCTGTGTTGGGGTTTTGTCGCCACCAGGGCCACAGTAGTCGATGTTGCAATGTGGCATGCAGCAGGAGGGCGGGCCCACACATACGGGGACATGTAGGAGCGCAAGACCGCTTGGGGTCTTGACACATGCATGCCAAGTGTTAAGTGTATCAGTCCTGCGGATGCATGAGTCAGTTGCCTGGCCTCATTTGCAGCGTGATCACAGCCAGCCATGGGCTTTACACCTGTGTATGCCCTGTACAGACCATTGGCCCACATTCACGTGGCTGTACACCTTCAAAGGCCAGCGTCATGGTGTTGTTGGCATGTCGCTGGACATGCGTGGACAGGCATTACAATGGTGTGCCGTAGAAGTGCACGTGATGCAACCGCACAGCACACACAAGTGTGGGGGCCCGTGGGAGGGAGGAGCAGGTGTGCGGCAACGTAACACACAGTGAGGCCGCTCATGTGCCACGTGCTGGGCATATCATCCATGATTTCCAGGGTCGCAGACATCCCACCACACCCACAACAGGTATCTATACATCTCCTGTATGCATGCAGATGGTGAAGTTACTGTGGGGATGAAAGGTCCTTTGTCTGAACTATCAGGCGGTAGCACATCTGCAGCTCTGAGCAGGAACGTGCATGTGGGCAGCACCCCCTGACAGATTCGAGAGCATTTGCTTGCGACTCCCACACTATGCACTGCCGGACATGAGACCAACGTGTACACATCCCACACGCAGACGTCCTTGGTTGTAGTTAGCCTGTGTGAAATGGCCTTCACACGTACTCCCACCCCACCCCAGGCCTGCACCCGTTGCACAAAGACACTGCTCATTGCACCAAGTTGTGCCATTTCTTCCACAGGCCTGGCGTAGGGCAAGCCAGTGCCGCTTCAAGCAGAGCCACTGACGCAACGGCAGAGAATCCCGGACACATGCTCTACTCCAGTCATGTGGACCTGTACCGTGCACATCTGCTGCATGTACTGGGGGCACTGCCATTGGAAGTGCTGCAGATCAGTTACCAGCTGAACTTCCGCCTTGCAGACGTCACCTGCGTTCAGCCTGTGTTGCATTGTCGCTCATACACATTCGAGTGGTCTATGGATGTCTGCCTCTCCAACGTGACGGTAGCTGACCTGGATTACGATGTGTGTGTGCACCCCCTGTTGCCCACGACCAGGAGTGTCACCGTGATGCCCGTTTATGGCATGCATTGATGTTTGGCATGCAGGCTGGAAACTGGACCTGGAAGATTGCACAAGTTATCGTGTGCAGTGAGCACATTGAGCCACTACCCGATTGGGCTTTGGTGCACATTGGGTCCAGTGGTTGGAGTCCGCAGATCTACCTGGGTCAGCTGATGGATTACGTCAACAACATGTCAGATGTGGTGGACAACGATCGCTCATTGGAGATGTTGGCCTACGCAGCTGCACTCGCGTTCATGGATGAGTGATAAGGTACCTGCTGCCACAACTGGATGTGACCCATTGCATGTGTCCCGACGCCTGGTTGCATGTTGGGAATCTGGTCACATGTCCCAAGACGACAGTGGACATGGCTGCATTGGCCTGGACCCATGATCCAGGCGTGGACAAACAACGCGAGTTGGCACTGACTTGTGTTGGTGATGGACTCCCCGAGGTGGACATGGGCGCTTCCCTACGTTCCTCATTCACTCGCTAAATTTGCAGCAGACATTGGGTGTGTGGAGAATGTTCTGAAATAATGTTATCCAGATAAAGTTTAAAGAAGTATTGAATCGGAATGGGCGTCGTTTGAATTGCCTCATGGAGGGAACTTGATTCTCCTGGCAGGTCTTGATTGTGGGTCGGATTTGTACCCCAAGAGTTTTTGGAAGTAAGGATTTTCACTATATGTCCTGATGGTTTTTTCTGCGATTACTATTTGCAACTGTATAGCCCTGATGAAGCTCCCAAGGCACTCGGGAACGAAACGCGTTGGCTGTGTGCCTGTATTTTATCAAGCATCTTCAAATAAAAAGAAGAAAAAAAAAATTCTGAAGCACAAGTGTTGGTCGTTTATGACTTTTGACAGAGTGCACCTTCCTTTTTTCTTGTGGACTTTTATGTTAAATTAGTATCCTTCAACAGCAGATACTGGGAGATGTTGCACTCACTTTGACACATATGATTAATGGAATTTAAGTGCTTGACCTAGGTCGGCTGTTGGTTGCTTTGTTGATACTTCATGTGACCCATTGCATGTGTCCCGACGCCTGGTTGCATGTTGGGAATCTGGTCACATGTCCCAAGACGACAGTGGACATAGCTGCATTGGCCTGGACTCATGATCCAGGCGTGGACAAACAACGAGGGTTGGCACTGACTTGTGTTGGTGATGGACTCCCCGAGGTGGACATGGGTGCTTCCCTTCGTTCCTCATTCAGACATGCTGCTGCATTGGTCTGCATATCGTGGCACTTCTCTTGGCCGTACTGACACACACTTGTTGATAAAGTTTCTGCACTTTCACTTGTCTCCCTCTGTGTTGTGTCTTGATTTGTATGCCAATGTGTGTGTCACGGACTCTCTAGCTCCCTGCCATACATGCATTGCTACCCCATCAGGACTGTGGGTTTGTACTTGTGCATTATCATGTCCCTGTTTCGTGCTTTGCCAGATTCGTATGGCCGTTTACCAGCCACAGGTGGGTACACTTGTGTCCTGTGTTTGGTTGTGCGGATGTTGGTGTTTGTACCATATTGTGTTCGATGTTGGGGTGCTCTGCTTCCTAAGTGTGTTCTGCATTGTGTGTGAGATGTCCCTTCAGCTCTGATTTGGCTCACCATTCTCCTTTCAGGCAGTGTGGTTTTCAATTCAGTGCTTGTTCAGTGGTGTGATATTGCCGGGTTGTGTGACTTGTGCTCTTGGTTGCTGTTGTTACTCTTGAGCATATTTTGTCTGCAGTTGGGCTGTGCTTAATTGTGCATGTGTGCCAATGTGCCCATCTCCCCCCGTCCCCCCAGTCCCTGCTGGTTCCTCTCCCTTTTGCTGTTGTGTCTGTTGTTTTGGGCAGTTTCCAGTCCCCGAGTCCTGCCACCATCTCCAAACTGATGTGGTGAACACCATTTCCTCCATGTGATCCAGCTCCTGGTGTTGCGCTGGACTCCCACCTCCGGTGTGCATTGCTGCCTTCTTGTTGTTGGCGTGTTTCTGCTTGTTTGTGTGTTTTGCATCATTCCGGGTGTTCTGGTTTTCTTCCATTATCCTCCTCAGCTCTCAGGCTGCATTCACCTTGTCCAAGATGGCCTGCTATGTACAATGTTTTGCTGCCAATGGGGCTTGTGGGGTTGTATCCTGGCTCGGGTTTCCTCCATTGTGCTTGGCTGTTGCTTTCTGTTTGGTTTGTCTTTCTTTTTCAGGCTTTTGTTGTGCTTATTCCCACCTGCCATGTGTGTATTGCAGGCCTGATGCTGCCTATCGCTGATTTCCTCATCGCGCTTTGGCCCATCGCATTTTTTTGCGTTGAGGTTTGTGTTTTTATCTCCGTCGAGGTGGTTGTATCGCAGACATTGGCCGCGTTTTCGGCGGACTATCGCATGGTACCGCCTTGTTGTGAATTCCACGTTACTATAAATATGGAATATTCGCACTCCTTATTTGTATTTATATTCTTGTATATAATCTTTGGTGAATCCAATTGAGCGTGCGGCTGCGGGTATCGCCCTCTGTTCCTTAAGGCGTGAGGAATAAATTAATGAGCATGCGCTCCCCTCCTTGGGGAACATCCCCTTAGCGCACTGCTATAAAGACCACTAGGGTTTTATCAATTATCCAATGACAATAAATGAAGTATTTTTCTTGAAAACCAAATTTAAGAATCCATATTGTCTTCAAAAAATTCACTGAGATTTATTGAGAACTTTTCAAGTTGGTTTTGTAGAATGAATAAATAAATTCTCCAAAAAGTGAGATGCTATCTCATGCAGAATAATGATTCGGGACCCAATGCATTTCGGGCTGGTTTGGCCCTTCGTCAGGGGTATATAATCTACAAATAAAAAACAAAAATCGAAAAACAAGAATAGTCGGGCAATCTGCCAAAATTAGTGTCATATTCATTCAATTGGGTAGTTCCTTATCAATAAAGATCGTGAACATGCGAAAAGAAACGTTAAAATGAATGCGTGTATCTAGTGAGTGCGTTCGCTGAAGAGTGCACGTTTGAAAATATTAGTGTGAACTCGACGAGTTAAAGGGAAAGAAAACATTACACGACTTATATAATCAATAGTGATATTGAAAAGGAATCATAACGTGAATGTGCCCGTGACTTCAGATAGAAAGAGAAAAAGACGAGTAGGTGCAAAACATTGTGAACCTCTCCCAGTTCGTTTAGCGGTGTGCTAACAGGTAGAGAACGCGCATAGCGTGTTTCAAGGTAAATTAAAATCGAGTGTAGACCCCGTGAAAAAGAACTTGAACGGTGTACTAGCGGGTAGAAAACGCGCATAGCGTGTTACGAGGTGAATTAAAATCACGTAAAGACTCAGTGAAAAAGAAATAGATGTTATGTACCTCTCCCGGTCCGTGTGATAGCGTCGTACGTGGTTCAAGAATGATCGAGGATGGTTGCCAACGTGTTCAAAGGTGTGTTTAAAGCCGATAGTATGGTGCATTAATGAAAATGAAAAGAGGACTAACACAAGTGAGGATGTTTACAAAAGGGTGGCCATCTTAGAATGGCGAAAAAGAAACATAGCTAATGAGAATATCTTGTAGTAATAACAAATGAGAATGTCATAAGGTGATAATAAAGCAATTACAGGAAACAACTATATTCTAAGCGGTCGTTGAGACCATTCGGTTGTAAAGAGTCCAGAGCTTTTATCCAATACAGTTCTCTGCGTAGGAGTAGTTTATTGATATCATGTCCTATAACCACGTTGACACGGGGTTATTTTCCCGCGATAGGCTGTGATGTGTAAAGTTGCGTTAGCATTTTTTGGTGATGGTTAGCACACGTTCTTGTGAATATACCCCTTAAAGTGATGCAAATCATAAGCCATTTGTATTTCATTTTTTTGTAACCAATATTTGTTAAATACAGAGCTTGTCTCCTTATCCCCACCCTGTCCCTTGTTTTGTACCTTGCTAACGTGAGGCTTGTGCATCTACTAAATAGGCAACCCACAAACGGCCCATCTCAAAGGAAAAAAAGTGACCTGGGTCCTCACCGTGGGGGCTCTGTGCCCTCACTCTAGGCACTATTATATGCACAGCACACGCGACCATAACCTGCTGTTTTCAGGACTGACCCTTTCCACAGACCGCATCCGGGTCAAACTCGTTCTCCTCTATCTCTTAAATTGATGATTTTAGTGGGAGGCCCTTTTGGGCTCACAAGTCATGTTCTGGCTGACTACCTTATAGCAGTTACAGCTGTGAATACATATACGCCTCATCTCCTCACTTGAATCTAGTCGGTTGCTAACTGGATTTGAGAGCCCATAGATTTAGATTTTGTGGACATTCTGGAGAAGATGAACTGCACCGGTGGTCTGGAAAAACATTATTCAAATGGGGCTTTGGGGGGGCAGCCAAACGCACAGCAGACTTGCACCCCCGGGGTTTTTTGGGCCAAAAGTGTGGCCCGGGCCCAAATTGGGGTCTTTTTGGGCTATCTCTTTGGGCTGGTGGGCGTTATAAATCCGGCCATCTTGCGCTCTGTGTCGCCATGTTGAGTAAGGTGACACGGCAGCCGGACTGAAGGCAGAATTTTCTTTTGAGGGGGGATGTTGTTCAGTGGTTGAGCACATGCTTGCATGTATGAGGCCCTGGATTCAATCCTCAGTTCGGGCTGGACTATTCCCATGAGGCACAGGGTCAGACTGATTTGCATATGGCTATGTCTGAACTGGAGTGGTGGAATGAGCTAAAGAATGATGATGGATTAAACCCAGATCAGTTGACTGGGGGTGAGTGTTTGATTTGCTCTAACGCTCCGTCCATCATCCCCTTTGGTATTGCTTGGTTCATAGGAGGGGCTACATTAAGGACGTACGCACGCCAGATGGAATGCGTAATTCTGTGAACTTTGACTCTCTCTCGGCCGAGAGGGAGTTCTGCAGCTGTCGGAAGCCACTCTGGGAATTCTGGATTGTTTCCTTCTGGAGCCCAATTCCCGGGGTATTGGAGGTGGTTGCGGGGATCGGGGAACCCCCGTGGGTGGAATTCTGGTTTCCGGTTCAGCAATTTGTGGCCGCTGAGTCTTCGGAACTGTGAGTAGCTTTCAGTGTGTCATGGCAAGGATTTCCGTGATAACGCCATTTCGGTGTGATTAGTGGCATCATTAGCTCGATGGAGTCCGGAGCTAGTTCTATGGATATTAAGAGCGGGATGCCATGGTGATGTAACCATGCATTACCGTTTCTGGAGTTGCACCAGTTTTTGTCACTATTAGCTCAGTGGAGCCCGGAGCTATTTCTACTTAGCACCAGAGCGGAACACGGAGGAGAAGAAACCACGCCTTACCATGTCTGGGTTGCAAGTAAGGAGCTCTTTTTCTATCTATGACTTTGGGCTTTTCCACTGGGATTTGGGCATGGTGATGCCAAAGGACTTTCTGATAACATTCATTAAGGAACAGCGTCGTTTTGGTTCTTTTTATTTTTATCTGCTGACCTTGGGAGAATTAGATATTTTTCCACCTTGGGCATATTCTCTCTTCTTTGTTCAGACTATGAAAATACCGGTATGTATGAGGTATGCCTGAAGAAATATGCTTTGAGGAAATGTTATATGCAAAAGGGTATTAACTGTGGAAATTCTATGTTATATATACTGTGCATAACGAGAGAGAGATCCCAGTAGCGTGGGAATAGAGGAACTGCTGTTCACGAAGCAAGGTATAAGAGAGGGTATAGCGAGAATTCATGAGAGTAGCATTTTCATATATTCAGTGGTTTATGTTCTTGCTCTTTGTTGTTACAGGTTCCTTTTCCCCACTGTTCCTTCACTATCCTTTCCCTCGCCTGATCACTTGAATACTCTGTGATCATATTCAGAGTGTTGGTGATATCAAGAGGTGGACCCTTTGTTGCTGCACCTGGATTCTGCAGAGTTAAACCTGACAGGGTGTGCCGCTTCACAACTCCCATCCAGCAACAATAAGTAGGGGGGAAGCAGGGGTTTGAGGCACAAATTTTATGCGCTCGATGTCTCAGAGCTCTATTGGCCGGGATTCTTGTCCTGCCAGTGGGCTAGGTCCTGGGCATGTGTGTCTTCAGGGCTCTGTCGGTATAGCTTACCAGACTGTGGGTGGGGGTTGGGGAGGGGAGAAACCTGTAGTTTCAAGGGTAGGTTTGTCTTAGTCTGGGGGGCAGGGGGCTGGAAGCTCAAGCCCCCTGCAAGGGAAAGGGGGCCCAGGGTTTGGACAGGTGCCCCACAGAGGGGTATACGGGCTGGGCCGGTGGGGGCATCTCCTTGATGTGAGAGATGGATAGACAGGGCGCTGTGTGGGGCTCAAGTCGCGATGGGCTGGGGAAGGGGGGTGGGAGCAGGGGGTGTCCACCGGGGCCTGCGACAGGCAGGAGGGGGGAGGGGGTAATGGGGAGGACAAACTTCCAGACAGAAGGGGGGAAAGGTCAGATAGGGCTGACATCCCAGACTTGCCGGACCTTACTTTGGGCGTTGCAGGGGAAGCGGCAGGGACAGGCAGACTCGGGAGAGTCACATGCGGCTCGAAGACCCTGAGGGGAAGGGATGGCAGAGGCTGGAGTGGCCAGCCGGAGTACGGCGAGGGACGGTCTCAATGCTGCCATGAAGGTCAAAGGTGGCCTCAGCGGTGCAACTCCCAGTTGGGTCAAGGCGGCCTCTGGGGCCTCGGGGAGCATCAGAAGCAACAATCTGGAACAGGAAGGTGTACTACGGCCCGCTGGTACCCGGTGAAGGACATCCAGGAGGTAACTCAGCAAGAGCAGGGAATAACGGAGGCACGGGTTAACAAGCAGGCTGGTTCTTAGTTCATGGTGCTAATCCTACAGAGGGACTTGGAAAGAGTGTGGAAGGAACAAGCTATAGGTCCTCGGTAGGATTTGTGGCACTGGGGGCACAGGCCCCTGCAGGACAAGGGTTTGGATCCCGCCAATGCTAGCAAGTTTAGGTGGAATACACTCCAAAAAACAAGGGGGATGAATCACTGTGGCCTAGTGGTTAAGGTCTTTGACTCTTACTTCAAAGGTTATATGTTCAAATCCTGCTGTTTCAAAGGTCGTAGTTTCCAAGGTAAAGTTATAGGCAATGGAACTTTCTTAAACATAATTGAGGAGGAAAGGGGGGCAGCGCGGGGGCGGTCACGGTAACAATGTTGTGCCTATTCTGTTGCAGGCTCCAAGATGTGAAGGAAGATACCCTGCACAGGCCGAAGCCATTCAAAACCCTTTACGACTGGCTAGGCGGCTGGATCCGGTGCGGGCACTGACCTTGACGCCAGGTAAGGGCGATTTGAGGGGGCAGGGGGTGCGGAGACCAGGGTCACACAATGGACATGGTGTCCGTGGGACTATATTGCATTGAAGTGACGAAACACGGTGGAGTATTTCTTATGTAGCAACCCAAAAAATAATAATAATAATAATAATAATAATAATAACAATATGCAAAGGGGAATAGATGGAGATGTTATAATTGCTGCCCAGGTTCCAGGGCAAAGGAAGGGTCCAAAGAGGATGAACTAGAGTTGTCTGAGAGGCCTAGGTGCCGATGACAATAAAGAATAGGACTGCAGTTTCCTGACTTTCGTGATTTTCTTAGGCTTGGAAATACCCAGAGAGGTGTCTTTATTTGAATACACAGTTGGGACCAGGAGGGCACAAGTAACACAGGGTGGATATTCCACACTACAACAAGGAATTTAGGCCCCGGCTGGCCTGATACCCCGAGGCCAAATGGGGGGAGATCGACACAGACCTGTACCGGTAGATGGTTTTGGGAAAGTTCAGGAAACCAGCGGTCTCCAGCTAGTATACCAACCCTGCCAAGAAGGCACCCCCACAGGAGGGGAGGGGGGTGCAAAAACAAGAACAAAAAAAAATTAATAGGTGGCGGTTAGGGGGGTTTGAGGACTTTGTGGGAACTTTGACAACAGTTTTCGGTGCAAGAGAGTGTTGAAGTTTCTGATATGAGTTTGATATGTGCAAGCTGACACCCATTTATACAATGTTTCGGGGTGGGGTAGCAGCAGTAAAAAAACAGCAGTTTGGCCAAGGGAATCAGCACCCTACAGCAGGGGGCAGGGCAGGGTGTTTGGGGCGCAAGTTACTAGGGAACAGGTTATACAACATTTAAATAACGTTCCGGGCTGGTTGACCATTTTTTAACCGCACAATAAGGAGGCAACGTTGTTGAGTTTAGGATTGTAGGAGGGGTTTACACTAGGGTATGAAGGACCAGGTCCACTAAGTTGGTGGAAAACTGAAGGTCAGTCCACGCAGGTACAGCGTTGGTACGGGAGAAGCAGTGCAAAAATGTTGCGGAGGGAAGGAGGAAGGCACGTTTTGCAAATTGGTTGATCAGGGAATTAAACATTCCACCTATTGGGGGGGTTCCAAAATAAGGATCGGGGCAGTTCAGGTTATTGCAGCGCTAGTCTTGCCTGGAGAAAGTGCCAGTCATTTCATATCTGAAGTACTAACCACGGTTTTCATACTTAATGATATACATAGCCAGGGGACTGACTGAGAGAGCGGAGAAAGGGGCAGAGAGGGCATAATGTGATGGAGTCGGCTGCTGGAGTATTGCGGAGCACCCTGATGACTTCCAGCTATTGGGTGTCCCCTTTATTGGTCAAATTTTTGTGGGCACAAGTTACCCATGGGTGCTACATATTTTGTGCCTTGTTGGAGTGTTTCAGTGCAATTCGGCAATGGGTTCCTGATGGCAAATGGATAAAGTGACGCTGACACATTACCTTGACGACTCCTTCCTAGTGAGCCAAATAGTTTGACGGACTGCCAGCGACAGTTGACAAGGTTCTAAGAGCTCAGTGGTTACTGGGAATGCCCCTGGCACTAGAGAAGGGGCAAGGTCCAAGCCCGGTGGTGTCATTTCAGGGAACTGATTTGGTTTTGGTGACAATGGAAACACACCTACCAACAGATGAATAAGGGGATATGCAGATGTTGTTGGATGGCAGGTTGTTTAAACTATGTTTTTCTCATGGCAAACGGATAAAGTGACAGTGACACACTACCTTGACGACTCCTTTCTGGTGGGCCAAAACAGTTCGATTGACTGTCAGCAACAGTTGACAAGGTTCTAAGAGCTCAGGGTATACTGGGAATGCCCCTGGCACAAAAGAAGGCGCAAGGTCCAGGCACGGTGTTGTAATTTCAGGGAACTGATTTGGTGGTATAGTTTCTGTGGGCCATTTGATGTGAAGGACTTTGGTAGCAACGCCGTCACATGCATTTCTCTGCAAGGACAAAACAAGAGTTACGCATGGGGTTCTGGTTCTGGTAAGACTCCATTGACATTATTATAACCACGCCAAGAATGGGAATAGAATGTGCAAATGTACTCTGACGCTACAGGAGCTACAAGTTTGGTTTATGCGGGCAGGGTAGAGGGTGCCTAGAAGCAGTGGCCAGGGCACTGGCAACATGGGGTAGGAGTATTACCTTCCTTGAATTTTCATCTAGGGTAACAGTCATGGTATGGGAAGAGGACTTGCCGCCATGAAAGTCAATTAAAGGGTGGACATTTTGCAGTGGTACACATGGCTATTAGACAGCCTGCTAGTGAAGAACAGGTAGAAGCTTTGATTGGGGGTGCATGGAAGAGGTCAGAGGCCTGGTTATAGAGGGAAGATGCCGCCCATTTTATAGGGACATGTATGGCCAAAGGTTTGTCCAAATTAGGATTGCCAGGAAACTGTTGGGGGTTTTTGCCTGCATGGGGAAGCTAGTTTGAGGTTACGCCCCTTCGGCAGGTGACTGTGACAAGGGCATGCTTGAAGGGGGAGCAAAGGAGACGTGGATCTGATATAGGGTTAGGAATTGAGGCCTAAGACAACTTTGGTGACTATGTTAGGGGTTTTGCAGTAGAGATGCAATGGCTGTGAGGAGACAGTGTTGTGTTCCACTGTGAGGTCTTGGATGTATGCCAGCATATACAGGAACTCTGATCGCTTGGGGAGAAAGGGAGTGCCAGCGTTGGATTGGAAGGCAGTTGGGGGCACAGACAGGGATATAGTTTCTGTGTGGGTGTCGCTGGAACACTCTAAGCCAGATCAAGGAGGTCAAGAGAAGTGGTGCTGATGTAGGCTTTCCTTTAATCGGCCTGGTGCCCCTTGGTGTGGGACTTTTAGCAGAACAATTTGCCTGACAGGCTTTGGGTGGTGTTTCCCGCAGAAACCTGGGTGAGGTGTGGCTACCGCCTAACTAGTGTGGGTTCAGGTGGGGGGGTTTTCCACAGTTGGGGACCCCCGAGAGTATTTTTCTTCCACTGTTTCATGAGCAGGGTTGCTGTAGATGCAGCACAACTGGGTTGGGTGCAGGGTCTGGTTATGGTAATAGGACAATTGACTTCTGATTGCTTTTGCAGATTGTCAGGCTGGGGGGGGGGGGTGCATGGGTTTGTTAAAAGGTACATTTCCATGGCTTACGTGTGTCTTTTCAGGTGCAGTAGCGGGGACGGATGTGGCGTATCGGTCCACCTGTGAATAGGACATCATTTTGTGCAATGGGAAACGGCATGAAGTGCAATATAGGAATGGTCGAATCTTGGGCAGACTTTCCCAGATGGGTAGGATGAGTGGCACGCTCTTCTGCTTTATTGGTCAAATTGAGGTACTGCCAGATTTGAACAGCTGTTTTAATCTTGCATGTAGGGGAGTATGATTTGGTGGCATAAAGTTAGAATTGTTGATAGCAGATGAAGAGGGGGTTTCTGGGCATAAGTCAGTAGTTGTGTGTATGTTTTTTCAGGTGGCCGGAGCAGAGCTGCCACCTGAATTGGTTAAGCAAGGAGAAAAATACGTAGGTACATGAGAAGCTTGGTGGGGGAGAAGGCTTTGGTAGGGCAGAGGTTTGCAGTGGTGGAATGTTTTACAGCAGTGGGATGGCATGAGCCCGCTTCAGGAGGGGCTGTGAGTGTTTCAGATACAGGAGGCCCTAGACAAGGCTCTGAACATAAGGAGGTATCCTAGATTTCCTAGTGGGGGGGGTCAGAAAAGTCTGGGAGGAGGGACTTGTCTGAGTGGAGTTTGGCAGCTAGTTTATTACAGTGTTAATGGTTAAGTTTACGGTTGTGAACAAGTTACACCAGGAGGAAGCTGTAAATGAGAAGTTAAGATAGGAGATATTTCGATAGGTAAATGTTTATAGAAGTAGGTAAGAGGTTACAGGGGCTAAAATGTAACAGTTAATGACCAAGTAGGGGTTTTAAACAGTTGCAAGGAAAGGCTATAAGGGGAAACCTTAGGGGTAGGGAGAGGAGCCACGTAGTTGAAGAAATGTATAGTTAGGTATAGTTTTGTAAGACAAAGGCCAAGGTGAACATTGTGAGGTGCACCTGTCTTCAATAAAGTGGCCTTTTTCACACATAAAGAGTGAGTTTGTGGTCTGTGCTGCACCCCCTTTGGCCCAAGCACATATGAATCCTTCAAAATCTAGTCACCCCAGCACTGTGCCCTGTGCGCTTGTGCCACAGCCAAACCTGCCGTCTTTGATCCTGCCTGTCTTTGACAAACTCTGTGTTATGTACTAGTCAGTCAGAAAGCCCACCACTCTTTTAGGTCGAGCCTGGGCAGTGCATGCGCTGCTCTGGGAGGCATGCTGCATTTGAGTATGGACTTTAAGCTCCGCCCACTCTCTACCCATATTTTTCATTGGCTTGTGCCATTGTCCTTTGTAAATGCTGGCTTCAGATTCATTAAAAGGCTTGCTAGTCCCTCCTTAGTACCGCCTTGTCTTCATTTGTAACCTCCAATGAGGACTGGTCCTTTTACTTCTGTTTTTACACTGTATGTCTTATTTAGTTTGTAAGCACTATTTTCTTTAATGAGTTTCTCCTACTGCATGCACGACATGCTTTCTTGCAACATTCAGCGCGCAATGCATGCTATCATTTTCCAAGCGGTCCGGGACAATGGTGGCCGCTTCTTTGAAATGAAATAGGTCTCGCATTTACAAGAGTTTGAGCGATTGGCATTGTAAATGACAATGCCTTTTATTTATGTGAAAATTATCAAAACAGATAAATAAAAGGCATTGTCATTTACAATGCCAATACCTTAAACTCTCGCAAATGTGAGACCTATTGCATTGCAAATGCTTGTTTGTTGTTTCCTTCATGTCTGGTGCTGGGCACGTACCGTCAGGCTTGATTTCGGTGGTCATGTGAACTTGCCCGGGAGAGGGGTTTTCTCCAGACAGGCAGGGTGTGCATTATGGTAGCCATACGATCTCTCTGTTATTTGCTCTCCTATTCTCCCTGTGGGTCACCCAAGAATAGGGGTGTCTGGACTGGCTGCCTGCCAGGTTTGGGAAGGCCATTGAACTGTAACGGCTTCAGTCCCTCTACACACCACCATCCTGTCTTACCAGGGCAGCTGCAGTTGCCAGGTCACAAAACATTCTTAAGCTGGTTCGTGCTGGGCTGCTCCAGAGATGGGGGGCCTCAATGACTGTGTCTTACAAAGTACTTTGCAGTAATCCAGAGGTTGAAATGTACAAAAAGTATGGAAATCTACTCATAAGGGAGGTCACGTGATTGACCTTGATTTCTCTACTGAAAGATTATTCGTGCTAGACGCTCTTCCATTACTGTGGACGGATCACTGTCTAATTCAATTTAGTTGGCCCTTTTCTTCACAAATGAGTTCAAATTATTGTCTTACTCCTGGCCCAGTTAGACGATATGCTAATGTTACTCAGAGTGTTTTATTGAGTTCACTGCAAGAATCAACCGTGCTGCTCCAGGGTTTGATCAAGTCAGATGCTATAGAGGTTGACAAATGGATACGATGTTTAATATCTATATGACCCCGCTAGCGTCTCTGGTAGAGACTTTTGGAGTCAAAATAGGCTCCTACATTCATGACATTCAGCTTTCTTTTTCATTTAACAAAGGTGACACTTTCACCCCATGTTCCATGAAACTGTCTTACTGCAGTTTTTCAATGGATGAGTATGAACTAACTAAAGTGCAATAAAGATAAGACAGAGGTGTTCTGTTTTGGGCATAATTTCACCTTGGACTTGCAAATTCATTGGCCAGAGGTAGTTTCCCTTTCTAGTCTGTAAAATGAGGTAGTCAAAAACCTGGGGGTCAAGGTCGACATATAGGTGCCGGTTCCGATCCTGTAAAACCCGGGTACGAATGGTCGTACGGAGCGTTTTCTCCGTACGACTCGTACCCGGGAATTCCACCTTACAAACCAGCAAGTACGATGCGTACAGAAATACCATTTCCGTACGAATCGTAAAAAACACCGTACGACAAAAAAATACATACAATTCTGATACTGGACAGCGCGTACGTGACGTCCGCACGGAGTCAGGCAGCGTTTTACGGACCAGCAAGTACGATTCATACCTACAGCACTCCGCACGGCTATATTTTTACGGGAGCCAAAAAGTGCCGGAAAAGCTAAGTACGCTGCGATGCACGACGAAAAGGGGGCCCGGTACGCGACGTACACGTCATCACCCACATCGTACGTGTCATCATGTATGGTGCGTACCCCACCTGTACGTCCGCACTGTACCCCCCTCCCGTGTATATCTGCACTGTACCCCAGGCATACCCCCCCACCCGCGTATGTCCGCACCGTACCCCAGGCATTCCCCCACCCGCGTATGTCCGCACCGTACCCCAGGCATATCCCCCCACCTGCGTATGTCCGCACCGTACCCCAGGCGTACCCCCCACCCGCGTATGTCTGCACCATACCCCAGGTGTACCCCCCACCCGCGTATGTCCGCACCGTACCCCAGGCGTACCCCAATCCTCGCGTATGAACGGACCATACATACGCGAGGATTGGGGTACGGTGCGGACATACGCAGGTGGGGGGGTATGCCTGGGGTACGGTGCGGACGCACGGGGGGTGGGGGGTATGGTCCGTACATATGGTGCGGTGGGGGTACGATGCGGACGTACACGGGAGGGGTGGGAGGCTGGGGGGGCCATACCACTCGTACCCCGGGCACAAGTGTACTCAGGGTAGGGGTCGTACAAAGTTCGCTTCGTACGGGGCCTTTTCCATGCGCTTGTGTGTTCGTACTTGCGCGCTCTGACTTCAGTTTTACGATTTGTATGTAAAACTGTCCGCGGACGTCTCGTAGACTTTTCCCGAGGCGATTTGTATGTATTTTGCACATACGAATCGTACTTCGCCGTTTGTACGGGACTTGTACGATTCGTACGTAAAAAAATACGGATACGAGTCGTACGGGAAAAAAAAATCCAGGATCGGAATCGACCCCATAGTTGGCCTTTTCAAAAGCAAATAAATACGGCAGTAAGAACGTGCTTTGCCCTCTTAAGCACTGGCATTTCGTTTGTTGCATTTTCTTTCTCCTCCAGCCAGGAAAACAAACTGTGGTACTTGCCATTTTTTTAAATTTTTTTTTTATTCCAGTTAGTAAAAGTAGAAAAAATGAAAAATTTAGAAATCACATAATTCATCGCAATACTTCTTACATTCATATAAAAAAAAGATAGATGTGAATCAAATATAAATATGTAGATCAAATATAAATATAGATATGGGCTTAACCTTCCTTCCCTCCCCAAATTTGAGAGAATTTAAATATAGCCCCTGTAATTTGCGCTTATAATTTTTCTTTTAGTTCAATTCCGGACATTTTAAATCTCCATTAACAAAAGGTTGGTGGCTCTGCCACGTTCCATTTTTGGAGAATTAACGACTCGGCAACTAGAGGTGCTATAAAAATATACTGTTGCTGTCTAATACATAAGTTCAGTGTATCAACCATTCCAAAAGGGACACTTTTGGGTTGGGGGGTTAAAAAAATTCAAAGCTTTTTGCTAAGCCCATGAACGGTTTGGTTCCAGAATTCAGTTAGGGTCGAGCATGAAAAGCAGATATAGAGCCAATCCCTATTAGAACAACTACATCTAAAACATGACCACAAAATACTAAAGTACATTTTATGAAGGCAAGACGGAGTATGATAAAGTTGCCACTTACTTAAAAAAGCCATGCATTTGAAATTACACTCCAGGATTGCATTCTAGCCCTTTAACCCGTAAAATGTGCATCTTTTGTAGTGGTTGTGGTACAACTTTTGTATGTAACTGCTCTTGTAAGATCTGGTACCAATTACCTACCCTCTAGTCTCCTTTCCATAGTAGCCAAGACTTATCAGATTCGATATAGCGTCTTTGGGGAATTGGGCCTGCCTTATAAAGTTGCAAATTTGAAAAAAAGAAAAAAGTAATGTGGATGAAAGTCCCGGCTTAGTAGATTTTATCTAAGGGTGGGCGCAGTGCTCCGCTCCACCCGCAGAGTGTGCGTAGTACTGCCCACTTCGCGCTTCGCAAAGTAGACCTAGCAGGGGCAGACTATGCACACGCCGCGGCGGAGCAGAGTTGCCTGCCACCCGCCTCCCTCCCGCCCTCATTTTACAATTACTTAGAACATTACATATAAAGAAAATTACTTACCTGAGCTGCCGCGTCCCGCCGCGTCCCGGGGCTCCATCTTGCTACTTCCTGGCTAGCTTCTTCCTCACGAATGCGCAGGCGTGGGCGCCCGCGCATGCGTATTCTTGAGGAAGAAGCTAGCCAGGAAGCAGCAAGATGGAGCCCTGGGACGCGGCAGCTCAGGTAAGTAATTTTTTTTATATGTAAGGTTCTAATTAATTTTAAAATGAGGGCGGGAGGGAGGCGGGCGGCGTGTAGTGAGGCTACACGAAGTGTGCGGGTGGGCGTAGATTTGCCCCCACTCCGTAATGCTTCACGTAGCCTCACTACACTGCTTGCCATTTCTAATTGGATGACGGGCAAGTGTCTCCAATTGTATCCAAGCAAGACTGATATCATGCTAATAGGGAAAGCCCCTCTTTTCTGGAAGCATGATTGGTGGCCTTCCGAGCTGGGTGTCGCCCCTGCCCCAAAACAAGTAGTGAAAAATCTGGGGTTTAAACTTGATCCGGCTCTATCCATGAAAGAACACATAGAAGCTATCTCCAGCTCCTGCTACTTTAGCCTTCGTCTCTTATGGAGGATTCTGCCCTACCTTCCCATCAAGCATCGCAGAACCCTAGTCCAGGCCATGATGATCAGCCGCCTCGACTACGGAAATGCTTTGCTGCCAGAAATAGGCTCGACGCTGCTTAAAAAACTGCAGGTCATTCAAAATACCTCTGCCCGAATGATTCTAAACTGTCCTGCGGGCTCTCCTTCAGCCCCTCTGCTGCGAGACCTCCACTGGCTTCCGGTCGGTAAGCGATCATACTTCAAGACCTGCTGCCTTACGCACAATGCCCTAAATGGCGAAGGCCCTAAATATCTGCTAAGAAGGCTCGTTAAACAGACTTCGACCCGCAACCTTGGACTTCTGACGGTTCCCCGAATTCATCTTTCCCGTTCCGGGGGAAAGGCTTTCTCGTATCTTGCCCCTCGCTATTGGAATATGCTACCTATTTCCCTTCGTGAATGTACTTCTATCAGTATTTTCAGGAAACAACTGAAAACTTTTCTGTTCTGATCTTCGGTAATCTCCCTCCCGACTCGCTTTTTCTTCTCCGGACTTTTACTAGGTATAGCGCCGAGATGCCCCAGGGTGAGTTGTGCGCTTTAGAAATTCCCCTAACATAACATAACATAACTACGCCCACTACGCCCAGGGCTGATTTTATCTGATCCCAGTTGACTGGGGGTGAGTGCTTGTAATGTTCAACACTCCGTCCATCATCCCCTTTGGTTTTGCTTTGTTCGCCCTAAGTTGGCAGGGTATGCCTAGACGTGGGTCCCTTGCACACTTTGACACTGGATTCAAGGTAGCCTGGCTGATGACGGCTGATTAGCCAGAAACCAGTCCCAGGATGCTTGTTTCCGGTCCAGGGAAGACATGGCTTGGCAGTTCAGCCAGGACTATTCCCATGAGGCACAGGGTCAGACTGATTTGCATATGGCCATGTCTGAACTGGGGTGGCGGAGTGAGCTAAAGAATGATGATGGATTAAACCCAGATCAGTTGACTGGGGATGAGTGCTTGCAATGTTCAACACTCCGTCCATCATACCCTTTGGTTTTGCTTTGTTAAAAAACATCAACAAAAAAAATAGAATACAAAAATACTGACTCCAATACATTCACAGGTAAATACAAAAATATTGAATCAAAAATATTGATGTAAAAAATATCAATTCAAATATATGTATAAAATAAAATAATATTTATTAAATATATTAATATTAATTTTAACAAAATAAATTACATTTAATATACATTTTAACAAAATATAACAAATAAACTTAGTGAAAAAAAGAAACACACACATAATAATTTATTAACTTAAACTATTAAAAAACATTTAAACTTAAATTTCCTAATACAATCCGTGAAAGTGTTGGACAGAAAAATTACTAAATTTACTATTCCAACTCCAGTGAGTGCAACAGTATGGAAAGTGTTGGACAGTGAAGGGTAAAAATGTGTATTCCCACTCCAGAGAATGCAACAGTAGGGAAAGTGTTGGATAGCAGAGGTAAAAATTGCTATTCCCCTCCAACGAATACAACAGTAGGGAAATTGTTGTATAGCAGAGGAGTAAAAACTTACTATTCCCACTCCAAAGAGTGGAACAGTAAATAAAGTGTTGGATAGGGAGGGGGTAAAAATTACTATTCCTAACCCAAACAGTGCAAATGTAGGGAAAGTGTTGGATGGCGGAGGGGTAAAAATTACTATTCCCACTCCAGTGAGAGCAACAGTAGGGAAAGTGTAAGATAGTACAGGAGAAAAAATTACTATTCCCACTCCAAAGAGTGCAACAGTAGGGAAAGGGTTGGATAGAGGAGGGGTAAAAATTACTATTCCCACTCCAGAGAGAGCAACAGAAGGGAAAGTGTTGGATAGCGGAGGGGTAAAAATTACTATTCCCACTCCAGTGAGAGCAACAGTAGGGAAAGTGTTGGATAGCGGAGGGGAAAAATTTACTATTATCACTCCAAAGAGTGCAGCAGTAGGGAACGTGTTGGATAGCGGAGGTGTAAAAATTACTATTAACACTCCAGTGAGAGCAACAGTGGGAAAAGTGTAAGATAGTAGAGGGGAAAAAATGACTATTCCCACTCCAAAGAGTGCAACAGTAGGGAAAGGGTTGGATAGAGGAGGTGTAAAAATTACTATTCCCACTCCAATGAGAGCAATAGTAGGGAAAGTGTTGGATAGGGGAGGGGTAAACATTACTATTCCCACTCCAGTGTGAGCAACAGTAGGGAAAGTGTTGGATAGCGGAGGGGTAAAAATTACTATTCCCACTCCAGTGAGAGCAACAGTAGGGAAAGTGTTGGATAGCGGAGGGGTAAAAATTACTATTATCACTCCAAAGAGTGCACCAGTAAGGAACGTGTTGGATAGCGGAGGTGTAAAAATTATTTTTCCAACTCTAGTGAGTGGAACAGTAGGGAAAGTGTTGGATAGCGGAGGGGTAAAAATAACTACTCCCACTCCAGTGAGTGCAACAGTAGGGAAAGTGTTGGATACCAGAGGGGTAAAAATTATTATTCACACTCAAACAGTTAAAACAAAAATGAAAAACACTAAAAAGTCATAAAAATAAATAAACACTATTTAGGAATGAAAAACCAAATATATTAAATATATAAAAATTTAAAATATTATAATATTAATTACATATAAAAACCTACAAATAATATATAATAGAAAATAATACATACATTTATAAAATAAAATTCTTTTAAACTAGAAAATATTTACAAACAAATACATGAATTAATACATAAATATATTTATTGTATTTCCTACCCTATAACAACACACCAATACCAAAACACTTCTGAATTTTTATTAACATTTTCTCCCAAAATTAACATAATTAATAATCAATTTAAAATATTATTAATAGCAAAACTAATAAACATGAATTGACTACACACACTTTAACACTAATATATCCACACACCTAAATTAAACTCTAAAAGAATAAAACACGATTAAAACTTATTTGCAAATTAAAAACTATAACTATTAAGAAATAAAAATAAAGTAATTGAAATTTATTTAATACCCATCCTTTACCCTTTTAAAAGTAAAAACAACAGACAAAAAATTAAACAATTACCCAAAATACATATCAAATAATTAACAGTAATTAATAACTATATATGAATTAATTAAATACAAATTACTTCCCACCCTTTACTCCCATAAACACCAAAGCACACACCTAAAACTAATTACACAATTACCAAAATTAATTACCAAATAATCATTTAAAATTAATTAACATCCAATTATTAATTCATCAATTAAAAATAAATTACTTCCCAGCCTTAACACCTATACACACCACAACACACACCAAAATTTAATTACACAATTACCATAATTAATTACCAATTCATTAATTTAAATTTATTACCAACCAATTATCAATTATTAATAATTACTTTACGCATTAAACACTATAACATCTCAATTAAACAAATATGAATAAATAAAAAATAATCAATACATTTAATACAATTAAATTACTTCCCACCCTATTCCCCTATAAGTCCACAAGCCGCTAGA
Organism: Triturus cristatus; assembly: GCF_964204655.1. NCBI lineage: Eukaryota > Metazoa > Chordata > Amphibia > Caudata > Salamandridae > Triturus > Triturus cristatus. Next base: position 475,938,115 of record NC_140582.1, on the reverse strand, counting down.
GAACTAAAAATGCAAAATTCAAATGATAAATTAATAACTACTAAAACACATATATTAAAAATAAAAATAAATTCTTATACAAAAAACATACAACACATACATATAAAATATATACTAAAATACATACCATTAATAAACAAACAATATTTTAAGAACAATATTTTTGCAAACGATATTAAACACTTCGATATTACTTACGTAAAATCGATATTCTTGACCACGTGAATCTGCATGTCGATATTTCTGACCCACGATATTTGCAACTCAATATTTGTGCAACTCGATAATTTTGAATCGATATTCTGTCTCTACACCGTCATCTCCTCTTTATTCTCTTTAGGGTCCTGTTCTCCTAGTCTTCCTCACTCTCAGTCTGGTTTGCCAAGCAATGGTCTTTCTAATAACGGACCTCACAGTCCATGTTCTCTTCTTGGTTTGTGCCCACTAGACTTGCTCCTTTTGTTTCTGGTCCTCCATGTGTGGGTCTTTGTATGCCTAATCTTCATGGTTCTGCTCTTTTTGGCCATTCTGGTCCTTTCAGGGACCATTCTCCTAGCTCTTTCTTTTCTTTCTTGATCATCTTTTTTTTGTTGATATTTTTATTTTGCAAAGGATTCAAACTCAAAATATACATACAATGACGATACCCTGTTACATGCTCTTTCATTTACATTTCGTTTTTCTAGGGGGATAGTAGTCGTACTGCAGAACTACATCAACCAGATAAAAGAAAATTAACTAAGTAATAGGCAGTGAAAAGGCAGAGAATAAAAATAATTAGCACATTAATCCTGACTCATACCATGCCAAAAAGCATTCAATTTCCCGTAGTGCCTTACGACGTCTGACCCTAGCCAGAGCTTTTTCACGCAAAAAAAATTCTGTAAAAATACCCCACCACTCCATTAAATTACATGGCTTCGGAGAAATCCGTGCACGAGCTATAGCTAATCTTGCAGAAACTATGACTATAGTTATTAGAGCTCTCTTTGCTTTATCAGCATTGTCTCTGTAGCCCAGCATTATCTCGGTTGTAGTAAAGACCACCTCCAATCCATGTCGATTTCTTAATACATTCAAAACCTCTTGCCAGAAGGCCGCTAACATAGGGCACTCAGCAAACATATGAACAATAGTTGCTCCATATTCCCCACATTTAGGACAACCCGTCCTATTGCTAAAATGCTGAGTGGCCGTTTGTCCCCACCTAACTACCTTATCAGGTGTATAATACAGCATAGTTATAGTTTTAAATTGTTGAAGCCTTAAATTAAAAGACCATACTGCCTCTTTTACTGTAGAAAGTGCTGTCTCAAGGGTTGTACCAGATATTTCCTCCTCAAGAATTGCGCTCCAATTCTCTGCTAAAAAGATCCATAGGATCCAATCTTTCCTGACGAATATTTGATACGCAGCACAAATTAATTTTCCCTGAAAGGCTTTGTTTAAAAAGATCAGTAATTGGTGAGGTTCCACCTCCCTAAGTCCTTGTGATCTCATAAAATAATCCCTAAATTGGAGATACTTAAATTAATGCTGGCTTGGTATAGAAAAGAAATCTTTCAGGTCTTGCAAAGTACAAAAACCCTCCAGATCATACAGATCTTCCAATTTATCTATCCCAGCTGGCTCAATGTTTAGCTATGCTATCCCGAAATATATCTGGAAGAAGTGGATTATCCCAAAGCGGGAACTTAGTAAAATAGGTCGGCACAGAATATGTAGTAGATATGTCTCGCCAAACCATAGCTATGCTTCTCAGGGTCTTAAATAGAACCCTCTTAAAGTAGTTGGGGTCCTGTATTCGATAGAGAAATCTACTAGAGTCTTGATTTAGCAAGAGCCTATGGCTAAAATCTTTGTCCTTATTGGAAAGAAGACTACGGAATCTACTCATAAATGAAGCCCAATAGTGTAATTTAAAGTCAGGAAGTGCTAAACCGCCTTGGTTGAATGGATATTTTAAAAGCTTAATAGCCCGATGTGCCCTCCTGTACCCCCAGATAAAACTGTCTACTGTACCATCCAATTTCTTAAAAAACTAATTCGGAAGTTTCAAAGGAATAGATCTAAATAAATAGAGAAACCTAGGAAGAATTGTCATTTTGACAATATTACATCGTTCAATGATACTAATAGGAAGCTTCTTAGCCGTACCATTCAATAACGCTTCATAGTTTAATTTAATAATGCTTTGTATCTGAGGAGTAACATGAACACCAAGATATATAGTTTCTGGACAGTGTCTCATTATGGGGATTTCTGGTGTATAATTCAACAATATCTGAGTCTTATCAATATTCAATTTGTAAACAGAGAAGGTGCCAAAGCTATTAGCCTCTTGTTTAATTAATTCTAGCAACTGGGCTGGGTCTGTCGAAACAATTGCGATGTCATCCCCATAGGCGTTAAGTTTTAACTCATTAGGTCCACAGGATAATGGCCGGATACCCTCATTCATCATAAGTATTCAGATAAAAGGTTCAAGATACAAGGCAAACAACAGGGGGGATAGAGGGCACCCCTTCTTGTACCCCTATTTATACGAAAAGCCCTAGACTGTAAACCCTCATAGCTTAATTTAGCCTGGGGTGAGCAATAAAGCGCTCTTACCCATGTCAAAAAACGGTCAGCGATTTCCATTGCTGCAAGGGTATGCCATAAATAAGCCCATACCACCTGATCGACTCCCATTTGGAGTCCGGCGTGAGGAGGAGGCTTCGCTTTTCGGCAGCGCGTTTTTACAGTCTACAGATTGGAGACTACGTTTGAAAAATTATGAATTTATCGTGATATCGACTTCACAGCCCATATTAAGAATTCCCCTCACGCCACAGGATTAGTGTGGCTTGGTATTACCGCCTCGCTATAAACCTTAATACAGCGAAAGTGTTCAGCCGTGAACAAGTCGCATGTACAATCATACTGAGGCGACAAAACACGTGCTGGCTTGGGAACTACGTTCTAAATGGAAAACTTGGAGATCAATTAAAAAGAAGGATTTATTGTGTTTCATGTGTGATCAAATTCGTAAACTTTAAACTGAAATTTTACGTGTGCTTGGGTACATACTTGATGATTCTTTGTTGCTTTTGCCACAATAACTCAGGGAGGCAGGTGGTTCTCTCTAACCCTTGAACACCGTCACTAATATAATCTTTTTGAATACCTGATGTAATTACCTATAGGCGCCTTTTACCTATTACCCATACCACCGTATCTAGTAAAACCACCTGATCGAACGCTTTTTCTGCATCCAAAAGTATCATTCCTACTTTAACATTAGTTTGCTCAGCTAAATCAAATGCCATAATGGCTGTGTTAATATGAGTAGTCGTGTCTCTTCCCTTAATAAAGCCATGCTGCTGCTCCGAAACCAACTTTTCCATAAAGGGAGAGAGATGACTATCCAAAATCTTCGCGAACCATTTGGCATCAGTATTAATAAGTGAAATCGGGCGGTACGAGCCACAAGATGCAGATGGCTTATTTTTCTTTAAGAAAAAAACCATGTTTGTATTATCGAAGGAAGGAGGCACCATACCTGTTTCTCCTATTTCCTTAATAACTCTTACAAACAATGGGGTTAGAATGTTTTTGAAAACTTTATAAAATTCAATCTGGATCTGATCATCCCCTGTAGCCTTACCCGTAGGGAGAGATGCCAAGGCAGACCATATATATCCTCTACCGATATCTCTCGCTCTAATTGGGCGACCTCCTGGGCTGTTAACAATGCTATTTGAGCTTGATCTAGATAGCAAGAGATCTCCCCTTGGCCAACCACGTTTGAGCGAGCATATAGATCTTCATAAAAACAAGCGAATTGTACCAAGATCACCCTGGCTCCAGTGTGAATCGCATTGTCCGCCCCTTTGATCTCCGCAATCCTACTTTTAGATTTTTTATCAGCAATTTTATAAACTAGTACTCTCCCGACTTGTTCGCTATATTCATATTGTCAAGAGCGGAATTTATTCAAGATAACTGCCGCCCTTTCCTTAATAATCCCTAATGCCTTCTCCTTTGCTTCTACTAATTTCAAATAGATTGAACATTGAACCTCATCCTGTCTTCTAACGGATTGAGCATGAGATATTTCCAAGCCAGTTAAAGTAACCAGGGCCGCCTTAACAACAGCCTCCTTATCTTTATTCTTAGAAATTATAAATTGCTGAGTAATACATCTGATAAACGCCTTTATAGAGTCCCAGATCAGAAAAGAAGAGGCAGTACCAAGATTAAAACTCAGAAATTCAGCCCATATGTAGGATATACTCATCATCAGATAGTAAATAACATGGAAAGGAAAAAGGACGGCCTATCTTAGCACCCATTGTCGCTTCGGTTGTTAATAGAATTGGGTTATGATCTGAAGTGATCTTAGGACAGATCTCCATCTTTGCTGTATTCAAAACCACATTACTAACCCACGCCATATCCAACCTCGAGTATTGCCTATGTGGGCAAGAATAAAATGTAAAACCCGGGGAATCTATATATAGAACTCTCCAAGCATCGTGGAGCCTTGCCAAGTCCAATATGGAATTCCGCACTTTTGACATCCTAGCAGAAGAACGTCGAGAGGTTGCATCTAACCTTTGATCTATAATACAACTGAAATCTCCCATAACTATTAGTTTTCCCTGGAATTCACGTAAATTAAGCATAAGCGGATCAAAAACCGCAGGGTCGTCTATATTAGGCCCATAGATCACTGCTAGGACATATTTGATTCCATAAACCATTAGTTGAGCAATAGCCCACCTTCCTCTCACATCGGCCATAACCCGATCAATTTTATACTGCAAACATTTGCTAGCTAAATAGCCACCCCTCTTATTGACACAGTTTGGGATGATCAAACGACAGCATTATACCCTAATTGGTTAAACAGTGTCCGATCCTTAAATGCTATATAAGTTTCCGTTATCAAAACAAAGTGAGGGCGGTACATTTTTAACTATTCACGGACAAGTTGGCGTTTACGAGTAGCATTCAGCCCAGATACATTCCAACATAAAAATGTTATCACTACCATTTTATAGCAACAAATTCATTTTGTACAGATTTCCTTAAGACCCATTGAAAAGCCACTCCCCCTAAAGCAAAAAATGTCCTGTTTAAATCCCTTGCTTTTTCCCTGTAACCAACATCCCTCTCCCCAAACCCGCCCTTCTCACCCGCCCTGTGTCTTAAGAAAGGAATCACCCCCCTCATTACTGTATACAAGACAGCATTATAGGAAGTACAGCTGTAGAGTGTCCAATAAAAAAAAGAGAAAAAAGGAGGCAAAAGAAAAAAGTTTTTCCCCCAAGTAATGTAGACATGTGGAATGGCAAAAATATACAGAATAAATATTGCCGTCTCCAATTAACTATGCCAGAAAGAAGAGAGAAAATAGACACATGAACGTTCAAGCTATTTCCCAGGTACCTGTTGCCAAGACTTCAGGACTTCCTGAGCCTCTTGCTCTGAGAACGCTAGCTTAGTGTAGCCATCCTTTATTATTTTTAGACGCCCAGGCTCCTGAAGATAGACCTGTGCCCCAGCTGCCTTCAAAGGATCGATGAGCTGCCGAAGTCTCCAGTGGCGATCCATAGTGTCCTTGCAAAAGTCAGATCTGACAAACATTGAGAAAGACTCCATGCGTACTGGGGTAGTAGGCCTGGCTTTAATGGAAATCGCTTGCCGTAGCAAAAAATTACCTAGACATATTAGAATGGGTCTAGTAAAACGGCCAGGGGGTCTGTTAGTAACCAATGTAAGCCTATGAGCCCGTTGGATTTGACTATCCCAGTCCCAATCTGCCAGGTCTGGAAAAGACTTCTGATACAAATCGACAACATATGTTAAGCAGTCCGTCCCATCCGTTCCTTCTGGTACTCCAAACACTTGCAAATTATTGCATCGTTTTGATTTTCTAGATATTTAACCTTCATCTGCATCGATCTTATTTGAGTTTCATGTGTGTCCGTGCATTTCAATGTTTGGGTCATGTGATCTTTGATACCAGCTACCCTTTGTTGAAGCTCTGTAATATCAGAAGTGATAGAAGCTCTCTGATTTTTCACCTCTGCCAGAGTAGATCTAATGGCGTAGCTATCAGCTCTAGCCTGAGCATAGTACGCCTGAGCTTCCACCCTTTGTGTTAGTACTATCTTAAGAATTTCTTGCAGTGAGGTGTGTTCAGCCTATTGGCTAGAGCCGTCAGTCTGGTCGGTCAACTCTTCTAAATTTGCGTGAGTAAGCAACGCATTTGGCAATGGTATTGAAGAGGAGAGCATTGATGATCGTTTCTGGCTATTGATATCCCTGGTATCCTTACTACTAGCAGCAGGGCAATTGTTACCTCAACCCTTCCCTGCCATTGAGGGAGCTGGAAAAGCCTGAGTAGCTAGAGGGAGCAGCTCTGGACTTGAGTAAACGTGGGCCTAGTGCTCCGCTCCGCCCGCAGAGTGTGCGTAGTGCTGCCTACTTCGTGGTCCGTGAAGTAGGCGTAGCAGGCAGGCTACACACACGACACAGCAGAGCAGAGTTGCCCGCCACCAGCCTCCCGCCCACCCTCATTTTAAAATTACTTACAACGTTGAAAGTAAGGAAAATTACTTACCTGAACTGCGGCGTCCCGGGGCTCCCTCTTCCGGCTTCCTCGCCGACTTCTTCCTCACAAATGCGCATGCGCGGGCACCCGCGCATGCGCATTTGTGAGGAAGAAGTTAGCGAGGAAGCAGGAAGAGGGAGCCCCGGGAAGCCGCAGCTCTGGTAAGTAATTTTCTTTACTTTTAACGTTGTAAGTGATTTTAAAAGATGGCGGGAGGGAGGCGGGCGGCGCGTAGTGGGGCTACGCGGAGTGTGCGTAGATTTGGCCCCACTCCGTGATGCTCCGCGTAGCCCCACTAAGCCCACTACGCCCAGGGTTAGACTTGAGCCAGATAAATGTGAGATCATTTTTTTCACCTCGCCCTTCTTCATTACCCACTTTCAGAGTGGGCTGCTGGTCGTCGCAGATTTGGCAAATCTAAGAGAAGTATCCCCTTGCCTGTCAAGATTTTTGTTCTGTCTCTGAGCCTTTGATTTAACGGTCACTTTAATCTGTTTGTTCAACGGAGTTCCCTACTCGCCATGTTCTATGATGTATTCATCACAGCTAACAGTTATCCATTCATTAGTAGCAGGAATTAGATCTTGCGGCTCTTTCTGAGTCCCGGAGTTAGTTTGTAGAATATCCGCCCCTCCAGAATATAAGCAGCTAGGGCTTTGTCCCAAAGTTTGAGAAGCTGCATTCTTATTATCCTCGCTAGCATTGACAGCGCCACGATCCCCGGCCTCAGACATTTCCTCTTGATTTTCATAGCCATCATTACAGAAAGGTGTCAGCCTAGGTTGGAAAGACTGCAAAATCTGAAGAGGTTGTAACAATTGAGCGGCACAGGAGGTCTCTGACTTTAAAGTATGGAGTTGGGGGGCAGATGCAGACGCAGTCAAAACCTCCCCTGAGGCTATTGATACTATTTCTTCCATAGATTGAAATACCCTTGTATCTGTCTGTATCTTTTAGCTCGCAGGTAGTGACACTGCCTTAATTAATGCGCTCACCATATACGACTCTGGAGGATAGATAGCTGCACCCCCTGGATTTATCACAGACGAGGCCTTCCCAGATTGTAATACTTTTAAGATGGACCGACCTACCTGTAAGGCAGATTGTGTTAAGTCAGCTTTTTCACCTTTCTCTTCTCCTCCCTCATTGACATTTTCAGCAGCCCCTGTGCTTGCCAATACTCCTGCCGCCTGAGCGCCAGCGCACCCTCCCTTCACAGGATTCGATTTTGGAACTTTACCGCAGAAAAGGCTGATCGGCAGATTATAGTCCAGCTGAGGAAGCAGTCTGTGAGAACGCCCAGGATAGTCAGCGGCAAGCAGCAAAACGTGGAGTGGAATCCGGTCAGCCAGGAAGATCATATGGGCAATTCAAAATATCCTCAAATGCTGAAATAATTTTCAAATACAAGCCGCTAATCCGAGAGCCCTCCTCGTCGCTTGACCTTTTCCCTTGACTTGCAGGTGGAAGTCAGCAAAGAGCGAAACTGAGCAGAAGGGCTGGAAACAGGTGCCGGTACAGTGTCACTTTTTATTGGGCTAATTGAGTTGTGAGCTCCTCGCGTATTCCCTCGCGTTCTCCTGTTGCTTAGCATATTCCGCGTTTGTCATTTCCGCCGTCTAGCCTCCTTTGCTGGTCAGTTTCACCAGGGAGCTCCGCAGCATCTTCCCAGTGGCGGCGTCAGTCCGCCATCTTCCTTCCTCACTCTTCCATCAATCTCTTTCTTGATCCTCATGACCCTCATCCATTTAAACTTGTACATCAGTTCCTAATCCCGCTGGTCCCCTCAGTCTACCTGGCCTTTTGTGTCCTGGCCCTCTTAGATCTCACCCTCTTAGCTCTTGTCTTCCTGCTTTGGAGCATCCTTGCCCTCCTTGCCCTCCTGGCTCTGTCCTTTGTCCTCATGGTCATTCTGGCACTGCACTCAATGGTCTGGGACCCTTGATCCTGGTTCTCTTTGTTTGGGTCCTTCTGAGCCTCGTCATGTATGTCCTGGTACTCCTGGACATCCAGGACCAATCTCCTTAGTCTTCCTGGCTCTGGCTGATCTGGTCCTCCTGGTATTCCTCACCCTGGTCCTCCTACCCTCAGATCCTAGTCTTTTCTGTTCCACTTGGTACTCTGGGCCCTGGACGTATGGTCATGATCCCCCTGGCACTCATAGGCCTGTTCCTATTGGTGCTGATCCTTCTAATTCCCCATGTACTTTTCCTGGTCCTCGTGGCTATCATCCTCTTTGCTCATTCTAGCCCCCGATCCCATTGACCTGGACCTTGCCTTCCTTGAGCTAGTCCAGATCATCATTAGTCCTGGTCTTCCTGCTACTTGACCTGTGCTGCTACACAAACTCATCATGGCCCTTGTTTATCTGGTCCTCCTGGGTAGGCCAGACTGTTGCTCATTTTCCTGGCCATCCTGTTTCTAGCTCTGTGGCCTGGATCTCCAGGATGTGATAATTCTGATCCTGATGTCCTGGCCATGAGCCTCCTGGTCCTCCTTTTTCTTCTTTTCCTCTTCACCATGGACCTCCTGGTACTCAAGGTCCTGATCCTCTTTCCCCTGTCTTCCTGATCTTCCTGGTCCCCTTAGTCGCTTGTTTCCTGGTCCTCTTAGAATGTTTCTTTCAGCCTCTTGCTGCATCTGTCTGTGGCCTTGGTTGCCTGGCAGTCCTGGCCAAGGTGTGCTAGTCTTGTTTTTCATAGTCCTTGTCCTTCTCAAAGCTCTGTGCCCATTGTCCCTGATCCTCTTGGTCTTGTTCCTAATAGGCTGGGTTCTTCTAGACCTAGTTCTGTTAGACCTGACCCGCCTGCTATCTTAGTCTTGGCCTCCTTGGACCTGGTTGTCCTGGTCCCTTTTGTCCTGTTGTGCTTGTTATAATAAAGTTTGCTTTTTGGCATCTTGGCCTTTCTGGATTTCCACAGTCTTAGCTAATCTGGCCCTGTTCCTTAGTTGTCCTCTTGGTCGTAGTCATCTTGTCTTGGTTCTCCTCACAGTCAACCTCTTAGCCCTGGTACAGCAGGCCTTGGACCATCTTGCTTCTTGTGTCCTGGCACACAGAGGGCCTGATTTAGATGTTGGTAGATCTGGTTCCTCCATCACTTTTCCATCTGGGTCTCTGTCCACCTACTAGGCAGTTCTTCCGCTCTATTTAGATGATGGCTGGTCAATGGCCGAGACTCTGTCCGAGTGCTGCAGACTCTGCCAGATTGTTCCACCCGCATTGATGGTGCCATAGTCAAAAGCGTCCGTCAGAGGGAGTGGAGCCAGTATTTCCGTCGGGCCATTCACGATGGCCTTCCTGACAAGGTGACTGGGTTGGCGGTATCGAAGGGATATTTTGCAGAACCGTACCTTGTTTCTTTTTTCAACTTCCTTTTCTGTCATGGTCCTGATCGTCTAAGTCCTGCCTTTGCTGCTGCTGCTACTTGACCACAAAGCAAATCAACCCTGTCACCACCAAAACTGAAGGTAGGCTTCTTTTTTACTTGTTACCTTTTACATTAGTTCAGGACTCGTGCATTTTTACACCACTCTTACAAGCAATATTTTCCTACTGTGTAATGCATATATGTGTAATGTGGTTGAAGAAATGTAAAGAAACACACCTGCATAATTTTATTTCATTACCAAATTTGGTGCAAACTGCCTTCATAATAATGGACACATACACAAAAATTGACATTAATCCAAAATTCAAAATGTCTCTATACAGGTATGTTTAATCATTTTTAGACAAATATCACATTATATACATATGCATTGCACATTATTGGAATAATTTAAAATGTATAACATTTAGAAGTTGCTACACTTGACAAGGCAAAATGTTTGTTTTCCAATAAATGTAAAACCATGTTAGTTCTAAAATCAAAACATCTGATATAATTATTAATGTCACATTTCCCCTTCTCTAGTGCATTTTGTCCATATTATACACTTTTACTTTACTCTTACATTCTTTTCAGGTGCAATGCATCTGTTTTTTTTTTAAACTTAAAAATAAAAACATACATTCTTTTTTGGTGTAAGTGTCTATCATCATAATAAATGCTTGCACCAACATTTCTATGTACATTACACATTTGTATCATTAATGTTTGCACTGTAGAAATATGTTATTTGAAAAAGCTTTTTTCTTTACTGTCATAAATGTAAGTATATACATTTTCATCATGAACATTGTTAATAAACAATGATTTTTAAATGAATAATAATGTCTGGACAAACTTTTAAAAACAAAATATTTTATTAATAAATTAGATACTTCTCTCAAATATAAACTCAAAATAAAATCATAATGGGAGGACAAAAAAGATGCACAGCAACAGCCTGTGGGATTGTTACTCAAAACCTGCCTCCTAAACAGACTGCCAATGGGAAACCTCCTCAGGATGGGGCATTAAGTGGTCATAGAGCAGGCACTTCAATGATCTTTCTTTGAAAGTGGGTTAGGTTTGACAGGGATTAGGGACAGGTAAGAAGTGAATTCGGGAGGAGGATTACAGGTAAGAAGGGTGGAAGAGGATTGGGTTTGGGAGGTAGAGGGAGTTGGAGTGGGTGATGTATCTATGTAAATAGACCTGAACATAAAGTTTTGTCTCAAAACATTTTCCACATTTTTATATTTAACCTGATTCAAGGCTTTAAAACTTTGGTGTAAGTTTTATCAGTAGCTCCTGTGTGTAGGGGACATCTTCATAAACCATTTAGTCACAGTTTTGTCAGTTCCCATTATTGCTCCTATCTTAATTGTGATCATTATTCTGAACCATTTTCAAATCTCTCCAGAAAATGTTTAACACCTCTGAATGGTTCTGATTGGTTGTTTTAAATAGTGAACGTATATATATAGCAATAATCTCTTAGTACATTGTGTGTACAAGGCAAAAATAGACTGTTCATTATTATTTAAAAAAATATTTATGACTCTCAATTGTATGTAAATGTTATTGTCTGGGTAATAGAAATCATCACAAAATGCCATTTTAAAGTACATACAAGAGGAAATATTGCAAATGAGAATAAAACCTATGTGCATAAAATAACAAAGATGAGCATAAGATTACATTTATTCTAACTCGAAAAAGACCTATAGAGGTTCCAAAAAAGTGCCAAGTGCTTATAGCAGAGGACATACTGCAGTTCAATAAAAATCTATATGCAAAAACATTCAAAAATGTGAAAAATAGAGCTGGCAGCAAGTTAGCCCAACAATACTTCAAAGTGCCAAGTGCTTATGAACAGACAGCCTACTTATTGTCTGATCAATAAAAAACATCACAAAATGACATTTTACAGTATATACAAGGGGACATATGCGATGCAAATAAAACCTATGTGCATAAAAAGGCCTCCATTGAGAATAAGAATACATTTATCCTAACTCGAAGATTGTCATACAGGTTTCATAAACGTGCAAAGTGCTAATAGCAGAGGACATACTGCCATTCAATAAAAATCTTTATGCAAAATATTCAACAACATTAAAACAAGAGCTGCCTGCAAAAAACCATACAATACTTCAAAGTGCCAAATGTTTATTAATGAATAGCTCTGCTTACCCACAATGAGATATACTAAGTAATTCAAAGTGCCATATGCTTTTATACAATATATACCCGTATTATCCAGTCATATAACGTATTACGGCAATAGCAAAGAAAGTGGCAGGTGCATAAACATGGGAGAGTAAAACAACCTAAACCTCATAGAAGAAAAATATAAATGAATAATGCACTTTTTTAAAGCAATATTTTAAAAGCAGTGCTTAGGCTACAGAAACAAGCATTCTTTCTATGATGGTTAAAAACTTTATCAACTGACAAGTTAGTCAAATTTGAACACCTGATAAACTGAGGACCTTGTGAACGGATCTCACCTCAGCATAGATAAATGAGGGTTTTTCAAATTTACGACATACATTAAGCAGGTTTTGGCAAACACATACAATTTGAAATAGAGTTTTTTGTGAAAGCCCACACAGTCCACAATCAATGGTTGGCCATTGCTGGATTCATTTTGGTGTGCCATCCTTGGTACGCTATCTGCCAAGTCGTAATTTACAAAATGTGTCCCTTGTAGGTGATGCAAGGTAGGTGGTGAAATATGATTGAATTCCCAGTCTCTGATGAGAATGAATCACTGTCCAGTCATGCTTCTTTACAGCGAATGCCTCTTTATTTGTAATAAATGAATCAACTTTTATCTTTCTATTTAGAAACTATTTAAAACAAAGCTTATACATTTCAGGGAACCCCAACTGTAAATCAAAACTTTGGAAATACATTGAAATGTAGGATCTCTAAGCTCCAGCATAATCAGGACGATTTATTTTGTACCAGCAATTATCTATTAAGGAGTAGGCCTGGGCGAAAATTTCGTTCCGTTCGTGGAAATTGCGATAATTTGACATTTTTGCTTTCCATGGAGAACGCGAAAATGTCAAAATTTCCGGTTTCCGCAGCTTGGCGATAATTTGTTTCTTGCTCGCGCTGTAAAATAATACATTCTCGCGCGCGCGCGATCGCCTTACCTGAATCCCTGCGTTCGCCGACAAGTTTTCTTGATCCGGTCGCGTTCTCCATGAGATGTTGTATTGTTTTTAGCCATTTGCGCTGTCTCGTGACAGTTCGCGCCCGTAGTGACGTCATGCGTCGCGCGATCACGTCTTTTTTCTCGCGATCATGCACCGCGAGACAACTCAAAACAAGATGGCCGCGCCCGCAAGCAACCACATGGGTAAGTTGGCGACCAGCAACCATGCAGAAAATCTCGCGAACATGCGGGAAAAAAACTTCCGCATTTTCGCGATATTTCCGCTTGTTTGCGATAATTTTAAACATTTTCGCGATAATTTGCGAAAGTTAATTTCGCAAATTCCGCCCACCCCTATTAAGGAGCCGAGTTCTGATAGGGACAATGAATGAATACATTTAAAAAATGATCCTTGAGCCACCAAAGACTGTTTCCGGAGACCAAACTACAAGTGGATTTCAGCTTGGCCAGTTGATTTAGGAATTCCAAAGATGGACTTGTAAGCCTTAATTAACAATAGATCCAATAGTTTAGCATCCTTTCCCTTGGTGACGGGGGAGCTACAGGCAATAGTCACTAGTAATTCGGCTCCCATAACTTTGAGAAGAGTTTCATACGATTGGCATCTTAATGAATCTCGTAATTACTTAAAAGCGAACATTAAAGATGATGTTTTTGCTCTTAAAATATTAAAATAACTTTAATGAGACTTTCTTATCAAATAAAATGCCCACATACTTATATGTCATCACAACCTGAATTCGCCCTCCGCTTGCTTGCCAGGGTCGAGTTTTAGCATTTGATGGGCCAATTTTCATGTTCTGAGTTTTCTTGACATTCATATCTAAACAACTGTCTGCACTGTATTCATCAAATGCAGTGATTCGTCGCAAAGGGGTTTGACTAAGTAAGATAGCATCATCAGCATATTGAAGATATTTAAGATGGCCATTTGCAAGTTTGGGAGGGTGAGCATTAATGGTTTCAAACTGCTGTAACAGATCTGACATAAAAAGGTTAGAAAGACATGGGGCCAATACACAGCCTTGTTTAAGATCATTGTTGGTTTTAATTCTCCGAAACAAGTTGAATCCGTCATCTATCTTAACCTGAACCTAAGTATTTGTGTACAAAAGTATAATAGCATCCGGAAGCTTTTGGGGAAAACCCTATCCACCAAGCTTTCTCCATAGTATTGATAGTGGAACAGAGTGAAATGCAGATTTTAAGTCTATAAAACAGATGTATACATTTTGTTTTTTTTAAACTGTGTGCTCTGCCAGTAGGGTGAGGGTCAATAAGTTGGTAATTGTAGATTGCCCCTTACGAAATCCTGACTGATTAATTGGGATTATTTCCTGTGATGTAGCCCACTCTTCCAAATCAGTCAATAATCAGGAGGCGAAGGCCTTTGCTTCAACGTCAGGGGTTTTCTAGTGGGCCTCTTTTGTAAATTGGCTGCAGGATTCTTCCTTGCCAGGACTCTGGAACAGGGTTCATTGCTAGAACCTCATTGTATAAAGAAGTCAGGACCTTGGCCCACATATCAGGTTTGGTTTGAAATATAGCATTGGCGAGGCCTTTAGGGCCAGTGGCCCATTTGATCTAACCTGATGAAAAAGGGTGGATATTGCTTTTTAACTCGGGGGTTCCAAATGTAGCATCAATGCTAAGCTACTCCCTATCATTACTGATGTCTCGTTGCACTTTGCGAAATAATGGCTAATTAACTTGGCTGCACTAGGGCCATACAAGTTAATTAGGAACTTCACCCATACATCCTCCATAACATTGACACTATATTCCCTATTACCTCCTTTTTCCAATTCATTAATAACCCCCATAATGCTTTGGCATTGTTTTTCTTGGTGACACTTAGTAACCTATGTCATGGCGTCTGTTGATATTGTGACTACGCCTTGGAAGACTTCTTGTCTGTATGGCCTTCTAAGAGCACTCTTGAGAGCCTTTTCAGATTGAATAGTTTGGACGAATACCACTTTTTGGCAGTGGACCACAAGGGGATCACCTTAGCTGAATTTCTTGCAGTGAATTTCTCCAGCAATTATGTAAAAATTACCTTCCACTTGTCCACCATACTTCCTCCACTTAGCAACCCCAAGGCGCTATGGTTGACTAGAAGGTCTGCAAGTTCCAATATTTCAGACTGTTTGTCAGAATACCAAACCAACCTTTTAAATTATAGGTCGAAAGAACTGATTGTTGAATCACATTAGCTTTATGATTTCAACTTATTGAAAGGTCGAAAGCTAGTGTCTGGGGGTTATGGTTGCTTTCTACTCTTGGAATCATCTTGTAATCATAGATGTTTGGCCCAAGTCATCTAAAATGAAAGTGTAATCGATGATAGAACCATATTTTAAGTTTTTAAATGTCGGTATTTCCCATTAATTTACATGAAAATAATTAATTTAGCATTAATTAGGCAAAGCTTCTGCAAATTATCACGGCATAATTTTGCGGTACCATTGCTTGACCAATCTCAGGGCCTGATTACAATGTCGGGCAAACTCACGCCCGCCTGACACCGTCGGCAGTCCTGACACCTCTATTACAATGCGACCACACATGGTGCGGTCACATACTCCCATTTCTTTGTGGGAGCTTGTGCTGCGGCCGTAAACCGGCCGCAGCACGAGCTCAAATAGAGATATGGGAGTTTCTGTCAATCCCTGCACTGCGTGACAGGCACCTCAAGGTGGGCGTGGAGGAATTGAGGCCCTGCTAGGGGCCCCGAAAGTCAATTTCCAACAGGCTTTCCATGAGGCCTTCGACTGGCCAACGAGCTTCTTGAGCCTGTTGGAATGCAGCCGGAAAAATCGGCCAGTCGGTTAGTAATTTGCAGGTGCGGACACCTGATAACATATTTGTGATTGAGAGACCTGTGATATTTACTGCGTTATTAGGATGACAAATTGCACCTCTGAGTAGGGGAGATAATATTTTTGCTGTCATATTTTTAGCGGTAAAAGAGACATTCTCAGCTTTTTGGTATTTCTACTTCCAACATAGAATGATACTTTATAGGAGCGGATCTCTTAGTCTCAATGTCCCACTCTGTAAAGTAAAAGCTGCATTCAAGAATTTTACTTGCTATTTGTTTGGTAGACCAATTTGTGATGGTAGACTCATGTGCAGAATTTAATAGAACTTGCTCAAATTTAACAGATAAAATATCCACAGATGTAATAAGAGATAGTTCAGGAATGGGAGATATTAGTTTTAAAATTGTTCCCCAATTCAGAATATCATGCATACCTCTGGATTCATACAGAGGATTAAATATAATTTTCAAGTCGTTATAAGATTGATTTCGTATCATAGGCCCAGCAGAGATCTCTAAACAGGGTTGAATGAGTACCCGAGTATGGTTCACCATCTGGGAAACTATTCTGACTTCCTTTAACAGAACATTTTGTCCGATTAACTTCAGGGTTAGTTTCGTTATCCAATATGAGTCCAGAAATAAACTGATTGGAAGCGTTAGAACTCATGTGTGGAACAGAAACTCTCCCAGTGTTTGCAGATAGTACAGTGGAAATGTGCGGTTGACAGACCTCACTATTATTTAGTTACTCCATTACATCAGTTTTTGAGGGACCCAATAACTGAGGACCAAGAAGGAACTTCAACTGGGTTGATTGATTATGGTCAGAATTGGCCTCCCCTGTACTCATTATATTGACTCCTTCTGTTGTTTGGACTGACCAATCGGTTTGAAAATAGGAAAACAGTCCTTGGGCATCTTCACAGCTTTAATGAGTATTTCTGGAACCTTCTTGGGTTTATGCTGGGCCTTTCTTAACCTCTTTCTAGCCCTTTTTGTTAGGGGTGGCTGACCACTGGAACCCTCATGGGGTTTGAAGTGTTTAGAACTTGACTTCCCTCACTGTCAAGATCTTCTATTAAAGTGGTACATTTGTCTTTTTCTGGCCCCAAGGATGGTTCTGGCTTCTTGCCGTCTATTTTCTCTGTTGATCTTTGACAACAACAGGCTGGTCGACCTGGTAATTGGTTATTTTAAACATATACAATGGCATCAGGTTGAGATTTTTGAATTACTGTACTTTCATTAGCACCACCCACGCTTAAACCCAAATAGGTAAGTACTGACAGCTCAGCTCTTGGTTAAGAAGGCAGTTTTTTACTTCGTCAAAGAGGAATCTTACTATAGTTGGAAGTTCTGAAACACTGTCTAAAATACGCGCACATGTACAATTTATTAGTTGATTTTTTACATTGGATTGAGCTCTAAACACCAGATTAGTTAGGCTATGTAATTTGGTGTCTATCCCAGCAACACACAAGTTTAGAGTATTTAGTAGCTCCACCTCAATATCTAGTTTATGAGAGTGGAAGTTTAGTGCTGTTGTTATCCATCCATTGTCCCTAACACGTTTTTCCATACTCCTGCATCAGATGGACTTTGGTTTTTGGGAGATCTTACTTCCACAGAATTAGGTGCATCACATTTGTCCAAGAAGAAAAGGTCAACAGAGTTTAATGAGTTATCCATTTGGGCAACCATTAGGGGCCTTGGCCTTTCTCCATAACATTATTAAAATTGATTTTTTGAGGTGTTAAATATTGGTTGTTAGTCAGAATATTTGCAGCTCTCTATAGGCACAGGGCTAAAAGGATCCATATACTTTTTTTCATTTAAACTATGGTCGGTGAGCTCACCTGAGCTCGGAGTTCGATGGTATTTGGTGTAATTTATTAACTTTGCAGATCTTATCTTCAGCATCTGCTTGGTAAATGCCTTTTGGATTCTATGGATATCATCAGGACAGGACAGGGCTATTGTTTTCACTAGAATTGGTATCAGATCTTGATTTCTTGATGGGCTTAGATGACTTGGGTATCCCTTGTTATGATTGGTTATCATCCAGCCATATGACAGAATTGTCACTATCACTAGGACTGCTGTCTGGTTTTGGTTTAATCTGTACTGCATCGACTACTTTAGACACATCTGTTGTACAGGTTCCACTGTTAGACATAAAGGTGCAGGGAAGAGGATGAAAATGAGACAGTACTCAGGATCCACATGAATTTGAGCCCTAACTACCATTGAATGAGTCCCCCCACCCTTGGCTGGAGCAGCCATTGATAAACATGTATCATCTGCAGTGGACTGCATAAAACAATCCCCCAACGCAGCACCATGGGGTAGCATGCCATCGCATACTGCTACTGATGAACATAGGACTGCTGGGGCTGATATAGGTAAAGATAGAACATCCTCACATTGGGCTTTGTTTGTCTGTTTAAAGTAATCAATAATATGGGACTGGTTTGAAGTATTATTGACAATTTTAGTTGGCTGATAAGAAACACTCTCACCGGAATCCAACATTGAGGTTACAACTAAGTGGGATTGCAGATCATGAAAATCTCCCTCTTTAGCAGTTATTGTGGCATCTTGGGCTTTTTTAGTGGTCTCAAGTCTGTTTTGCAACTGTGAGGTCCTTTGAGAGGGGGGGGGGGCAGACCTGATAATCTTTAGCAAGGATGAGGAAATAGATGGTATATAATCAAGGAGAGTTTGTAGTCACAGAACTCTCAGAAATAATGGTGAACCAAATGATATACAGGTGGGCGGAGGGAGCATACGAGGGGCTTGAAAACTGCACCTCAACCTACCCAAACAATCTCTACTACATATCAGCTCAACTCTGGGGCAGCAGTTGCTAACGCTGCTGCCGCACCAACCTGTTTCAATTCTTATAACCGGGGCCCTTTGAACTGAAGTTAAATTCTTCCATTCATTATCGGTAACACTTCAGGGTTCATTGAGGACGAGAACGAGCCACAGATGACAATTGTCGCAGACCCACCTAGGGACTTCCAAAAGGACACAATCAACAGAATAAAATAAAAAAAAATTAACAACAACAGTTGCAAGCCTAACCAGCAAGAGTCACAGAGTCTTGAGTCAGACCTTTGCACACCATGGCTCTTTGACCCCCTGGTCCCCTGAATTGATAGAATTGCACCAATGAGGTCAACATTAATAAGGTACTGAGGGGGCTGGACTATTGTCTGAGGTGTTTAGAGTTAAGTTGATGATTTGTATGGAAGAAATGTTCCTGAGCCATATCCCTTGCCACACCGGTACTGCCTACCTGCATGCACCTTGATACACAGGTCACATTGCAGGAGGCATGAGCACACGAGGTGGCCAATACAAGGAGGATCATAAAGATAAAAGTTGTTGTTTGCGGATAGTGCTAGATACTGCTGAAAATGATGGTAGAACAGTTTTAGGGTTGCAGATTTGCAAGGAGGGTAGAGACATGAGCAAATGCATGGGTGCGCCGACTCCCCTCGGCATGGAGCAAGCCACACTGACCTAACGCTGGCTGCTTTCACACCACCACCTAAGGGACCGAAGTCTAGTGCCAGCCACACCCTATTTGCAATATAGCCCACAATCGATGAGGCTTGCTGTGGGCCGAAAACATAAAATTATAACTCAATGTGTGTGAGAGGCTGGCTCAGTATATGATGTACACTTATGTAAGTGGACACCTTACACTGATCCAGACAACCCTTATAATGATTTTAGCGGTCTTAGACAACCTTAGAAAGCTCTCTAAGTGGTAGGTGTGTAAAGCAGCCTTCAGGCTGAGTCCAGAAGGAATGTAAAGCAGGTTGTTTTACCAGAACATAATCTTATAGGTTTAGATTAAATGAAAAAGAACCACACAGTGTATTTATAAGCATATGTATTTATTATAAGACACTCACTAACACATACAGATATCTCCTAGTTGGAGGTATACACAATGCACACAATACTTCAAGATAGAAACAGGTAAGTAGCACAGAACACACAGTGGTCACCAGGGAGGGACCAAACCATATACTAAAATAGTGGTATGTGAACCACGACTCGAGTCTAGAAGATGTAGAAGTGTTGGGGACCCAAGGAACCACCCAAAGTATATAACCAGGAGACCCACGGAGGCTGTATGCAGTGTGGGAACACGACCGCGTTATCAATGCAAGTCAATGGGTAAGTCATGGTTGCAATTTTAAAGGAAGAGGACCCTCTCCAGTGGACCCTGAAGAAACCCAGTGGAAGACAAGAGGCTGGAGAGCCACTCCACCCGTGGGTACCTTAGGAACTAGGATACCTGCACCAGGGGAGCAAGGTGCATAGGCGTAAAGTGGCGTCAGAAACCGTCATCAAACTTAATGGGAGACTTCAGAAAGATGCCGCTGCTGGAGAAGGTGAAAGATTCCGGTGGAAAACAAAGGTGGATTCAAGATTTGAAGAACCTGCAAGCAGTGGGGACAGAGTCTAGGCCACTCAGGAGTGACCAGGAGGCACGGAAGGCGAATGCCCACTGATGTCGGGTGTTGCAGGAGAGCTGACGGTGACCTTGAAACTGCAGCTGTATGGACCAGGCAACACTGTGGAAGACCATGTTGGATGTCGAGAGTTTAGGGGTCGGTGTCTGACAGGAGCACCAACAAGCCTTGGCAACTGCAACCAACAAAGGAGAAGAAGGAGAGGCAATGTCGGTACCCGCAAGGTCCAGGAGACTTTCCACAAGCAGTGGAGTCAGTGCAGTCCCCGAGCAATCAGGGGAGCCCAAAAGAATTCAAATGTGACCCTTGACTGGACCCACAGTCCGGAGGCACTGGAGTCACAAGAGGACATCGAGCAGCTACCAAAGAAGCAGGGCCCACGGTGCAAGAAATGTGGTGTGGTCGAAGATTCTGGTCACTGGCGATGCCTGTGTTTGAGGCTACTTGGAGTCCAAAGATCTTGTGAAAGGAAGCCAACAAGCCTTTGCAATTGTATGCACAGGGGTTCGGTTCCTGCGGCTCGGACGAGGGATACTGGCCTCAAACTTGGCGAGTAGACAGAGCAGGTCTCGTGGGATGTAAAGAATTACCACCTGTGTTGTTGAGCCTTTCAGAGCCTGTAGGAACCCGGATCAGGAACCGGTCAGCTTAGTTGCGGTGCCTGCAGATGCAGGGAAGGGACTCCTTCACTACAAAGGAGATTCCTTCCGGTGTCTTGGATGTCCACAGGCCCAGGAATGGTTCCTGTATGGAGCACAGGCATGGACTTTGCAGCGGATGAGTAGGGCGAAGAGATCAGGAGCAGCAGGAGTCTTCCCAGTTGCAGCCATAATGCCCAAGCGAAGTCCAGCGAAGTCCAGAGTGCCCAGACGGTCGAAGTTGAAGTGGTTTCTGAATTGTTTTAGAAAAAACCAGTTATCAAGCACACCCTTATACCAAATTGTATATAGCAGTCCATCTGAATGTACACGTTATGAAGAAAAGTGTCTCTGAAAAGTTAGTAATCCAATCGAATACACTGGACAGGATACAATGGTCCTCTGTTATGTTCAAGTTGTTCCTCTTTATTGAAAATGATATCCAAGAGATGTGGTACAATCCAATAATGAATACAGCTCCAAAAAGTGTGGTACTAGCGTCCAATATCAGATGAAGCCCAGCCAACACGTGTTTCGTCTGTACTTAATCGGTACAATGACTTTTTCAAGGCTGTTGACAGGAATATGTACATGTAAATAAATATAAATTAAAGGAGCAAAAGTCGAAAGACAGAAGTGTGACCAAATAGTGGAAACTGCCCAAAATAAAATAAAAGTGCAGAGGGCTAGCTGTGTTAGGTAATAAGCATTGTATACCATAATGAGAGATTAGTGTAATTTTAAGACCCAAAACCCAGTCAGAGAACGAACGGATCAAGAAGAAAAGAAGCATCACCGTGGCCTAATAAAGAAACAAGTTTAAGTTATAAGAAAGACGTAAGATCATAAAGAAAGTGCAGTAGATAGGTAAAGTTCTGGTCAAGAAATCTAGTGAGATACGATTAAACAATAATATCAGAAATGTCAACCAACTGCTGACGTCTAGGAGCCAAGTAACCAATAGAGAACTTAAAAAAAGTGCTCTCTACCACCAATGTGTAAGCTCGAACCCACCTCAAAAATCCATACTTTGGGTCCACCATTCAAATACGTTAATATAGGTGGGTTGTCCAATCGCATAAGAGTCTCCAAAGTGATCACGTAATAAGCAAAATTCTAATGAAGAGAAAAAGGGGGGTGTGCAATA
This sequence comes from Triturus cristatus, assembly GCF_964204655.1. Classification (NCBI taxonomy): domain Eukaryota; kingdom Metazoa; phylum Chordata; class Amphibia; order Caudata; family Salamandridae; genus Triturus; species Triturus cristatus. The sequence goes on along the minus strand of NC_140582.1, from coordinate 475,915,851 downwards.
ATGTCAAAGATCTGATCGAATTGGGAGATATAAAAGAACAGGGTCATAAAGCATTAGTAATCACAAGTCAAGTGAGGGAGTAATATAAATACATTAGAATAATGAAGGAAAGCCAAACTAATTAGCAAACCCTCCGCAGAGCCAATGTAATGGTGTGTAGCGTGACAAACTATAGAGCTGAATATAGCCATATAGTAATAGGTACATAACATTCATATGAATTGTTTTGGCGAAAAGCATAACTTACAGGCTAATTAAAGCCTCCTACTAGAGACAATATAAGCTGAAGTCTAGAACTATAAGGACACAGTAATATATGAATGGACACTTACCAAACCAAATATAAGGCGAAATAGAAGTATAGAGTGTCCAATCCGAACTGATGAACACACCAAATTGTATAGTGTGAAGCGTAAAGAAACCTACAGATAAAAAAAGTATGTAACTGAGTAGGCAACTAAAAAACTAAAGTTGAAATGCTACGAGTAGCGGTGATTCGTACACTGGTGAGACTTATATTAGCGATGAAATCATGGCAAGCTGCCCAGTAATGCCGACAACACCTAACGTTGAAAAGCTACGAGTAGTGGGGATTCTTACAGTTGTGAGACTTATACTAGCCATAAAATCATGGCAAGATGCCAAGTAATGCCGACATCACCTAACTCATACTAATTAGTAAATCATAAATTGTGAGACTTATAATAACAAAAAGATCATGACAAGGTGCCAGTAATGCCGACATCTCCTGACCATCTTGGTTTCTGAATTGTACCGTGTCCCACGGTGAATCTAGGGACCCACCCACAGGTAAGTCCTTAAATACCCTAAGGAAAGGGTTGGGACGATACAGGGGCACCTCCCTAAGGAGGCGGCTGGACAAGGGGAAGGATACTCCCCTGTGCTTTGTCCAGTTTCTCACCAGAGCGGGAGTCAACTGCTCCTTGAACTGGTTTGAGCTGGACTATGCATGTAGGGCACCAAATATGCCCTCCATGCAGACTATGTTGCCCTGCCAAGTGCTCCTACCCTGCCCGAATAGATTAAAACCTGTCTGGGAGGTGGTCACACCTCCCTGTGACAAGATGCGTATTGTTCTGCCTTCCCCTGCTCGAGCTTGAATCAGCAGCAGGAGGGCAGAATTGTGTCTCTGGTTGGCAGCAGCTCATGTTCTCATGTTGTGCTGTCTAGGTCTAGAAGACTGGTACCGGGAGCACTGAGGACCTAACGGAGGGCCTTACATGTTTGATATCAAACATGACAGGGTTCGTTACAGCCAGTTTCGAGATGGTCATCTCATAATGACACGGTGCCCCTATATATGTGATATGGCTGTCTTACTTACAACCCGGGAGAATGAACTCCGAAGGCTGTAGGGGTGTCCTGCACATGCAGGGGCACCCTAACACTTAGAACCAAGCACCCTGCCTTTAGGATTAAAAAGGCCTGCTATAGGGATTTTTTTTGTCCTCATTCTGCCAACTCTCTTGCTAGGATTACTCTTATCACTCTGGAGCCAAGGGGGGAAAGAAATGGGAGGAAGAGTAGTGCCTCACAAGAATACTGCTGTTTCCATTTCCATCTCCTTTGCATACGGGAACCAAGGAAAATACAGGAGAAGCCAGGACTGATAGCATATTTGGCTTAATCATTGAACCCACTTGCCTTCTCTCTCCACTGTAGCAATAATGTACAGATCTTATCCTTACTCCTCGGATCACAGGCCATGTTGGGCTCACTTGTATAAATAATACTTTTAAGACAATCGGTGAAGGATTGGGTACTTTCAGATTACCATAGCTTACAAATCTCACGCCTCGCCAGCATGATCACATAAAACATAAACTTGTAACTAACTGTGTCTATCTATTCTTCTTCCTCTTGATTAAGTCCAAAAAATATAAGGCGAGGGCCTACTTTAATCTGTTTATCAATTATTTCCCCAAGAAAATCACAAACCGAGGTTCAATAAGATGCAATTTTTGGACATTGCATAAACAAATGCAGGTCATCCGCTGCTGTGAGCAAACACCTTGGGCAGTTGTAGATATTGCCTGTAGCCTTTGACAACTTCGCTGGGACCAATAAACTCTGTAGGTAGTAAATAGATGGTTACATTTAAGCAATGCAGGTGTTACCACTGTTGGTAACATACAGAATTAATCCAACCATATTTGCTTCAAATCCTCATCACCAAACTCTTTACCCCATAAATTTGATATTTCAGTTTCGATCTTCTCATCTGTCTCCAGGAAGGTCCAATATTAAAAGGTGATTTCCCTTTTTGATTAATCAGTCCTCATCACCTGATCACGCTTTCGAATCCTCCTCCTCTTGTGCCCAATCTTGTTTTGCCCACCAGGAACATAATTGATAATACTTAAACCTTGTCAATGGTCCCTTAGTGCAATTACTTAACACTTCCCAGCTCACTAGGCTTGAGCCAATCTTAAGATCTGCCCAATACCGTATACACCCCGATTTTAAAGGCTGACTAAGTTGATCTCTCAGGCATTCTGGGGGTACCCGGGGAGTCCCAGATCGGAGCCCGTGATGAATAATATGGGACTCCCAATCTTTTTCGCAGGTACATCCAAGTTTTTATAGTGGACCTCAGAATCTTCAGCCTCACCTTTTTGAAAAATGTTGGGTCACCATATTTAAAAAGGAAATGGTGCTTGCCTTGGCAGACATCAGTCAGCATAGCCTCAAACAGTAAGCCCATAGATGACCTATCAGTCTTGTTTCAAGCATACGGATATTCTTGAAGTGGAAAGCATGGCAATAAACAAGTAAATCGGTTAAAACCAATCCTCCTGCCTCTAGCCTCCTTCTCAACTTTTTCCAGGCTATCCTGGGACCTTTTGACGCCCAGATAAAACTACCTATTTTCCCCTGGAGCTTGGCTATGTCCTCCTTCTGAAAAGTTAAAGTGATAGAATTAAAAAGAAAAGTGATTTTTGGGAGAATACAAATTTAAGATTTACCCGACCATAGATGTTTAAAGGTAGGCTCACCCATTTTAACAGTAGACTCGCTATCTCCTGACTAACTTTCTTTCCGTTTATTTTAGGAATATCCTCCAGTTTCTGAGTGATCAGTACTCCAAGATAATGCATTTGGGTTTTGGCCCCCTGACTCTTCAGCCTAGGATTCCATTTCATTATTTAGTTTTTTTCCGCATTCAGCTTATACCCTGAGATTAAGCCGAAACTCTCCGCCTTCCTCATCAGATTGAGAATTGCATCTTGCGGATTGCTTGTATAAAGGATTAGATCATCTGAATATAGAGCCAGTTTTGCTTCAAACCCAAAGGATTTGAAAGGGTGAATAGTGGGATCTGCCCTGATCAAGTTGGCAAAAGGCTCTATATACAGATTGAAGAGAAGCGGAGACAGGGGGCAGCCTTGACTTGTGCCTCTTGAGTTGTTAAACCAATTAGTCAGTTCTCCATTTACCAGCACCATGGCCCTAGGGCAATAATAGAGATTTTGCACAGCCCTCACCATATTCTGCGGAAAGCCAAAACTGCTTAAGGTCTCCCAAAGATATCCCCAGTGCACTTGGTCGACAGGCTTAGCTGCAGCTACAGCAACTATAGTCAAGGGTAAATTCTGGACCTCCCCCATATCTACAACCCCCGTCATCTGGAATGTTAGTTCATTTAGTGGACTCCCTAGTATAAAGCCTCCTTGATTGGCGTGGATAACCCCTTTTATAACCTTAGCTACTCGTAATGTTACAATTCCTGAAATAATCTTATATTCTATATTTAGGAGGGATATTGGTCTATAAGAATCCACTCTATGCGGGTCTTTGTTTGGTTTTAAGATGAAGGTAACCATAGCCGCTGACCAAGAGCTGGGGGCAGGTTCCCCATCTATATATATTTCATTGAATAGGACTTTTAAAACTGGGGCCACTATATCTATAATGCAGGAAAGAACCTCAACTGGGAGACCGTCTGGTCCAGCTGCCTTTCCCCTTGCCATTCTCCTACACTGTGCCCTGATCTCCTCATCTGTAATCTCTCCCTCCGAGGCCCTCTTCTGTTCATTTGTGAATTGTGGAAGTGTCCTCATTTATAACCAATCCTCTATACCCTCCCGGCCAGGTTGTATATAGAAATTACTCATATAGCTTCGTGCTTCTCCGCATATATCCGTGCTGGCATACAGCACTTCCCCTGACTTCCTACTGATTAAGTCCCGTATTGTATTTGTAGCCCTATCTGCTTTAGCCTTCCAGGCCAGCAGTGAGCCACATTTCTCTCCATAAGCAAAATGTTGAAGCTTACTCACTTTCCATCTGTCAAGTATCTTTTTATATAGCTGTGCCTGAAATTCCACCTGCAACCTCTCCAGCTCTCTACTAAGTGCAGACACACTATGTAAGCCATCCATCGCGGCCTTCTGTAGATACCCTTTTTTTACCTTGATCTCTCTAATTCTGTTCTCATCTTCCTGTTTCACCACCTGCCTTTTTCCCACCATTATAGACCTTAAAAGTCCCCTTAGATATGTTTTAAAAGCATTCCAGACAATTTGCCCTTTTGCAGAGCCCTTATTGGACTGAAAGTAGCCAGCTGTTCTTTCCCCCAGGTCACATACCACTTCCTCATCCAATAATATAATTCTATCCAGCGCCGACCTTCTTTGCCCCTCTTTTTGATGGAACCTCAGGGACATGGACACTGCGAAATAATCTGACAGGGTCACTGGAATATGGGTTACTGCCTCCGCATCAGCATACAGCTCCTGAACCAGCAGAAAGTAGTCTATCCGGGAGTGATGCCTATACTTCTTACTATAAAAGGTAAAGTCCCTAACTTCCCCCATCTTGCTACGCCAGATATCAATCAAATTGAATTCCCTCATCATACTCTTCAGTCTGGCAAATGTTTTTGGAGGACTAATATATTTGACTCTCGATGTTCGGTCCAAATCCTTATTCAGGACTAAATTAAAATCCCCTCCCAGTACTATCGGGGCCGTTGTCTCCAATAAACAAGATTCTAGCTTCATTAGGGCCTTCGATTATCATTGTTTGGCCCAAAATATACTGCACACACTAATGGCCTATCTTGAATTAATAGGGTGGCCACTAACCATCTGCCAGAGAGATCCAATTCATATTTAACTACCCTTATTTCGGAGTTACTTCTGATAATAAAGGCCACTCCATTAGTGCTCCCTCTCTGGTCTGAGCACACTACTTCCTGGACCCATCTTAACTTACTATAGCATCATCTACACTCGCTATTTTCCAGATGGGTCTCTTGCAGCACCATAATTTGTGCCTCATTATTCTTTAGAAATTCTATTACCCAGGACACCTTCTTCCTAATTCTCTAAAAAAATTAACTACATTCGACCTATCCATATTCTATTTCCCAAACTCTGTTTCTGTTACACAGCTTCATCTCCTTTAGCATAGAACCTTGATTACATTTCAAAGCCCATTTGGACCAAAATATGCCCTTCAGCCCTTTGGAGGATAGAATAATGAGTGCCCCACTGCCCCCCCCCGGGAAACCACCTTTCTGCTCCCTGGGTGATACAATCTGCCCTTTGTGACCCCCCTTCCCAAAGAGAGAAAAATATGTGAAATTGTATAAAAAGGAAAAGAAAAACAGCCTAACAATTCATAGCGAGTTTATGTCTAACACCTATACTTTATCATCTGATAAAAACCCCCTACAAATATTACGTAATCTAGAAACTCATCCCTCCATCTGCGCTAGAAAGGTGTCGACTTCATCTGGGTTACTGATGTTATACATCTTATCACTCCACATTATCTTCAACATCAGTGGGAACTTCATCTGAATCTGGGCTCCCTTGCTCCTTAGTTCATTCATCCTAGTACCCAACTCCCACTGCCCCTGAGCCGTCCTTTTGCCTATGTCCGATCTTCTATGATAGCTGAAATTGTCATGTTTCAAAGAACCTTCCTTCAAAGCACGCCCCAGCACCAACTCCTTCACGGCATATGTAAGGAAGTTTATCAGGATTTTTCTAGGTATCTTCCTAGCCAGATTCAGCTTGAATGGGTCCCTATGCACTCTCTGGATCTCCTTCTCCAGGTCAAGATCCGGTCTGTCCTTCAAAGTTCCTTCTCTCAGTAGATTACATATTTGAAAGCCTTGATATCCCCTTTCTCAGGCCCTTCCGGAACTCTCAAGTTGTTGTGCCTAGACTGTGTTTCAAGCCTCTCCATATCGTCCTGCAAAGATTTATTCTGTGACTTTAACATTTCTATGTCCTTAGAGCTCTCCGACACTGCCTCTGACAGGGCCTTCACCTCTCCTTCCAAAATTACAGTGTGTTGCTCGATGTCATCTAATTTTTCCTCCAGTATCCCGCATTTATCTTGGATCCCTTTCTGATTTTTCTCGGATATCTCGAATTTCATAAGGATATCCTGCCTCAGGTTCAGAATCATTGGTTTTCAACTCGTCCTGCGACTTGCGAGTGGTCATCTCTTTGACCTGGACTCTCGATTACAGATATCCTGCTGTTAACTTGGGTCGACCTCGTGCTTAGGGTTGGAATAAGACTAGGGTTTACCTCTAAACTCTGGCTTTCACTCTGCTCATCTCTATCTTGTAAACTCCCTGCCAATGGGGAAAAACGGTTTTCCAAAAGAAGCAGAGCTGACTGCTTTGGTGGTGTAGCCTCGCTCCTCTCCCCCTGAGATGTTGCAACCTGTTCCATTATCTTAAAGTATGAACTGAGGGACGGAGAGGGTTCTACAGGTACTTGCACCTCCTTGGGGCCACAACGTTTATGCCTCCCTCCAGATTTCACCACCTTTTTCTTGGGGGAAACCACAACAACCTCCCGTGCAGCCTGCTCCCTGGTTCTCCCACCTTTGCCTTTACCTTTTACCTCCAGGAGTGGCCGTAATTGATACCGGCTCCTGACTCTCGTCTCCTTTGTATCTGGTATGCTGACTGAAGTAATTCCGTCCTTATCCGGGATGTTCAGATCACTAAATAAGTTAGTGCCAGCACTTGTGCCCTCGATAGCACTCTCTGCCCCCACTTTTAGCTGTTCTTAAAGGGGTACAATGCCTTGTATGGAGGATCCTTTTCCATCAGCCTGGGTGCCCCCTGTGGAAACCCCCATACCTGAGGTCCATTTTCCCTCACTTCAGGATCCCCAACTTTCGTCCTCCGACACTTGGTCTGCTCCTCCTCACCACCGCAACTCCTACCGCATCTCCCCTCCGGTGTCCACCGTCCTGTGCTATCTCTGCCCCTATCTACCTGTAAGCCAGCCAGAACCGTTGCCGCTCGGGTCCTCTGCCAGAGGTCCGCTGCATGCTGCCAGATCCCACGCTGCGCCTCCGCGTCCAAATCCATGAAGTCAAGCCCCGGGTGAGTTCCCTTTTAATATTACAGGGGTTCAGAAGCTTCCTCTTTTCTCAATCCATTACTTTAGGCTGCCTTCCCCATTAAATTCAGCCTACATCCTCTCTATAGTCAGGGAGCACCCCGGCCTGCTATATGGGTGACTTATAGGTATTAAGTGCAGTGACCTTAGATATAGGGCAACCTATTTTTCGTTTCTGTTAACTGGTGCAAGCACCAGCTTACACAGTCTGCTTTCTCAGGCCTGTAGAGATAATTTGAATGGTGTCCCATAGGTGGCATAATACAGGCTTCAGCCTATGGGGGACGTCTGGGGTACCTATGCCCTGGGTACCTTAGTATTATATACTAGGGACCTATAAGGGTACCCCAATATCCAATCTGGGATGTACCTAAGTGCTTACCATAGCAATTTAGGGGAGGAAGTAAAAAGACTGTGGTCCTGAATTGCAGGATCCAGGTCAGACTAGTCAGAAACAGCATTACATCAAGCACAAAGTGAGGGTAACTATAGAAGCAGATCCTACTTTCCTATAATGTGTGTTAGTATTTACTGATGGTTGTACCTAAATTTGTATAAACTGAAAGGCTGTTTCTTTTTTGGGGGTATTTCACAATGGTAAAACTTACTTCAATTAACTTAAGTATTTTCCAAATGTAAAAAATCATTTTATGGATTCAGTATTTAAGTTGCTTATTAATGTATCACCTCCTATGTATTTAATTAAGCTGTTGAAGAAATTCTACAATAATTTTGTTGGTATTTTCAAATGACTTCTACAGCATAAGTAAATGCATAGGATGTGAGACATTTCTAATCCACTTTAGTACAGAGCAATTCTTTATAAAAATTTGACTCCAAAATATGTTGAGCTATTTTCAGTTTGTAATACCATTATGTAAAAAGTTTCAAAATATGCTGCCTTTTATTTTAGGCAAAAATTGATACAGCATGACAGTAAATTTTAAAGATAAAGGTATTCAGATACATTTAAATGTTTTTTTAAAAATGCTAATCACAATATGAAACATGTTTAATCTGCATTTCTAACATCTCCTAACGAGTCATTTATTGTACCTGATTGGTAGTTTTCCAGATGGGATACTCCAACATATATGTAATGGAAAATTCCGTCTGCAAAAGTCCCTTTAACTCATTACTTTTTTTCATTATTGATTTATCATCTGCACATAACTAAGGACATAAATATGGTGTTTTTGGGTTTATGTTACTCTGCCAACGATGTGTTCACATTCTTGTCTGTTTTTTTCAAAAGGTATGCCTCTCAATTTTTTTTTTTTTTAAAGTATACGCACATTTGTGAATGAGTAAGACATCGAGCAAATCTGATCCTTTTAAATTAAATTGAATTGTATTTTTTAGTAAAAGCATATTTGTAATATGTTTTTTAGTTAAAATATTTAGCCATTTATTCTAATGTTTCTAGTCATTTGGGCTCAAATGCTCACTATTGTCTGTTTATAATACCAACTCACCAATGTGACGTTTGGAACATCCACTGTATCATAAGTGCTATTTTATACTATGTCACCTGTAATAGGACTAAGGTAACATCCTTCACCGTTGTGACAGAGTATCATACCTGACCCAGTCATAAATTGTCGCCTATTTGGTATAACTGTCACTTATAACATCAAACAAACTCATGTATAATTTGTCTTTAGTCAGGCAAGTGTCTGCCCAAAACAGTCAGATCAGAAATATAGTGGTGTCCAGTGGCGGCTGGTGACATTTGAAAGTGGTGTGGCGTAAAAATTGGTATAAGCGCCAACTGAGCAGCAGGAAGGAACTTATATCGAAAGTTGGTGTTGAAAGTGCTCAGTATCAAGGAGGTACGAATTGCATTTCTGAGCACTGTAACTTCAGGGAATGATACATACTTAAGACAATTTTCATCAAAATCTTAATATCTGCCAGTCACTCTCCTGGAAGGTGGGTTCCTTGTCGTTTTTAACACAGTATTAACGTTTCATTATATTTGTGTTTTGTTACAGCTTAAAAAAATAAAATATATACAGTTTTAGTGTGTTACCAAAGCATTATAACATCACATTAATCAGATAATCTAATGAGAATGTATCTGATCCATCAATAATATTGACAAACAATAGTGCAATTACCTAATGCTGTATCAACACCGACTGTCCGGGCTTATTTCAAGACATCACCGGTAAATAACATCAGTTCAGAAAATTTCACAGGACTAGGAAAGATTCCGTGCTCCTTACCTGCCTGCACCCACAAGTAAAGGTAAGGTAATACGGTACTACTACTTTCCTGTATAAGGAAAGGGTCCTATTGCTCCTGTTTCAGCTTTACCATCCATTTGCCACTCCAGCGAAGCATCATGCAGCTGCCTGACAGACATAGGCCCTATCAACAATCCTCACTCATTCTATACACATGTGAGTCGACCAAACTGTCGAGTAATATTTTGTTATTCTGAAGGAGTGAAATTCCAGCGCACTCACTAGTGACGAAGAGACGTGATACGTGATACAGAATTTTACAGCTGTAAAGCACATTTCAAATAAAGGCGCGAAATAAAGATATTAGCATGGCATTGCCTTGTTACCGTTCTTTACATCACAGAAGCCCACACATTTTCATTTCTCTGCTGCTCCAAGAAAACGTACCGTTAAAAAAAATATATATATATAGATTTAAATCACTTTTGTGACTCTCGCTATACGTTGCTTTTGTGCACGTGTTTGTACAAACCCTCAACAATTTATTTCTATAAACAATGGATTTTGTTTTAGACAAGTGTATATTTCTAATTGGACAACCGTGGGGAATAAGAACATTATCATTGTTAATACTCTTCACTCGCTAGATTTGTTAAAAAAATTGACACTTCTGTTTCCAGTTTCGAAAAGCTTGGACAGTGCACGGTAGCGTAATTGCCTAATAAAAAATCTTTACTTTAAAAAAAAAAAAGATAGCGGTATAAATCACCTTCCAAACTCACCTAAAGGGTTGACAAGCTAAATAAAGACAGAATCGTATCGCCTATTGTGACATACTCAACTCGCTTACGGAGATCGGTGTGCGTATATTACTGAATATTTAAACTGTAACTTCATCTCAGAATCGAAGAGTTGGACCCCTGGAGCCCGTGTGTATCCGCCCGCGCTTGTGTTACCAGAGCGAAGAAACATGTTGCTTTATCATGGTGGTGTCCTTATATTACTGAATATGTACATCATAATTTCACAACAGAACCGGCGCATTTGAGCCCAGCTCTGTATCTATGTTTACCGTCTGTGTGCACAAGAAGCCAGAAATAGGAATGTTTTTCATAGCGCCTTGGATATGTGTGTGTGTGTGCTTATATTACTGTATATGTGTCTGAGGGTTGTGTTTTTGTAGCGTCCCGTGGGGGCTGGAGCACTTCTATTATTACATATTTAAGTTATACGTCATTTCAGAACAGAAGCGTACCATAGTCCAAAAACATGTTTTTAATAGCGCCAGTCGCTTTACAAAATGGGAGCCTGGGGGGCAGCCGAGCACCGCGAGGTCTGCCTCCCGGGCAGATTGGGAGGGGGGAGGGGGGGGGGGGGGTGTGGCCGAACGGCCATTTTGTAATAATTGGGCTACATTTGGGGATAGCCCAAATGTAGCCCAAATCCAGGGATAGGAGCCCAAGGGGTATATAGGGAAATCGCGCGCCAGCCCAGCCACCATTTTAGGCTTGGTGACCTGGTGGCTGGGTGCGCGAGTTTAAAGTTTTTCATTGCTTAGGTGTAGGCCTCGTGTAGGGAAGATTACCTGTGGTTATGGCGGCTGGCGATTTTCGGGTTCTGGAGGCCATCCGACTGCTGAGTGAGGCGGGGAGGATGGACCTCCTGGTGCAGGATGCGAATTGGACGAGGCGCCCGGTGAGGCGCGCGTCCGCGGGGGTGGCGGCCGCCGTCGCGGCGTGTTCGCCCCCCGGGAGTCTGTTGGGCAGAGCGGTGAGTGGAAGGGGCAGCGCGTATACCAGGAACGCTGCCCCTGAGTTGGAGGTGGGGCCGGAGGAGCGCGCGGTGGGTAGGGAGGCGGCGAGTGGGCGGGGACGAGCAACGCGTCGGGGGAAGGCGCCGGCTGCCTCATGCGAGAGGCCTAAATCTTACGCGGGCCGCTCCTCAGGCAGGGGAGCGGCCGTAGTCAAGGCAACGGCGGGGGCGCGGGGACGCTCCTGGGAGGGCTGGGCTGTCGCGAGTGGAGGCGTGAGGAGAGCGCTGGGGCGGGCCGATCAGCCGGAGGAGGGAGAAGGGCTCACAGAAGTGCCCGAGCAGGGGATATTACCGGCGGTTGTGTCATGGGGCGGCGCGGAGCGGCGCCGCGCTGCCTCGCTGTGTGGGGTCGGCGGAGAGGGGGTAGGGGGACAGGGACTGCGGGAAGCAGGGGCGGGCGGGCGGGAGCAAGGAGCGACGGGTTTTGCCCGGAGGGGGCAGCAGGCAGTTGGGGGCAGCGAGAGGGGGCGCGGGGCCCAGCGGGGGGGCGAGCGCGCAGGGGCAAGAGGCGTTCAGGGAAGAGTGGGGGAGGGGTGGGGGGGGCATAGCGCGGGCGGTGTAGAGCGGGACGCAGGGGACAGGAGCGTGGCGGTGCCTGGCGGCGGTGGGAGGGGCCAGGCGGAGGGGGATATTGGAGGGGGAGCAGCAGGGGGGGAATCCCCAGTGCTGTTTGAATCGGAGGGTAGTGAGAGGGACTGGGAAGGCCTGGACATATTTGAGTCCTGGGCGGAGGGGTTGGGGGGGGCGTCGGGGGCTGGAGACGGGGGCGTCGGGTTGGGGGGGACGGAGAGTAGGGGGGGAGGGGGATGGGAGGGGGGCGCGGTAGGGGTGGGGGCGAGTGGACAAGGGGAGGGGGAGTGGAGTGACGGTGACGACGGAGATGGGGGGGATGAGGACCTGGGGGACTGGAGCGCGGTGGGACGGGCGTGGGTCGCGGAGACGTCGGGGGCTGGTAAGCGGGGATGGGATGGCAGGAGGAAAGGAGGTAGGCCCAGCACACCAGACCATTCCTTTTCTTTGCAGGTAGCGGAGCGACAGCGGGAACATCGCGGGGTACCGGACTTGGCAGGGCTGGGAGCGGCCCGGCGACGCCAAGGAGAAGGGAGGGTGGAGCCTCGGGCGGCGTGCCCGGTACCAGCGAGGGATCCCGGCGCGGCTGGCACAAGTAGGCCCGTGACGGGCTCGCCAGCCCCAACACCCACGGGGTCACAGCGCCCCGGGGGGCATCGCCGGAGGAGCATCGGAGAGGAGACTGTGGTTTTACCGCAAAAGCAGGTGGCACCACCAGCGGGTAGCGCTGGGGGTGCAGGACAGGAGGAATTGGACTATGAGGAGGAGAGTATGGAGGAAGGAGAGTTGCGTGAGGTGGGGGACGTTAGGGACGGGGAGCCGAGTAATGTTGTGGCTAGTTTCTTACAGGTGTCACGATGCCAGGCGCAGCCCACGGGTCGGACATCGAGGTGGGAAAGCAGCTCGGCCCCCAAGGCAGGACGCCGGGAGGAGCGGCAGACGGAGACATTGGCGCCAGGTAATACACATTTGCTCGGGCGTCCAAGGATGGTGTCGAGAGGAGTGGGGGGGGCGGGGGTGGAGGGGGGGTAGGGGAAAGATTGCGCAAAGGTACGTACGTGGTGGATGTGGCTGTGGGCACGGACGGCACGGACAAGGTGGACAGCGGTCAGACCAAGAAGGAGGGGACGGACGAGAAAGGGACAGGGGACGCAAAGGCAGAGGAGACAAAACTGGAGAGTAAGGAATTGAAGATAAAGCGGTTACCATATATGGGAGTGACCAAGCCCTTGGGGGCGCACTTGATGTTGGCAACAAAAGAAAGGATCTGGAAAGGGGAGTATGTGGAGATGCTCAAACTCCTGCACAGAGAGGTCAGGGCGAAAGAGGGTTCTAAGGAGGAGGAATTTGAGCTGGCAAAGAGGCCTAAGGTGCCGCTGACAATAGAGAACTGGACGGCGGCTTTTCTGATATATGCCAGTGTGCACTGTGAGAAGTTTCCGGAGAGGTCAGTGGCCATGTTTAAATACATGGACGTCATTCGGAAGGCACAGATTACAGGGGGTGGATATGCCTGGGCTCAGTATGATGAGGAATTCCGGGCGCGCATGGCATGGGATTCGGAGGCTAAGTGGGGAGAGTTGGATACGGATCTGTGGCAGCATACCATGGGCCTTGCCGGGTCGGGGAAGACTATCTTTACGGCCAGCGGGCTGCCGGTAGTGTATCAGCCCTTTCGAGGGGGTCCCACCCGCGGGGGGGGGTGGGTGGAGCCGGCAGGGGGACGACAGGAGACAAGGGTGCTTGCTAGGACTTTAACAAAGGGCTATGCACGAGAGAGTATTGTAAGTTTCGGCACGAATGCTCGGGCTGCGGCAAGCGACATCCGCTGGTCAAGTGTTGGGGGACGCAAGGTCCGGGGCACAGCAGTCAGCAATGGCAGTCAGGAGCCCCTAAGGCTGGAGCCCAGCAGCAGTCTCAGCAGGGAGGAGGAGGGAGGGGGGCGAGGGGGACTGGGCCAAAAGGCTCGTACTCCGGTAAGGGTAGAGCAGTTAGTGGGGGCGCTGGGGAGTTATCCGGACAGGGCGGCGGCGTAACAGCTACGATCGGGGTTTCAAGAGGGGTTCAGGTTGGGGTACGAGGGGCCGCGGGTCCGGAGATGGGCAGACAATTTGCGATCGGCGCAGGAGCATCCACAGGTGGTGCAGGCAAAACTGGACAAGGAGGTACAGGAGGGCCGCATGGCGGGACCCTTTCGCGAGTGGCCGTTGCCCAATTTGATTGTGTCACCCATTGGAGTGGTACCCAAAAAGGAGGTGGGCCAGTTTCGCCTTATTCAGCATTTGTCATGGCCGGAAGGTGGGTCGGTCAATGACTTTATTGCGGAAAGTGCGGCCACTGTGTCTTACTCATCTGTTGACGTGGCTATGGCACTGGTGGTGACCGCGGGCGCAGCAGCACAGATGGCAAAGTGCGACATCAAGTCAGCTTCCGGTTGCTGCCAGTTCATCCAGATGACTGGGATCTGTTGGGCATCCAATTCGGCGGTCACCGGTATGTGGACAAGGCATTGCCGATGGGCTGCTCCATGTCTTGCGCACTTTTTGAATGTTTCAGCACGTTCCTACAATGGCTGTTTACGGAACGGACGGGTCACCAAGGCGTGACACATTACTTGGATGACTTCTTTTTTGTCGGCACCTCAGACTCCGCGGACTGCCAGAAGGGTCTGGACAGCTTCCATGAGATCATGGGGGACATGGGCGTGCCACTGGCCCCGGAGAAAACACAGGGGCCCAGTACGGCACTGGCTTTCCTAGGTATTGAATTGGACTCGGTCCTGATGGAGGCGCGCCTCCCGGATGAGAAAAAGCGAAACATGTTGAGCTTGCTGACCAGTGTGTTGACACGACAGAAGGTGACGGTCAGGGACATACAGGTGTTGCTGGGACATCTCAATTTTGCGTGTCGGGTGGTCAGAGTAGGGCGGACTTTCTGTAGGCGACTGGGGCGAGCGTTGGAGGGGCAGAGGCCTCCACACCATCATGTGCGGCTGTCAGCCGGGGTGAGAGAGGACTTGAGGATGTGGCAGTTTTTCCTGCACCAGTTTAACGGGGTGCCTTTGATGAGGGAAGTGGACATGGTATGGGATGTGCAGATTTTCTCGGATGCAGCAGGGAGCAAGGGATTCGGACTGTATTGGCAGGGGAGGTGGTGTGCGGAGCCCTGGCCCGAGGAATGGTTGGAGGGAGGCAGGAGCATTGCGTTTTTGGAATTCTTTCCCTTAGTGGTGGCGGTCACACTGTGGGGGGTTTTGTTGGCACACAAAAAGGTCACGTTCAGGATCGACAACATGGCGGTGGTACAGGTGGTGAACAGGCAGTCGGCACGGGATGCGCAGGTGCTCAAGCTGTTGAGGGTTTTTGTGCTGGGGTGTTTGAGACATGATATTGCGTTTCGCGCGGTGCATGTGCCAGGAGTGGACAATGACATTGCGGATGCCTTGTCTCGTTCACAGTGGGGGAGATTCCGTGGGCTCGCCAAGGACGCGGACGTGAACCCGACCAGGATGCCGAACCAACTCTGGGA
This sequence comes from Triturus cristatus, assembly GCF_964204655.1. Taxonomy (NCBI): domain Eukaryota; kingdom Metazoa; phylum Chordata; class Amphibia; order Caudata; family Salamandridae; genus Triturus; species Triturus cristatus. The sequence goes on along the minus strand of NC_140582.1, from coordinate 475,900,355 downwards.
AGTAGGCAATACCGGATGCTACAATTGGTTCTAGGTTCATTAGCGCGGTCGACGAAAATGGCATACAGGGCGGCATGGGAGGAGTTTGTCCGTTCGGGGGCGAGATGGCGGGCTGCAGGGGCGGAGAGACGGGAGGATGTCGTGCAATTTATATTGGACCTGGTGGAGAGAGGTTTGACGAGGGTGACGATAGTGGGCAAGTTGGCAGGGGTTGCGTTCATCGGAAAATTGTTGTGGGGCTATGCGCCATCCGCGGGGGAGCTGGGGGCCCGGATCTTAGAGGGCTGGGCGCGGGAATGTGGGAGAGTGGCCCGGGTGCGGAAGCCACTGTCCTGGGAGCTGTTAGGCAGGGTGCTGGGGGTTCTGCCCGTGGTGTGTTGGGATGGTGGGGAGGCCTTGCTGTTCGCCACGCTCATGTCTTGGATGTTTTTCGGGGCGTTTTGAGTGTCGGAATTGCTGGGGTCGAAAGGGGAACAGGGTTTGACCTGGGATGAGGTGTCCTTTGGGGAGCAGGTAGTGAGCATTTGGCTGCGGAAAGCGAAAACAGACCAGAAAAGTCGGGGGAAGTGGGTTACTCTGAGGAAAGAGCGCTCCCCGAGGGTTTGTCCGTTCCGCTGGGGACGGCGGTGGAATTCGTGCTCTGGGGGACTGGGGGGACTGGTCTTTTCCCATCAGCAGGGGCGAGGTGTTAAAGCTTTGCAATTGCTGGCAGTGCTGAGGAAAGCACTTAGGAACTTGGGGGTCGATGAAAAGGGTTTTGGCACGCATTCTTTTCGCATTGGGGCAGCGTCAGAGGCACATGCGAGGGGTTGGGACAGGGAAGACATCATGAAGTTGGGTAGGTGGTCTTCGAATTGCTACCAGCGTTATGTGCGCAGCGAGACGGGGGGCGGGGTGACAAAATAAAAAAAAAAATAATAAATAAAAAAAAAAATAATAGGGGGGCGGGGGGGGACATCAGAACAGCAGAGTTTTCAAGGGGGTGTTGGCTAGGTTTTCATTCTTGTTTTTCTTTTCAGGTTCGGTCATGGGACCCCTGGCTCGAGAAATGTCCATTTGGATTGTGGGGCACTCGTTCGTGAGGAGGGCGCAAATTCAGGCGCAGGAGAGCTATTTTGGGGAACATTTGGGGTTCAATAAAGATTTGTTCTCTGTGGGGTGGAGGGGTAGGGGGGGGATGCGATGGAAAGAATTGGTGCCGGTGTTGAACGGGATCTTAAGGGCAGGGCGGTGCCCAGATGTGTTGGTGCTTCATTTGGGGGAGAACGACATGGTGAGGGAGACAGGTTTGGCGCTGATGCGTGCAATGAAGAAGGACCTGGTTTTGATTAAGGAGAGATGGGCGGGTTGTTCCATTGTGTGGACGGAATTTGTCCCCCGGAGGAGTTGGAGGGGGGCGGTTAACCCAGGTGCGGTGGATAAGGCGCGGCGAAAGCTTAATACGGAGATGGTGAGGTTTTGCCGGCATTTGGGGATTGGCCGCTTGGCACATGGGGACATTCGCTACGATGCGCGGGAAATGTTCAGGGACGATGGGGTGCACTTGTCCCGGATGGGAATGGACCTGTACCTTTTGGAGTTGAGAGAGGTGTTGGCGCGTTTGCTGGGAGTTTACAGGCGTTAGGTCGTGCGGGGTCGCGGCGCTTGGGGGGGGAGGGCAGAAAAAAGGGAGGAAGAGGCATAGCCGCCGACACTTCCCCCTTTTTCCTGGGTGGCGGGGTGGTTGACAGTTGGCCGGGATTGGCTAGAGTTTGTTGTTAGAGGTTTGGTAATTTGGGTCCAGGGACAGGTAAAGGGTATCCAGGTTGGATAAGTTTAGATTAGAGGTTGGATAGTTACAGTTGCACTGAAGGCAGGTAGGGGTTACGGTCAGGGGAGTTTGGGAGTTGGGAAAGGCTACATGGTGTAGGATTGGGTTATATGTTGGTTATGGAATGTTATGTTGTATTTTGGGGGATGGGGGAAATGATGTGGGGATCGTAGGGGTGGGGGGAAAACACAAGGGGTCAGGAGGTTATTGTATAGCGAGGCGTTAGTTTTGTAAGGCAGTGGCCAAGGAGTTTAAATTGTGATATGCACCTGTTTCAATAAAGCGGCCTTTTTCACACACAATAAAGTGGTCTGGTGTCGGCTTGCCCCCCCTCTACCCCCTTAATCTCCCAATATCAACAACAGCGAATACCACAGACACCACCAAACTTTATTCAGAGTCAGACCAATGCACGGCCGGCATGACGGGCGGCTGGGGGAGAGGGGGTGGAAATGGGGTTGTCCCGGGGGGATGGGAGAGGCGGGAGGGGTTTGTTTAATTAACAAAATATAATAAAATAAAACTTTACATACCGTCCTGCGCTCTGCCACCTCAGCTTCTGGGGTCCGACTCCCGACTCCCGCCGTCCCTGAATTGAATTCCTGCACCGTCATCAGCCAGGAAAGGCAGCCTCCCTCCGTCCGGTCCGCCAATCACAACGCGGTGAGGCGCAGCAGAGCGCGACCTACCCGGGCCTTTTTCTCTTTGTAGGCTGTTGCATGCAGCAACCTACATAGAGGAAAAGGGAGAGTGGGCATTCCTGCTCGAGGGCAGGGGTGAGTGTCTTGCCCACTGTTGTGCATACTGACTGTTTGGTCGGTCCCAGGGCCGACCAAACAGCCAGTATGCACAACAGTGGGCAAGCAACACCCCACCCCTGCCCTCGAGCTGGACCGCCCACCCCCAACCAGGCACTTCTGCTTTCTCGCCGTGGGAGAAGGCAGAAACTTAAAATGGTAGTTATTACCATTTATGTTTCTGTCTTCTCGCACTGCGAGAAAGCAGTGGGGCAACGCCCTAACGCCCCAATGCCCCAATGGGGGAGCCGCCACTGGTGGTGTCATTTTCAACAAATTAATTTAAAAAACACATCATCATATACCTTGTGCTTAACTTACACCTTCAAGAACTCTTCTTGTGCATAGTGCATTGGATATGTGTCAACCTTTATGTTGATGCCATCATTTGTTGCTGTAACCAAAAATTGCTATTTAAGATGACAAACTCAAAAACTAACCTGCATCCTTGATGCTGCTGTTGGGCTCTCAACTGCCCATCAAGCTGAGGATAAGTCACCACAAGTATGCGGCCATTAGAGGGGTCAGGGTGCGGCGCACAAGCTTCACAAGTTGGGAGGACTGGACGAGCTGGACTTCAACGGATCTTTTGTTCCTGCTTCGTAGGTCCTCACATATGTTTCAGGAGTAAATGCTGCACATGGCTTGTAGACCCCTAGGGTCTGCCCAATTTTCGCGATGGCCTTCCATATGGTCTTTATTCGATGGGTGTTAACCTGTATGGATTCGAAAAAAAAGAATAGAAAAATCTTTTATGACTTTTTTTTTCTTCTTTGCAGTGATGTAACACGATTTTGAGAAGCCAATCACAAGCACTTTGAAAACAAGTTGCAACAGCATATTTTGTTTTTTATTTTAATAAAATTAAAAGATAAATTGTAGTAACCTGTTGAGTACCCTTATCCCTTGTTATGTCCTTATTTAACTAATCCGGGCCAGTGACACCATCTAGGCCAGGGGTCTCCAACATTGCCTGTAGTGAGAGCTACTTCTGATCAGGGAGAATCTTCGTGAACTACTGAAGGCTAAACAACTTGCGCTTTGTTACCAGACACCCCTACTCCCAGTTTCATTGACTTTAAGCCTAACGCCCATAGAGCCAGATACTAAGCTTTGAACTAAATAATATGATTAAGGGCACTATTAAAGGGTTGACGTGTGTCAGTGAGAGTGCAGTCTTTGGGGGTGTATGAACATGTGTGCATATGAATGGGATATATTTGTATGGGTGACTGAGAGCCTGTGTTGTATGTCCTTGCAGCACAGGACATACTTTTAGCCATATGTGGCACTGCTACATGTATTGCACAAACATACAAACTTTTTAAATAAATGTTCATAATATGAAACATTTGTCTGCACATTAAATTTCTCTCATTTCAAAAATGGCTGTATATTTCTGTTATACTAATGGCACAGTGCCTCTGGATTATGGGGCCTGCTGTTTGTAAATACGACACTTTGAAATGGGAGAAAATTAAAATAAAGAGTTAACTTAATCATTAAGGTAGCTATCCATTTCAAAATCATTCAAAAACATCATATTCTTCACAGCTCCAATATTCAGTTGCCAAGGACTTTTATTTAAGAGTTAAATACCTCAGTGCTTCAGTTGTTCCCTCTGTATCCCAGTCCCAGCCTGGCTCATGAATCCGACTGAGCACTGCTCATTATCAGGCCCTGATATCTGCAGGCTGATGATGATAATGAAAAATGAACTTAGCCTTCTCTTAACTTTAAAAGGAAAATATGACCTTGTGTGTATTTAAACATTAACTCAAGGCTATGAGCTACTCTAAAGGTGTCCAATTTACTGATTTGAGACACCTGAACTAGGCTGAGTGATGTGTGGGATAATACAAAAAGCACAAATAATTTGTTTTGGTTACGTACAAAAATAACATATATGTTAATTTGTATGGGAAATATAATATAATTCCTAAAAACATAATGTTAATTTTGTCGATTTAACTTGAAATTATAATATATACATATATATATACAGAAATACTAACCAAATAAAAAAAAGTGTGTCAAACACAAAATGGTGGCTACTTTGTTCACATATACATAATGCTAATGTTATTCATTTGTTTTCACAAAAAAGCGTTATATAGTGCGTTACTATGGTCAAATGCAATATTTGCGTGGTTTTGTTTCTACTTCTGATGGCAAAAAAAAAAAATGTGTAGGTAATACATTTAAATTGTAATTTCTAGTAAATGTAATTACAAATATTTAATGTTGAATACAAACAGGCTTCACAAAAATACACTGGCATAATCGTTTGTGTTGTGACCAAGAAATCAAGTAAGGCATTTAAGCACAAAGCACAAAGCAACTTAACTAAGCAACTTAACAGATATTAGTTTTCTGGGTTACGTCGAGGAATTACACGTGACCAGAAATCAACATATCTCTGATATCTATCTGACAACTACCTGACATTTTACAGAGAGGTCAGAGGAGTCAAACCTGTGCAATTATCTCACCCAAGATAGTTCAAGCGATTGTAGGTCTTGTAGTAGGATGCAAAGAGGCATACACTGGTCATTGTTGAGTTACACCATGTGGCCAAGGTGGAGGCTAATTGAAAGCCAAGAGAGTTTCATCTTTCCGTCGCGCATTTTGGTTGTGCTTTTGACAATGCGGCAAATATCAGGGGCTTGTGGCAGAAGGCCCAGAGGCCGTGATGTCCATAAGAGTATCATCTTTCCCATTGAGGAATCTTTTCAATTGTAGGTGATCGGTGAAGAAGTGTGGAGATCCCTGAATCATGATGTGATATTTAACTGGGCCCGCAAAGGCAAACTGGTAATTCATGGCTCTTAATCTGGACGAAGTGCCAGGAAGCCTTTTCTTGTGTCGACAGTTTCCTTGCTAAAATCCTGCGAAATATAGACTTTGACATTTTTCCAGAGGATGTGGTTATTTTTCCGCATGAAGGCGAGGATCTGTTCTACATGCTGATAGCGGAGAGGTTTGCACACAATTGGCCTCGGCGCTTTCTGACTAGCAAGTATTCTCGCAGGTACTCGGTGAGCCCTGTCAAACTCTAGGGGTTTACTGAAAGATAGATTAGTGGCTTGAGTAAACCATTTTTCCAGAAAAGCAATGCATGACCCAGAAGGCTCTTCCTCTTCCTCCGGAATTCAGAAGATTCATAGATTCCCCCTTCTGTTTCTATCTTCCAGACCTGAAAGGTGTTTTGTGAGAGAGTCTGTCATGATTGTTAGGCTCTTCAGGGAAACGCCATCACCGCCAGCGCGCCAAAGGCGTAGCCACGCCCACTGCGAGGCCACGCCCACCAACCCTTTACTTAAACGCTCGAAAGCGCAACGATCCTCATTCATTGGAACCCCTCTGAGGCGGAAAGCCGGAGGTTTTGTTAACTTCACCATTTTAAAATTGTCACGAAATTTACTGTACTTTTAATTACAAAACGCTCTTGCTCACCTGGCTGAAAGCGCTGCTGCTACGCGCTAATTCAGACCCCCACCTTCAGGGAAACGCCATCACCGCCAGCGCGCCAAAGGCGTAGCCACGCCCACTGCGAGGCCACGCCCATTACATCCAATACAAATGTGTCGACCTCCCCAGCGCAGCGGACGAGCGCAGCGGGAGCGCCTAAGGCAAGCCCGTCTGCGCCCGTCCGCGGCAGTCCGGGGCCTGGGGCCATAACCCCTGGTCATTCTCACACTTACTCCCCTTCCTCACTGTTATCACTTAGGCCCACGGACAGCGCCGGGCCCGCCCCACCAGCTTATGTTCTAAAACGTGCCGCTACTCACGGCATCTTGAAACCCGAATTCTCTCTCGGCAAGGCACCTAAACCTAGGCCTTATGTGCCTCATTCTACTCCTGATGACTCCGAGGCCACTCTCAAATGCCTATATCTGAATACTAGATCCATGGTCAAACACCATTTGGATATTTTTCTCTTGCTCCAGGCTGAACAACCTGATTTTTTGTTTCTATCTGAGACTTGGCTTACCGAGGACTCCCTACCCGATATCCTAGCGGCAGTTCCCTCAAACTACTACATTCTACATGTCGACAGACCAACCGGCAAAAGAGGTGGGGGGGTTGCCGCGATCATTCGCAGCACCCATAAAGTCTCCTCTTTACCATCCCTCGACCTATCAGGAACAGACAACTTGATCTTTAAAAAGGATACTAATACTGGATCACTACTTCTTATCCTTGTATATCGCCCCCCTCAAAAAATGCCTTCTTTTTCGGCATCCCTAGCAGAACAAATTGCTCCTCTGATAATTGCCCATAACAAAATTGTGTTGCTAGGAGACTTTAACCTGTGGCTGGACTCTGCCGACTCTGACCCTCAGGCTGCCACGCTGAAAGAAACCCTCCTCGATATGAATCTCTCCCAACACATTCACCTTCCCACTCATGAAAAAGGGCATAGCCTAGACCAAATTTGGTCCCAAAGCATTCCCGTGGCAATTAAGTCCATTATGCCCTGTGTTTGGTCTGATCATTATCTGATCAACTTTACTATGACCACAGGGAGAAGTAAAAATCCCCTGCCCATGCCAGGAGGAAAAACCAGAAGGTGGAAGAATGTTGATGTCCCCGCATTCATTGGCTCACTTACTTCCTCCCTTCCCTCGTTTGATCAAGACATCGAAAAGATGGTAGAGGCTTTTTCAGGGTGGCTACTCCAGGCTGCGGACGCTCACGCCCCCTGCACCTGCTTTCCCCGCTCCCGCCCCAATGACGCCCACAGGTGGTTTTCACCTCTTTTGAAAACTCACAAACTTGAGGTCCGTCAACTGGAGCGAAAGTGGCGCACAGCCTATTCAGAACAAGATAGGGCCAACTTCTGCAAAGCTCGAAAAAACTACCAAAAGCTTATTTTAAAACACAAAACCGACTATTTTTCGGAGAAAATTCTTAAAGCCCAGAATCAATCTAAAGAACTATTCAACATTGTGGAAGACCTCAGCACCAGTGACAGAACTTCCCTTCCGACAGTCCCCACTCAGGAACTTTGTAATTCTTTAAACTCCTTCTTCTTTGACAAAATCTGCACCATTAACAAAACATCCCCACCACTCAGCCTCCACTTCTATTTGCAGACATCTTTTACAATCCTGTTACCCTGGACTCTTTCCCCCCCATTGAAAACGCTAATTTATCTAAACTTCTCTCTAAAATCAAATCCGGCTCCCCTGATGACATCTGTCCCCCTTACATCCTGAAAGAGGTGGGCACCAGCATTCCTGGGGGCCTACTTCCCATGCTGAATGGTTCACTTGCTCAGGGCAAAGTTCCAAACAACTTTAAAAAAGCCCTCCTTATCCCCCTCATAAAAAAGGCAGGAGCCAATCCATTAGACCCACTCAACTACAGGCCCATATCTCTGCTGCCATACTGCGCCAAACTCCTGGAGTCTTATGTATGCGACAGCATCTCCACATTCCTTGAAAAATCGGAATATCTTGCACCTAATCAAGCCGGTTTCCGCCCTTGCCATTCCACGGAGGCGGTCATCCTCTCGGTGCAGAATACCCTAAGGCGGAATGCGGATGAAGGGATCCACCAGGCTCTGGTGCTTTTAGACCTCTCTGCTGCTTTCGACACGGTCGACTATACCATCTTGGTCGACCGTGTCGAACAGGCAGGCCTCAGGGGCCCTGCACTGAGCTGGATCCGTTCATTTATCACTCACCGAACTCAATCGGTCAGACTAGGCTCCTTTACGGCTCCCACCATTTCTACCATCTGCGGAGTACCTCAGGGCTCTTCGCTGTCTCCCCTGCTTTTTAATTTGTATTTACGCCCTCTTTTGTACTCCCTCAGGCACGCTAAGGTCACCATTTTCAATTACGCCGACGATTTGCAGCTCATCTTTCCTTTGAACACCAAGGACTCTGTGGTAGAATTCCAAAACACCATGTCCCACATTTTGAGTTGGATGAGCTGCAATCATCTCAAACTTAATCCAGGCAAGACCGAACTGGTCTTGCCGGGACAGAGCGCCCTCAGCTGGAACCCTAGCTTCTGGCCCACATGCATGGGCGCACCCCCACCCAAATCATCCTCGGTCAAGAGCCTCAGCATTTTCATCAGTGAGGACCTCTCTCTGAAAAAACAGGTTGGAGCTGTTGTTTCCTCCAGTTTTTTTCAGCTGAAGAAAATAAAAAAAATCGCCCGCTTCTTTTCCCAAGCTGCCCTCACTCAGATCATTATCTCCCTGGTTTTGTCCAGATTGGACTTTTCCAACAGTCTATACCTTGGGCTCCAAACTGGAGAGCTTAAACGCCTCCAGCTGGTTCAAAACCAGGCAGCCAGACTCCTCTTGAACATTCCTAGAAGGCAATCAGTCAGACCTGGCTTGAAACAACTGCATTGGCTCCCGGTCGAGCAACGTGTGGCCTTCAAAGCTGGTTGTATCCTTTTCAAATCTCTACACGATATCGGGCCCTTTTTCATTAGAGACCTATTTAAAAAATATAGTCCCCCCCGTAATCTCCGGTCTGCTCATAAAGCCCTTTTGACTATCCCTCCTTACAAGAAAAAGCGTCTCGGAGGCAGCTGCTTTGACCATCTTGCCGCTGTCCTCTGGAACTCTTTCCCTCTTCACCTGAAACTTAGTGATAACATCCTCAGCTTCAGACACGCTCTGAAGACCTGGCTCTTTACCCAGGTGCATCACTAAGCTGCTTTATCCTCACCCACCGATGGCCACGCCTGTTCCTTACTACAGCGCCATGAAGCCTCCGGGCGTACGAGCGCTTAACAAATGCCAAATAACATTAACATTAACATTGAGGGATTTGCTCATTTTGGTCTCTGCATCTTCCAGTTGGCTAATTCTGTTTTCTGTTTCTGTTATCCTAACGTTGGTATACCTGATGTCTAATTGGATCGCAGAGATCTCAGTCTGCATCCTGTCAGTATTTTCCTTTGTGGACTTTGCGAGTTCGTGGACCTCCGCTAGTTTACTTAATATGAAAACCATAGTAGCATTGATGTCATGTTTGCCTTTAGTAGGAGAGTCTGTGTTCTGTGGGTCTGCCTTGACAACCAGGCTTCTTCAGTGTATCTAGCTATTAATGACACTGACGGGTGCCCTTAGTTATGCCTTTAATGGTGTATTATTGACCAAGAAGTTGTATTGTATAGCATGTATTGTATAGCATGTATTGTATAGCATGTATTTAGCGGAAGTGTGATATTACGAAGACCACAAAGACCATTCCAAGATCTCAATGGTCACACTGATCTCCGACTGTCGCACCCTCAGTTACCACATTGATGATTTGTTTTTTCGCTGCCGTACTTGTTGTACTGTAAGGTGATGGTGGTGATGTCACAGGACCAAAATGAATAACTCTGATCACTAGTACCGAGTGCAGTATGACAAATGCTTGGAGACTGTGAGACGATAGAGAATTGAGGTTGTGAATAGCAAGTAGACCAGATAGTACAACGGGCCTCAAATATTAGTAAGAAACTTGGAAAGGCCTAGTTGTCTGATGATCACAAAACCCCTTGTGACTTTTCTGGAATCTTCCTAGCTCATCGTGGCTGGTTAATATTGACCCCCCAAGGGAATTTTCCTATATCCTTCTGGGTTTTCTTGATCCAATGCTTCCAGATGAGAATGACCGCTCTCTGTTAGATCTTATGCTCACACTGGCCTGCAAAATAGTACTCAATCAGTGGAAGAATTCCAAAGAAGCCTCCTTCAGTATGTGGCAAGAATGGCTGTCCTTCCTCAGAGGGGCGGACAACATCTCTCTACACTCCTCTCCTTGGCACACTCCACATACGAAGTTATGGAGGTCCCTTGATGACTTTTCCTTCGCATTTGACCCACCGTAAAACCCATCTCATTGCAAAGATCGTTTTGTATAGGACTTGTTTCACGACTTCCTATAATGTATCGTATTTAATCTGCTATGTCCTCTATTTTATGCTTGCAACATATTTTATTCTTATTATAGAACAAATGAAGACTGCAGTATTCATAGACCACCTGTACCTCTCCAACATAGCTGCAGCTCCTACTGCAACGCTTTTGGATAACTTGTTGTCTTTTCTTCTTCTTTTGTCATTTTTCTTTGTTATTATTATTATTTGTCAGTATTATTGTTATTATTATTATTACTGTGTTTATCATTTATTTGTTCTTTTCTCGAAAACTCAATAAAAACAATTTGAGGTAAAAAACATTTAGGTGCTGATTCCAATCCTGTAAAACCCGGGTACGATTCGTCGTATGGAGCGTATTCTCCGTACGACTCGTACTCGTACAATCCAGCAAGTACGATTCGTACAGAAATAGCATTTCTGTACGATTCGTACAAAACACCGTACGGCTAAAAAATACCTACAAGTCTGATCCTGGACAGCGCGTACGCGACGTCCGTACGCAGTCAGGCAGCGTTTTACGGACCAGCAAGTATGATTCGTCCCTACGTCACTCCGCACAGCTATTTTTTTACGGCAGCCAAAAAATGCCGGAAAACTGAGTCCGACGCGAAAACGGTGCCCCGGTATGTGACGGGCTGCTATGGACCCCATCCTACGTGTCATCCCGGCCCTCTTAGCCTACTACCTGGTGCACCGAACCCGACGCACATGCCGCAGAAGGTGAGAACAACACCCAGGGGCCAAGGGGAGGTGAGGGGCAGGAAACATACCCCCTACCCAAATAAAAACCTACAATATTGAGGACATACATTACCTCCAGGGTCTGGTCACTCCGGGGGGCGTGTCCACCAATCTCTGCGTCCCGCAACAACGGAAGTGGACGTGTACGCGTACCCCTACGGCAACACTCCAATAGTGATACGCACCGTACTCACACATCCGTAGCGTGGGTACGGTCCATAGCACTATTGTAGTGGTGCCGTAGGGGTACACGTGGTACGGCCCGTACACACGCTCTCAGAGCGTGTGTACGGTCCATATCACTATTGTAGTGGTGCTGTAGGGGTACACGTGGTATGGACCGTACACACGCTCTCAGAGCGTGTGTACGGTCTGTATCCCTATTGTAGTGGTGCCGTAGGGGTACATGTGGTACGGTCTGTACACACGCCCTCAGAGCGTGTGTACGGGCCATACCACGCGCACTCCTACGTCACCACTACTATAGTGATACGGTCCGCACCCACACATACATAGCGTGGGTACGGGCCGTATCACTATTGGATTGGGGCCGTAGGGGTACGCGTGGTACGGCCCGTACACACCCTATGAATGCGGGGGTACGGTCCGTATCACACATACCCCTACGGCACCAGTACATTTGGGAAACAAGGCGTACACACGCCAGGAATGTTGGCCTACGGCCTGGTACAGCATATTACCTTTATATTGGTGTGTGTGTAGGCCCAGGACAGCAGTGTACTGCACCAAGGGGGTGGGTGGGTGGGTGGGGGGGGGGGTTGCTGCATAGGATTCCCAGCAGTGGACAGACATGTGAGGGGTGGGTGTAAATGACTACCAGCAGTGGCCTGCAATATGAGGGGTGGGTGCAAATCACTCCCAGCAGTGGACAGAGCCATGGGGGTGGGTTCATATCCCTACCAGCAGTGGACAGAGACATGGGGGTGGGTGCAGAGGACTCCCAGCAGTGGACAGAGACATGGGGGTGGGTGCATATCACTCCCAGCAGTGGACAGACATGTGAGGGGTGAGTGTATATGACTCCCAGCAGTGGACAGACATATATGGGTGGGTGCAGAGGACTCCCAGCAGTGGACAGAGACATGGGGGTGGGTGCATATCACTCCCAGCAGTGGACAGACATGTGAGGGGTGGGTGCAGAGGACTCCCAGCAGTGGACAGAGACATGGGGGTGGGTGCATATCACTACCAGCATTGGGCAGACATGTCAGGGGTGGGTGTAAATGACTACCAGCAGTGGCCTGCAATATGAGGGGTGGGTGCATATCACTCCCAGCAGTGGACAGACATGTGAGGGTGGGTGCAGAGGACTCCCAGCAGTGGACAGACATATGTGTGTGGGTGCAGAGGACTCCCAGCAGTGGACAGAGACATGGTGGTGGGTGAATATCACTCCCAGCAGTGGACAGACATGTGAGGGGTGGGTGCAGAGGACTCCCAGCAGTGGACAGAGACATGGGGGTGGGTGCATTTCCCTACCATCAGTGGACAGAGACATGGGGGTGGGTGCAGAGGACTCCCAGCAGTGGACAGAGACATGGGGGTGGGTGCATATCACTACCAGCAGTGGACAGACATGTGAGGCGTGGGTGCAGAGGACTCCCAGCAGTGGACAGAGACATGGGGGTGGGTGCATATCACTACCAGCAGTGGACAGACATGTGAGGGGTGGGTGTATATGACTCCCAGCAGTGGACAGACATATATGGGTGGGTTCAGAGGACTCCCAGCAGTGGACAGAGACATGGGGGTGGGTGCAGAGGACTACCAGCAGTGGACAGAGACATGGGGGTGGGTGCAGAGGACTCCCAGCAGTGGACAGAGACATGGGGGGGTGTACATCATTATCAGATGACCACAACTCCATGGGTGTATGTACGCATCCCTAACTTTGGACAATGATGATAGTGCCATAACAACACATCACTGACAGCAGTGTCCCACTCCCAGGAGAATGGATGTCTTTCTCCCACTGCATGACACACCACATGTGGGTGTGAGGACAAATAACACATGCATACCCACCCCTGGCGGATGCTGCACAATACAAACACTGAGATCATGCCACAAGACTGTATAGTCATGTCACTGCCTACTAAACTAAGAGCGTTACAACAAACAAATGATGGACGGAATGCTGACAATGCAGACATTCTATCCTGGCTGATGACAGCTGATAGCCAGAAACCGGTCCTAGGATGCTTGATTCCGGTCCAGGGAAGACATGGCTTGGCAGTTCGGGCTGGACTGTTCCCATGAGGCACAGGGTCAAGTCTGATTTGCATATGGCCATGTCTAAACTGGGGTGGTGTAGTGGGCAAAAGAACGATGGATTTAACCCAGATCTCTTGACTGGGGGAGAATGTATGCATTGTCAGCATTCCGTCCATCATTTGTTTGTTATAACGCTTTTCGCCCTAAGTGGGATGGGTATTCCCAGACGTGGGACCCGTGCTCACTACGCCACTGGAGTCAAGCTATCCTGGCTGATGACAGCTGATAGCCAGAAACCGGTCCTAGGATGCTTGATTCCGGTCCAGGGAAGACATGGCTTGGCAGTTCGGGCTGGACTGTTCCCATGAGGCACAGGGTCAAGTCTGATTTGCATATGGCCATGTCTAAACTGGGGTGGTGTAGTGGGCAAAAGAACGATGGATTTAACCCAGATCTCTTGACTGGGGGAGAATGTATGCATTGTCAGCATTCCGTCCATCATTTGTTTGTTATAATACTAAACTAAGAGTGCCAAAGGGAACACACACTGTCACGCACATCCCAGGACTGATAGGAATGTACAGGTGCTGGGCCAGCCACCAAGACGTTGTCTCTCATGGAAGGAATAGGGTGGAGTTCCCACAGATACAATGCCCACAATTGTGAGTCAGGTACCCAAATACCCTGCAGAACAAGTACCATATGTGTGCTAGGCCGGCAGTACACACATGTATAGTGCTGAAAAGGGACAGATTCTCCATGAAGGCATTTCAACATACTCAATACACAAGTACAGTGACTAGCAAGGATGGCACAGACGAAGCAGCCGGAGACATTGCTGAGCAGGCATGGCCATAGTTGAAGGGATCCGTCACCAACAAAGGAAATGTAGACACAGGTCAGCACAACAATTGTGCAACTCTTTGCAGGGAAGATGTCAGGTGCCACAGAGGAACACTCCTTGGGACAATGTCTCAAAACCAAAATAACACACACTACCAATGATTCTTTGCAGAGACCTTGTGATGGCATGCAGATACCATGGTCCACCTCATGACCATCAGACTAGAACATTTCTCAGAACCATAACACATTACCACAACACCAACTCCAGGAGCCTCAGCACCAACATCAATACCTGAAATGCAATAGTGTTTAAAGTAAAAAAAAATGCTTTATTCAGCATAAAAAACTAATTTTTACATCACACTATATACAAAGGCCAATGGCCAGTCCATAATAGAAGTCCTTGGGGGGACACATGGGCACGCGTCTCCCCTAGCTTGCCTGCACTGTGGAACCCTCAGGTTCGTCGACCAGGGGGGGAGGCATCATGTGGGGAAGGACCAGGCACCGCAGGGACAGGAGGGGGAAGGGTAGGTGTGGTGGGTGCAGGGGTGGACGTCTCCACCACAGGGGGTGGGGCAGCGCCAAAGGTGGAGGTGAGCTCGGTGCTGCACACTGCTGCCAGGGCATCCAGGGTAACCCCTACACTGGAAGAAACCCCAGGGCCAACGGAGGGGGGGATGGCCGAGGGAGGGGGTGCAGCGATCTTGGGGGAGGGGGTGGACAGAGGGAGGACTCAACTACCCTGCCCGGGGACTTCCTCGCCCGCTTGCGGGGTGGTGTCACAGTGGTGGTGATGGGCAGCTCACCCATGTCCACCTCTTTGGGTGTCAGTTTGGCAGGGGAGCCAAGGGGAGTGCTTTTGGAGGGACTGGGTTGTGAGGCCTGTGGACTCAGACTGTGGCTGAGTGTATGTCTTTTTGCCCCAGACCCAGTGGGTGTGCCTACATCCCCCTGAGTGTGCGTGGAGGAGGTGTGCGCTTGCCCTTACTTGATGGTGTGCTGCCTGTGTCTGGTGGGGTGCGAGCTTGGGAATGTCTGGTGTGCATGGGACAGGTATGGGAGAGGGAAGTGTGGATGGGGCTGGGGTAGGGGGGGACGAAGCACTGCAGGAGACTCACTGCTGCCGTCAGGGAAGAGTCCATGGACTGCAGAAACCTGCGTTGTTCAGACATCGTTGCTGACATGCCCTCCATGAACGACACCATCTGTGTCAGCAGTGTGGGGTTGGCCATGGAGGACAGTCAGCACCGATGCCTGCCCATCCTGCAACTGCCGCAGTATGTCCACAGACTCTGCACTGAGGGCAGCAGGGGTGACAGGGGCAGGGGGTGCGGTGCCTGTCCCGAAGGAGACATGGTGGGGCCCTGCACAGACAGAAGGGACCGGAGCACTGGGAGGGCGGTGATGGGAATGGAGGAGGCGGGGACAGATGTTGGGCTGCTGCCAGGTGTTGTAGCAGCCTCCACCCCCTCGATGAGGTCAGCCTCGGATACAGAAATACATCAGTCACCTGTATACATCTGACACATGAGTACAAAACCAATAGGTCACAGTGCATATCAGGCAATGCATCATGAGTAACAGCTAGATTACTCCGCACATATGTACGCCCTGTACTCCCCAGTTGGTAGACCCACCATGCCACTTGGACACAAGGAAAAATAGGACACACCAGCACAAAACTTGAATGAGAAATACACTGAGGAGCTAGTGTCTGGGAACAGGTGAGCACAGCAATACAATGAAGTCATGCCACCTCTTGTTTACCCTGAAAGAAACAGTAGTGGTGCAACCAAGGCAAAGTAACACACCTCAATACCAAAGGTGTCCCCACACTCAGAGACCTGTGAGTACTTTGGAACACAAAACGAAAACATTTTGGTCCCTTGGGAATCACAATACTTTACACAATCGACATGGTCAGAATGTGGGAATGTGCCATTTTGTGAACAGAACACACATGTGCCTTCATAAAAGATGACTCCCAAGGAGGGGCAGACAAAACTACATTTACCCAGTCATTGAAGAAGCTGGCAGCCTTCTTTAAAGAAGCCACTGTTAGAAAGAAATGGTGTTGCAGAAGGTACATATACATGGGCCCACGGAGGTTTTGATGACTTGACACTCGTAAGTTGGTATCACCAACAACCAAGGACTTACCCAATTTCCACAACACTGGGGGAACATGTATATGTATAATCTGAAAAACAGTCTCATTAGAACAGTGCCTTCTTTTAAAATGTGCCAGCGTGTTTACTGAAAGTGTAAAGGTGGTTTGTTGTGCACTTCCTTGGGAGACATCTGTCATGCAGGCACATTATTGTTCTTAACAACAAAACATCAAACTAAAGCATTTAAAACATGAAGACCTGTTGACAAGTGTTGTGAGTGCCAAGGTACAATACCTTGTGACTAACAACTTGAATTATGTCAGTTGTCACATGGCCATCCGTTACCTTATGACACAGTTGGCAACACATCTGACCCACTGCCTGTCATGTGGAGTGGCACACATGTCCAAAACCCAGGACAATGCATGAGCTAATGGGCCTGCAATTGTGTCGTAAAAAGGCATACCTGCACTGAGGAGGCACCCTCATGGCAAGCCAGGATGTCCACACAGATGTCAGCACCCAAAGACCAAACTACGTAGCATCTGGACCACACACTGGTGCAAAAAATGTATGAGCAGGAATCATGTATTTAAACAATTGACACATGCTGCAAAGCACAAACATTAAACCCTGCCTAACATCACTGGGTCACTGCACGTTGAGTCTCTGTCCAGCCAATTATCACACACAGGTCAGACCTGGCAAGGAGACATAAGGTTTGGCCATGTAGGCCTCGCCCGCACAAATCCCCCATACCTGAGACAATGTGATTGAGACAGATCAAGAAGTGACACCTCTTAATCAGGGTTTACAAAAATGTGCTGCAAGAATTCCCAAATGTACTCCACATCACCTCGTGAGGCTGCCAACACATATTTGTGACAAACAACCATCGACAGATAGTTGTGAATAGACACACAGGCACTGCCCAGTGTGAGTATGCACAAGCCAAATGGGGTCTCCCTGTCCAGTGGACACATGTAGCACACTTTGGATAAATACAAATGAGGCCAGGGAACAATGCCACAGAGGCAAACATATGCTGAACACACTGAGAATGGACACAGTGTTGGATGACACACATGATTACGAGGCAAGGGTGTCTCAGGGGACTGTAGTGGGCACACTGCTCCTTGTTCCTGGAATGATCTGACTGTAACATGAGCAACCATCCTGGCACTATGCATATCTCCCACTCATGCACATCATATCTGAGGCCACAACATTGGTCATGCATGCTGCAAGTGTGTTCATTTGAAACCTCACACTCCCATGTTGAGACTCATTATCAGTGCCAACAAATATAGACACCCAACAGAGTGAACGGGACAGGGCACAGGCAAGGTACCAACACATGTCACAGACCACCCTCCCACATGATGCAGAAAGCAATGTGCACTTGGATTAACTGGCAGCCTAGATGACCATGTGCAATTGTGATTACACACAGACCAGGGGACACATGTCAAGGAGGGGAAGGAATATATAAGAGCACCGGTTGACTTTGGGGAACAGAATATGCACTGCACATATAAACCCTGGCAGTGTATCCAGGCTACAGAGCACTTCCAAAAGCTGGGGACATACAACACAACAAACAGACAGGTACCTACCCCCTCCTTGCTGCTGTCTCTCCTGTAACTGCCTAAACAGGTCAGGGAAGACCACCGCCAGGACACACATCATGTGGGTGGTCAGGCGTCTGTGCCCGCCGTGGGGGCGTGGAGGTGAGAGCCCCAGCTGGACCCGGGCGATCCGCCGGGTCCAGCACCGGATGTCCTGCCATCGTTTTCGGACTTGGGCTAGGCGCCGACTGCGACCCCCCGCCAATCTCACGGCCCTGAAAATCTCCTTCCAGATCCCCCCTTCTCGTAGGCAGTTACCTGTGAGGATGACAAAGTGAGACAACATCACTATACCTGCTCCATGTCATAGAGACACACATTTGAACATCGATGATATGTTAAACAGGGCATAGGATGCTGCCAAGGAATAGCATCTTTCTCATATAGACATTGGCCTCTGTGGAAGCCCCAATGCACTACATGGCATTGAAAGTACACAGGTGGCAGGAGGGGTGCGACACACTCCCTGATCATGTCACACACTGTGCATCACATGCAACACCAGGCTGATGGACAGCACCTCAAAGCAGTTACATGCCCCAGGCCACTGACGCAACCTCAGCAGAGTACACAGACACACACAGGCACAGATCAATCACCTGCCATTGGCAACAGCGGATACATACCTCACTCTGCACATGTGCCACTTGCCTGTGGGGTGTCACAGGTGTTGGCCTAGCTCAGCAAGTCAGACACACAGCACAGCTTACTTCTCACATCAGATGGGTAGAGCTGTTGCCTCCTCCATGCAGCTGTGGTGCAACACTTCACATAGACACTCACCCACATGACAAGGAACCTTCACACACATCAATGTCCAGGAGGGTGTACAATTCACTTGGACCCTCTCACCACTGCTCCACTCAACTCACACACATCTGTGGGTACAGTCACCCGTCACACCGGGGGGTCTACTGAATCACCTCAGGACAATAGCCAAATAATGCCACCAAGGATTTGCCAGGCTGAATGTGTCATGCACTATGCAGTGAATGTCACAGTAAGCACAATGCAAGTGAGGAGTGCACACAGGAACTACATCATGCTCTGCATGACAGACATAAGCCTTTACCCCCCGCCCCCCCCCCCCCCCGGGACCCACTCTAAACCACATTGCATGTCTGTCACACCTGGACACAATGCCAGAAGTGACAGTCACAAAAAAGGTGCACAGTCAAAGGTAGTGGAGTCAGCACTCACCTGCTCCCCTGGTCTCCCATACAGGCTGGGGTACTGTGGGAGGAGGACATTCAGCAATGCCTCATTCTCCTCAAGTGTGAATGGCTGGGCCCTCTCCACAGTACGCGACATGGTACCAGAGGAAGCATAGACAGCAGCAGTGTGGTCGACAGGAAAGTAGTGCAGGCAAGTGCCCTCTCATGGGTTCTGGCTGACTTATATCTGTCTTGCTGGGGGCTTTCATTTACAGGAGTACAGAGTGATTGGTCAGACTCATTTGCATCCTACGTTTCCTCCAATCCTTTTAAACATACACCAATGACACAAATTTGCATGGTTCAAATTTTGAGCATCTTAGCAAGGCAAACACCACTTTGCAACATTGTAATTTTTGGGCCAACTGACTTTTCAAGCCCACATGATGGCCACATTGCAACTGAAATCTCTGTATCCATGACAACCAGCATACGTTTTGGGCCTAATACTTGTCCCCTATGTAATTTTTGATTCCAAAAAACATGTACGGTGCGTTTCACATGTACCTGTACACGTATGGCACCACTACAATAGTGATATGCACCGTACTAACACATCCATAGCATGGGTACGGTGCGTATCACTATAGTAGTGGTGCCGTAAGAGTACGCGTGTGTGTACGGTCCGTACCACGCGTACTCCTACGGCACCACTACTATAGTGATACGGACCATACACACGCTCTGAGAGCGTGTGCATGGCCCGTACCACGTGTACCCCTACGGCACCACTACAATAGTGATACGGACCGTTCACACGAGGTGTGTACGGTCCATACCATGTGTACTCCTACGGCACCTCTACAACAGTGATACGGACCATACACACGCTCTGAGAGCGTGTGTACGGCCCGTACCACGCATACCCCTACGGCACCACTACAATAGTGATACGGACCATACACACGACGTGTGTACGGTCCGTACCACGCGTACTCCTACGGCACCACTACAATAGTGATACAGACCGTACACACGCTCTAAGAGCATGTGTACGGCCCGTACCACGCGTACCCCTACGGCACCACTACAATAGTGATACGGACCGTACACATGACGTGTGTACGGTCCGTACCACGCGTACTCCTACGGCACCACTACAATAGTGATACGGACCATACACATGCTCTCAGAGCGTGTGTACGGTCCGTACCACGCGTACCCCTACGGCACCACTACTATAGTGATACGGACCGTACACACGCTCTGAGAGCGTGTGTACAGCCCATACCACACGTACTCCTACGGCACCACTACTATAGTGATACGGACCATACACACGACGTGTGTACGGTCCGTACCACGCGTACTCCTACGGCACAACTACAATAGTGATAGGGACCGTACACACGCTCTGAGAGCGTGTGTTCAGTCCGTACCACGCTTACCCCTACGGCACCACTACAATAGTGATACGGACTGTACACACGTTGTGTGTACGGTCCATACCAGGCGTACTCCTACGGCACCACTACTATAGTGATACGGAACGTGCACACGCTCTGAGAGCGTGTGTACGGTGCGTTTCACATGCTTACACTGGTGATAGGAGGCGCACATGAAATGAATGGAGGTCTCCGACTCGCACAAGGCTGTACATCAAGTCATTGTCGTTGCAGACTTTCATGTGCAGGGCCTAGGTGTGTCAGGCAGTGATATTGCACATGTCTCCTCATGTAGTTGCACAATTGATGTGTGATGACCTGTGTACACATGTCATGTGTGATGGGGCACTATGTGGCGCACTTACCCTTCACACTTTGCACATGTGTGCCTGTAGTACAAACGTGTCAAGCACAGCATCAGTGGTATGGCACAGTCACCACCACCCGCAACTGTCCCCTGATGCCAGGGACAGGGACACTAACAACTGACATTTCACGATCAGCGTGCCCCGATGTGACTATGTCATGTGTGTGTCATGTGTTCCCATGAACTTGCTGTTAGTGTTCCATCAACTACATCTGCTGTTGCTGCATCCAACATGTGTCTGTGTGGAGATGGGCATGGCACACATCTACGCACACCATGCCACATGTGGATTCCCATGTAAGCAGGGTCTGTATGCATCGGACATGATATTTTCACATGAGGACATATCTGCGTCGTCTCAATGTCTGTGTTTTCTGTTTTCACGTGTACCCCTTCATCGCAATGTGTTTGATCTGTACATTTGACATTCCATGTGACCTGTGCGTCTAGCTTGCCGTCAGCTGTCTGTATGAGATGACATCCTTTAAATGCAGCTATGTGGATGTATGTCACTCCTGTGATGTCTCTGGCTGTTCACTCAGATTGGCCCCCAGCTAATTTCAGGGCATGTCATGTAGACTTGCCAATCAACGGGTGTATCTGGCTTTTCGTAGGAGTATCACCAAGCTGGCATACGTGTCCTGGATGTATTGCACACACCAGACTCTGTATTTAGCTGATGTGTAGTAGCAGTTTAGCATGTGCTCTGTTCATTGACATTGATGTTGTTATGCTCTCAATCTTCGTTATTCATTACAATTTTCTGCAGGGCACCGCCTGTCCCCCGACCAATGCCAGACTTGGGTGCCATGAGGAAACGTGCCTGCATCCGACGTTACAGATTCACTCAACAGTTGATTGAGGACTTGACCGCCAAGCTGGCACCACACCTCCAACCGCAACACAGGTATCCTACTGCGCTGACCCCCAAGATGAAGGTGATGGCAGCCCTACATTTTTTTAACACAGGTACGTTTCAATTCACCATAGCTGATGTTGGTGGCATGTCACAGACAATGTTCAGCCGTGTCCTGCGTGATGTTTTGACAGCCATGTTGGAGCACCTTGATGAATTCATCCATTTTCCGACTCCTGAGGAGTTGACCGGTGTCAAGGGTGATTTCTATGCCCTGGGAGGGATGCCCCATGTCATTGGGTCCATTGATGGGACACATGTGGCTTTGGTACCACCACAGGCACAGGAGGTAGCCTATCGCATCCGTAAACATTACCACTCTCTAAATGCCTTTGTGGTGTGTCTTGCTAACATGCCGATTTCCCATGTCTGTGCACGTTTTCCAGGCACATGATGCCTACATCATGAGGCGTAGCAGGGTGCCACAAATGATGCTGCGGCTGCACAACGAACGAGCATGTCTTGTTGGTGGGTATACTCTGTTTGTCCTGTGTGTTGCGGTATCTTTGGCTCTTACGGCATCTCCTGACCCACTTATTTACATGATGTTTCCATGTAGGGGACTCTGGCTATCCCAACATGCCATGGCTGATGACGCCTCTCCGCAACCCAAGATCAGCTGCAGATCACCGGTACAGCAATGCACACGGGCAAACCAGTCGAGGGATTGAGAGGACGTTTGACCTCCTGAAGAGCCGATTCCGGTGCCTTCACAAGACAGGCGGGTCCCTCCCATATGCACCGGCGAAGGTCTGCAAAATCTTCCTCGTGTGCTGCATGCTGCACAACATGGCAGTGGAGAAGGCAGTGCCACTCATCCTGGAGCAGGATGAGCAGGAACATCCACCCGTGGAGGATGAAGGGCTTGGTCACGAGGCAAGTGAGGAGGGGGAGGAGGAGGATATTCGGAGTCAGCTCATACGCAACTTCTTCTCATAATGGTGAGTCACTGGGTCTGAGTGTGCACGCTTGTAGCCTTGGGTGGCATGTGTTGCAATGTGTGTGTCCAGCTGACTGTATGCTAAGTGACTTAGATGTGTGTTCTGATGTGTCACTCGAGTGATGATGTCATTCCACACATTTTAGCTGAGACACTTTCTTTTTAATTAGCATGGGGACAACATTGTTCATGTTTAGTATATGACCATGTATGCAGAGAAAAATCTTTTAGCTGACTTCTTGTGTGTCTGTCATTCCCAGGTTCTTCCGCATGTTGTCTGCTCGTGTCATCGTTGTCCTCCTGCTATTCCTCATGAGTATTGCAACGTGTGCTGAATCAGCGTTCCATGCACGGACATGGGGAAATGTCATTTTGGGTAAGGATTGCAGCAAGGCATTTTGGGGGTGGTACGTGTTTGAAATGTGTGGGGACTGCTTCTGTGCATGTTGTGTTAACATGCATACATGTCGACTAACCATGGGGCACATAACATGTAGCATGACTCCCATGAATTGATAGTCACCCTTCGTGACAGTCATCTGTAATGGATTTTGGATTCTGATGAAGGCATCAATGTGTGTAAAACTTCCCTCTGAAACATACGGGATGCTACGGGTGGACATAGTGTGGGACATCCCCATAACAGGCTCAATGGGGAATTGCAGCCTCTCCGTGTGCAGCAGGAGGTGTTTGGCTCATCCCCTTAACTTGTGTGCCAGTTCATTTGGATTTACAACATCCGTGTTGTGAAGGGGGTGTCCAGCGTAGGTCCCACATGTTCAGTCAAATGACCTGTGAGTCTGTCCATATTGATGCATTTCCCTTAGTGTGAACTTGAGTAATAAAGGTGTTCCTCACCCTCCAAAGTGCCTCATCTCTGTCAATGCAGGTCTCTTGCCACTTTGCATGCGTCATCTCTGGCATAGTTGTCAAAGATTGTGCATATGAGTTTATGTGTAGTTCGGCAACATGCATGCAGTTCTTCATGGCTAACAATCTCTATTGTGCATGAAGTCCATGGTTGTGTATGTATTTGGGCAGGTTGCTCCCCCCAACGGGCCGTCAACGCCTGCTGAGGGTGTGTCTCCTGTGCGCAACTCGGCCTTCTGTTTCCTGATCCTGTGTCAGTCATCTTTGGTGATTGTTCATCCATTTTCTCTTTGTGAGCCATGAGTAACCTGACACTCCTTCCTTTACATACGCCTGTTGCAGTTGTCCTTTCTGACATCCTTGTCTTTGTGTGCTACTTTCGGCCTAGTTTCCAGTACATGCCGCCTGCTGCTGCGGCCCCTGCGGCAAGGGCCCACCAAGTTCCCGGATTCTGCAACCCACACGTCTCCAAGATGCTCCTCCCTTCCTCCCTCCACCCATTCATTAGGCTGTCATCAGCTTGTCTGTGCCACTGTTGCGGCCACGCAGTGCCAATGCAGGACCGTCAGCGCATGCAACGTGCACATTGCACGACCCTTATGTCCTTGCATGACCCACATCACACAACAGTCTCATGTTGCAGCCACCCTCCAAGCAATGTCCAACCGAAAATCAACCACCTGCTCTCAGGCATACCCTAAGCACACACACGACACCTTCGCATGCTGAGTGTGCAACTCCAACTGCCTACACAGCGCTGCCCCGCCTTCCATGCCCTGTCACACCAACCAAGTCATGTCCCTCCTACTCCACACCGGCTCCGTCCACCAGCACGCCATTGGACTCTGTTACCTCCTCAACACAACAGGCCCACACATCACCTTCATGACAGTGACCTGGATGAAAGAATCCTCAGCACACAACTTCTTCATTGCCATCTCAGACGGATACAAGAGCACCCGCAGGGACGGCACTAACAATCCCGGAGGATGAATTGATATCTATTCCCACGTACACACTCAGGGTCACAAATCCGGTTTGGCACAAACCCCCTGCAAACCCTCAGAGTAACACTCATCTACAGATCTCCAGGCCTACATCCACAATTCCGCAAAGCCATCAACACGTCCATCGTCACGCACGCCCTCACATCCACAGGATACATGTGGCTGTGGGCCAGGAACTTCTGGCTGGATGAGAACCACACCAGCATCCATCATTGGTCCATCCACATTAGCATCCACGTCTCCGACGAGCAACACACTGCCCCACACCCCGCTACCAATCCCCCAAAGATGCTTGATGTAAGTCAATACAGACATGCTGTGTGGGACACTGGAACCAACACCGCCGCCACACCCTGCAACCTCACACACTGGATCAGCAACTGATCCAACAATCTAGCCACGTTGACGGACTTTCCTGTGACGTACATCAACAATTAAGCCACCTGGGACAAGGCAGACCTACTGGTCTCATACACGTCTAACAGGACTCTTGTGCACAGCTTGCAACACAAATAACCATCAGTGGCCTTACAACCCTGGAAAACGGCTCACACAGCCATCACCATATCATCAGCAAGGACAATTGGAGATCCTTCAGATGGGGCCGAGGCCAAAAAACCGCACGACATCAAGGAGCTCATCAGCATTGTGAGTGCACTGACATCAGCTCTCCATCCAAAAGACACCCCACCCTTGCAAGGCTGAGCCAATCCCTTGCAACTTTCTACCACTGCAAGCTAATGGACATACACGCAAGCCTTGGCACACAGAGGCAGAACGCTCTATTATACGCTGGACCAACCTCCCTCAGGTTTTGGACTTCCATCATCAGCAGATACAACACCCGGCTCATGTGCAACATCCCCTGGGGATCTCCATCAGGCCCCTTCCCACACAACATCTCAACCACATCATTCCCCATCCTTGTAGCCCCCGTCCAGCACGTCATGTATGTATCTTTGGAGTTAGCCACATTCCATGGTAGATAGAAGCATGCAGTGACCCAGGCCCTTCTTAGACAATGGACGGTAGGAATGCTGGCTCTCAAGGAACATCACCGTGCTTCCCTAGCCAGCAAATGTCATCAGGGAGACAGTCAACGAGCAACTGATGAACTTCCTCCACGCAAAGAGCTCCAGGCAACCTGCACAAGACCGTCTTCCACAGTAATCACGCCACTGCAACCGCCATCATTGCCACCAATACCGACAACTTTGCCCTGCTCAACAATGGTGAGGCCACCCCCATTGACCTCTCCACAGCATTATACATGATGTGCTCACACACTGTCAGCTCACACATCTCCAACACTGGTATCCAGGGGATGGACCAGGATGAAATCACCAAGTAGCTCACCAGCAAGGTCATGGGAGTGGGACTCAAGCCTTCAGCATGTAGTACAGTGGCGTCATCGGGCACATGGCCCAGGGCTCATCTCTCAGCGTGTCAATCTTCAATGTGTCCAGGATCCCCCTCTCCACCATCACATGCGCACACAACCTCATCATCATCTCGTATGCCATTGACAGCCAGCTGCTCCTCACCCTCACCAAAGACACAGCCATTCCCAGTTCCAACCTTCAAGAAGGCATGAGGTCCGTTGAGGAATGGCTGAACATCAGCCACCTGAGGCTGGACTTGTACAGGACTGAGGTAATCATCTGAGGATTGTCCCCTTACAGCTGGGTCAACTCCTTGTGTCCCACCCGCCAGGGCACTGCACCAGCACCCAGTGGCCACGCACACAAGATGGTGTGCATCATGGACTCGCTGCTCACAATTGCCATGCAACTCACCAGCATCTGTGCCTCATGCTGACACACCCTCCGCATGATGCACATGATCCACAGATAGATCCACTCCAAGGCAAGACAGACCGTCCCCCAGGTCCACGACACCAGCCGTGTCAACTACAGACCCGCCCTCTACGGAGCAAGTACAGCCAAACTCCCTGAAAACTTGTACACATCCAGGGTGCATCTGCACACCTCAGCTTCAACATCCCGTGCCCCAGCCTCATCACTGTCCACCTGAGATAGCTGCAATAGATCACTGTCTGCTGCAGGATGACCTTCACACTCCTCACCCACACTCAGGAGGCAGTCCATAACCCCAGACCCCAAACCAACCTTGGATGTCTGTCATCCAAGACCCCGTTGGGCCAACTCCGTGCATCCAACCTTGCCCTGGCCAACATTCTTCACATCCACCGAACTCCAGCATGCAGGAGATAGTTCTCCCACCTAGCCAAACATACCTGGGACTCCCTCCCTGGGAACCTCCACATGAGCCATGACCTCTCCGCCTTAATGATACTCTTCCAAATTGGTCTGTCCGCACAGTATTCCAAGCCCCCCCTCAGCAGCTTGAGGCCATCACGGGTGAGTATTGTGCTCCATGTCTGTATTTGATGATACATTGTGACCCATGTGTGTCCTGTACCGGACTCAGATCCCAGGGTATGGATGGCTGGAGTTAGTTCGACACTCAGGCATAGTTTGACATTTCCCCACACATATGTTGTCGACTCATGCAAAATGACTGCAACATCTAATTAAAGAAAAGTAGTTTTATTCTCGGTGGGGGGCATGTTTTGTGGGGAAAAATAGGTGCTATACAGTGTGCCTAGAATCCAAAGTTCCCAGGGGGAGATGAGATCCTTGGCATTTCAAGTCATCAGAGTCCAGAACACAGTGTTTGTCATCATTGGTCAGACTGTGACCAGCAAGTCCATGTGGCAGAGAATGTCAGTGAATGAGGTGATGCTGTTGCGCATGAAGGCCAGGTGCCAGGCCAGGTGACCTGGGAGATATGGACGGTCCGCTGCCTCTCACGGTCTTTTCCATGGACGACCCACCTTCCTCGCGGGTCCCCTCGGATGCAGGCCTTGACGATGTTTGGGACGCTCCATCGGACGAATCCTCCTCCTCCTCCCTCCCTGTGGCTGGTGGTGGTCTTCGCCTGGTGGCACAGGGAGGGTTGCCCATGTTGTCGGCGATCCGACGGAGTGAACGGCTTATGTCCGTTTGCACCACCAGGAGCTCAGCCAGTCTTGCCTCCATCCGTCCTTGGTGTTCTTGTTGACTGGCATGTTGCTCGGCCTGCTGGTTCTTAATCTCTGTGAGGGTCTCCACTACCTGGCTGATGGCCCTGGTGTCACGCTGGTATGCGTCTGTGTGACATACCGGTCCCTTCAGCTGGCTGGTCAGGTTCTCGGCTCCGCCTGCCTCCACTCCCACCACCCCTGCCCACACGAGCCTGGCCTGCCATTGTGGGCACATCGGGTCTACGGGACCCCTGAGGGATGGCAGTTGTGGGGTTGTCTGCTTCCTCCTGGGTGCCCGGCGAACCTTGTCCCTCCAGGTCAGACTGGCTCAGTTGTTCACTGCGGGCCTGGCTCCTGGGTGTCTCCTGGGATGTGGCAGGAATGGGGGTGGTGGTTGGCACAGATGTTCCTAAAGCAGGCGCTGCAGGGGCTTGGACACCAGAGGGTCCAGGTGGGTTGGGGTCATCCGCGGAGTGTTGAGAGGCGTCGCTGCCAGTGGGCTCAGGTTCCTCCCGAGCCTGGGACTGTGATTCTTCCCCCCCATTGTTGGGGGAGATCCATGAGGTTGCCCTGTGTGTGAGAGAGAGACAACGTTAATGCTTTTTCATGCGACATCCATGTTTCATACATATTCAAGTTGGCACAGTTCCTCCAGGTAGTTGTATGTGCCTAGCATTCTCCTCAATGTTCACTTGTGGATGGGTATGTTGCTGGGGACAGATTGATATGTTCTCCTGAGTGTTTGACATCTAGATTTTTTGCTTGGATGCTTCTTTGGCTATGGATTGATCTTGTTGTGTCTCATGTCCATTGTGAGAGTGCGTAAATCCATTGCCTGCCCCGGGTGTGTGTGCTTGTGTAAGGGGTGTGTGTGACAGGGCCTGGGTGTAGTGTGATTTGGCAGTGGGTCTCCCAGGTGATGTATCTGTCCTCCCATGGAGCATGCTGCCATGACAGTGAGTGTGAGTTCCTGTCCTAGATATCTGAGCTTGTTGTGTTGGTGTTTGAGTTTGTAGTGGTCAAAGGAGGGCCTTGTGCTGCCTACAGCAGGGCCAAGTGTCAGCTACCTTGTCAGTACTTTGCCAGTCCCTGTGCATTGAGCATGGTGCATGGGTATGTCCCTGGGCCATATGGGCTGAGGGCAATGGTGTCTGATTCAGAGTTGAACAATGTGTTTTGTGAGCCCCACCCTCCCAGCATCCCGGACATCCAGTCTTGGGTTAGTGCTTCGTGTAGCCTGGGACATGGCATGGCCTTGCTTTGTGAATGGGGCATACATATGTTAGTGGCATTAGCGTTGTTTTTGAGTGTGGTTGTGTCCGGTGTGGGCTTGGGGGTAGTTGCGTGCATTTGGTGTAGTTGGGGTGTGGATGTCATTCCCCCATGTTACGTAAGTTGTTTGTGTACTCACCAGGCTCTGCAACTCCTTCGTGTCCGTGTACTCCCACCGGCGGAAGCAGGGCCATCACCTTCTCCTCCCAGGGATGGTAATGTACCGGTCTGCGGGGCAGCCCACCTCCAGTGATGTTGCTCTGGGCGTAGTCCTCGTTCATTTTCCGCTTGACTGCCCTCCGCAGATCGTACCACCTGGCTTGGCATTCATTCCTGGTCCTTCTGATGGGTGCAACAGCATTCACCCTATCGACCATCCTCTGCCAAATGCGTGATTTTTCGGCTCTTCTGGTCTGTCTGACCAATGTTCCAAAGAGCTGTGGCTCGACTCTGATGACTTCATTGACAAGGATGTCCAGCTCCTCCCTTGTGAACTTTGGATTCTTGTTTGTGGGCATGGTGTGGGGTGAGGGTGTGGATGGTTGTGGGTGTGTGGGTGTGAATGTGAAGGTGTGTGTGGGAATGTGAAGAGGGGGTATGTGTGAAGGAGTTTGTGTGAAGGTGTATATGTTAAGGTGTATGGGTGCAGTTGTTGGGGTGTGCTCTGTAGCTGCAGTGAGTCTGTTGCAAAGGCTCATGGTTTGTGTGTGTGGGCCCTTTTTATTGGTCCATTTGTGGGTGTGCCTGAGTTTGAAATTTTGGTGGGTGTGTCATACGAGGTGGTTGTGAGCTTGGGCCTCTGTTTGCCTGTTTGGATGTGCCAGGTCAGTCATTTTGATGTTTTTTCTACTGTAGACGTGTTTTGTGGTGTTGTGCGAGTCGAATTGACCCTCCTTGTGCTGTTTTACAGTGTCCTGGTTCAGTACGAGTCGTTTTCGCGTATGTAAGGTGCGTGCATACGCGATGTTGTTGTACCGTGCTCGCATACGCAATGTTGTTGTAAGGTCTGTACATACGCGATGCTGGGGTATGGTGGTGGGGTACGGTGCGTACAAGTACGGGGCTGGGGTACGATGCGTCCAAGTATGGGGCTGGGGTACGGTGTGTCCAAGTACGGGGCTGGGGTACGGTGCTGGGGTATGGTGTGTCCAAGTACGGGGCTGGGGTACAGTGCTGGGGTATGGTGCGTCCAAGTATGGGGCTGGGGTACGGTGCTGGGTACGGTGCGTCCAAATACAGGGCTGGGGTACGGTGGTGGGGTATGGTGCATACAAGTACGGGGCTGGTGTATGATGTGTCCAAGTACGGGGCTGGGGTACGGTGCTGGGGTACGGTGCGTCCAAGTGCGGGGCTGGGGTACGGTGCGTCCAAGTACGGGGCTGGGGTACAGTGCTGGGGTACAGTGCGTCCAAGTACGGGGCTGGGGTACGGTGCTGGGGTACGGTGCGTCCAAGTACGGGGCTGGGGTACGGTGTGGACATGGGGGGGTACGGTGCTGACATACGGGGGGTACGGTGCTGACATACGGGGGTACGTGCAGACATACGTGGGGGAGAGGGGGGGCTGTACGACTCGTATCCCAGGCACAAGTTTACCCGGGATGCGAGTGGTACAGAGTTCGCTCTGTACGGGACGTTTTACATACGCTTGTGTATTCGGAAGGGCGGTACGGATCGTACTTGTGCGCTCGGACTTCAGTTTTACGATTTGTACGTAAAACTGTCCGGGTACGTCTCGTAGACCTTTTCCCGAAGCGATTTGAATGTATTTTTCACGTACGAATCGTACTTCACCGGTGGGACGGGACTTGTACGATTCGTATGTAAAAATATACGGATACGAGTCGTACGGGAATTTTTTTTAGCGGATCGGAATCGGCACCTTAATGTTGTGTATAACTATGATAAAAACAATATTTATTTTTAAAACTACATATAATGTGTATTTTGTTTAAAAAAATATGTTTGAAAAAATGTTACATTTTTTTTAAATGCAGACATCTGAATCCAGGGAGAGTGAGGAGATTTTTTTGACCATTTCCAGACCAACCACCATGGAAGAATGGAATATTATTTTTAAAAAATCAGATTAAATAGGCAAATATTCTTTCATTATGTCATCTGCTGGAGCCAGATCTTCTGTGTCACAATAGGCATCCTACATCAATCACACCAATAGTAAAAATCATGGCAGTACTTCATTTTGTGGCCACAGGATCATTCCAGTACACTGTGAAAGTATCTGGTGAAATGTCACAACCAACTTTTAGTGGTGTGCTACAAGAAGTTCTTTTTACAATGATGAGAAACATCAACTGCTTCCTACAGTTTCAGTAATAGACGATTTTGCCAATGTGAAAGAAGATTTTTATGCTTTGGGTCGCTTACCTCATATTGTTGGAGCAATTGATGGAACTCTTTCTGCCTTGATGCCACCACATGACAGAGAACAAGTCTACCACAATCTGAAAAACTTCCATTCACTCAATGTGCAAGTTGTGTGCTTACCAGATTTGTACATCACAAGCATGTGTGTGCATTTTCCAGGATCAATACATGATTCCTTTGTACTACTGAATAGCACCATGCCCCTGCAAATGTCACAACTTTGAATTGAGAGGGCCTGTCTTGCTGGTAAATACAATCTGACAATAATTTTTTTCATTAATTTCAAGTCCAATGATCAAAAATAGTATGTCATTTTTGGCTCTTTTTTTTCATAAAGGAGACTCAGCTTATCCTAACTGACCATGGCTGTTAACACAGCCGAGGAATCCTACATCAGGGGAAGTCCGCTTCAATATGGCCCATGGAAGAACAAAGAGGCTAATGGAGCGGGCTTTTGGGCTTCTGAAAGCCAGGTTTCGATATCTGGCTAAGACTACTGGAGCCCTCCGCTACTCACCTGATAAGGAGTGGAAAATCACCATGGCATGCTGCATGTTACACAACATAGGCCTGTGATGGAACATCCCATACA
Organism: Triturus cristatus; assembly: GCF_964204655.1. Taxonomy (NCBI): domain Eukaryota; kingdom Metazoa; phylum Chordata; class Amphibia; order Caudata; family Salamandridae; genus Triturus; species Triturus cristatus. The sequence continues at coordinate 475,868,286 of NC_140582.1, read as the reverse complement.
TTGCAGACGAAAATGACCATGATGAGCCACAGGGTGAGGATGTTGTAATGCCAAATTAATATGATAGTGGTGAAGAGGAAGGTATTAATATATGTCAAGATGTTGCTGACAACGTCTTCACATGAGTGTAAGTGTATATTCACATATTATTACTTTACATTTGAAACCAACTTTTAATCCAATGAGAATACAAGTGTGTGCTAGATTTCTTTTTTAGAAAGGCCAAGTTAAGGTAAATCCAGGGCAAAGTCGTTTCTTGATCTAAGTTTTGACACATGGACTACTGTGTTTATTTACGTTGTTTAACTCTGATTGTTTTTCGAAAATGTGTCCTCAAAATTTCTCAATTGTAATGTGTCTATTTTGTAATGTCACACAAAATATTTTTGGGGGGTTTTAATCTGTGTTAGTTTCCTTCACCATGCCATCTTCAATTGGACAGTTCAACGTTGTGACATATACAGTTATCTGCTGCTGTTGCGTAGCAAAAAGGGAATATGGGTTGACCCTATGAAAGACATACACACTTTGGATGTTCAGATCTAGAAAACGTGCACTGTGATTGAATTGTATTTTTAAAGATGGCATTAGACTTGTTTTCTGTTGATTGTTGCCACCAAGGCAATATGTGCTGCTTAAATTGCTCAGACCACATGTGGTAGCCCAACCAAAGCATACAAATCTCCCTTCACAGAAGCAAAATCCACAATTTGTGTTAACTATATGTAGCAGTTTATGTGTCTGATCATTGAAGGAAGAACATTTTGTAGCACACCACTTAAAGTTGGTTGTGACATTCTAGCATATACTGCAACAGTGTATTGAAATGATCCTGGGGTCCCCAAAGGGAGTACTGCCATTATGTTGACTATTGATGTGTGTCTCATATTGTGAGGCAGAAAATCTGGCTCCAGGTGATGACATCCATCAACAGCAGTTTGCCTATTTATTCAGATTTTTGGGGATTATCTCCCATTCGTCATTGGTGGCATGGTCTAACTGTCAAGGAGAATATTGCATGATAATTTTGGAATATGCATGGGTTATAATGTATTAGGAGAATATGAGTAACATTTCTTTATTCCAATTAAAACATATCCTAGTTTGTGATTTGTGTTTTTTGTTCATTTTTTCATCTTCTCAAAAATGCGACACACATTTCCTACGTGGAATCTATTTATGATTAAACAATCTTTTTTAATTAAACTTTTTAAAATGTATAATGGAATTACAAAGAGTGATTTCATTGAGAAAACAAATACAACACCAGTCTTTTTTTATTATTTTACTTTTTATTCAATAAAGCCAAATGAACTGAAACAGGATGTTAACAAAAGAGCAAACAATAAACATAATAATTCAATCATGGTGAATGAAGCTAATATTGAAGAGCCTAAGGGGGTCAATAGGATGACGGAAGGACTGCCACCGCAGGGCCGGCGGTGGCATTCCTTCCACCAACACTAAGCGTATTACCCACTGCCCAATTAGGATGGCGGTGGTTACCGTGGCAGGCGCAAAGTCCGTCTGCCGCTTCACGGCCAAAGGCAGTTGTAAAGATTGCCTGGTGGACGGTGCAGGGTTCCTGAAATGGTGGCAGTGCCTAACAGGCACTGTCCACCAAATTAGGATGTGGTTAAAAAAAGACCTTTCCATGGCGGCGATGCTGCCATGGAAAGGCTGGCGGGGTTTGGGTTTGGGGTCTGTTGCGGGCCCCCCTTGTTTGGGGGGGTGTTGCTGCACTGGGAGGGTAATTTCCCTGCACTGAATGGCAGGCACCGCGCGGTGCTTGCTACGCAGTGCAGGGAAATGCAGTGCATGCCAATTTGACATTGCAAATGGTGCTGCATCCAGCAACACCGTACGCAATGTTAAGGGCCCAGGATGCGCCCACCAGCATGGCGGGCGCATCCTAATATGTGTGGTGGGACCGCCGCATGTCTGGCAGGTGGTCCGAGCACCGCAATGATGGCGGGTGGACTGATGTCCGTCTGTCATCGTAATGAGCCCCTAAATTTCTTGAAATGCAGTTTCCAGAATACAACTTGCATGAAAAAGGTAAATGCATCCAGAAAATATTCCACTGAGTAAATGGTAGTCTCACACTGGAGGAAATTAGGTTCTGCATCTCTTGCTGGTGGTGGTGGATGCTTGCCATCCTCTCCTGCTAGTTGGGCTAAACATCCCCTCCTGAGGAGGGTCGGTAGAACTACAGTTGCAGTGACTGAGGTGGGTGCAGCTGTTTCCTCTTGTGGCAGGGCTTCCCTTTCTGTGGTTGAGGCAGATGTAGTTGGCCCGGGTGTTGTTGGACCACATAACGGGGAAGATGTTACTGAAAAAGCCCTGCACATATGGGTAAGAATATCATGCAGCACTCCAGTCAGGCAACCCAAATTAGAGTTCAGATTCTCCCTCTGTACATTGTGCTCCTTCTGCAACTGCTTCATCTCCTGGAGTTCTGTCAGGACCTGACCAAACATGGACTGATGGAAGTATCCCGATGACTTCAGTTTGCTGGCCCACAGATTCCCTTCCACAACCTCACCCCCACTACCCTCTGCCCTTGACCCAGTGTGCCCCATCCCACTGGTGACTAGCTGAACTGGAGGTGTTGGTGGTGTTGGAGCACCAGCAGCCAAGACTGGAGCACAAGATTGGAGTGATGTTTGTTTGGACAGAGGAAGTAGAGGTATCCATAGGCTGAAGTGTGGTATTAACTTGGGTGGGAGGTGTAGGTGTGAGACTCACTAGAGCAGTCTTCCCAGGCAGAGCAAATGTACCTGTAGAAACCTACTTAAATGAATACAATCTCTGTCAGCACATATGATGAAAGAGAATATTTATTATAATACGTGCAGCACGGGACAGAAAGCCAGCAGCCTAGTGCCCAACACTAGGCAGTCTCACACAATCTTTTACTGTCTAAAGCCACAACAAAAGGACGTTGCAATACATGCAATGCATGTCCGGTAGATTCACAAGAATAAGGCAATTTCTCAGAAATGACAGACAGGGGCATCACCAGGTTACACAATTATTGAACACCAGGCCAGTCAGGAGAGGCCACCACTGTGTGATACCTGCATGGTGTAAGGTGGTAGGGTTCTTGCTACCCAAGTGTTCTTTTATTGTGACAGTTGGGACTTTCTAAGCTAGTGCAATGTGCTAGAAACGGTAACTGCTATCTGAAAGAATTGTATTATTTTTCCAATAAGGGACACATAAGCTTTGGCACTTCTAAATATGGTTTGGCCAAGTGTCTGTTGCTAAGCGAGTATCATGTGCTATGTGGATGATATCCTTGGGCAAGCCATTGCGATGGGAGATTACTTACAGTACAAGTAGATCAGTTCACTCTCTGTCATTTCTCCTCTGTGCACATTCTACAGGCCTTCTGTAGTTATTGAGTATTATAGAGATGGCCAGTCTGTTGGCATTAAGGGGCAGAAGGAAAATATCCTCCACAGATCAGGCAGCTCCTCATCATATGGACTTGCAGGAGTGGAGTCCTCAATGAAGTCTTGTTCCTGATCTGGAGTGGAGGTATACTCAGTGGCAGATGGTTGTCCACGTACTCTGGGTGTTCGACCTATTCTGAATTAAAAACAAATAATGTTAAAGTATAAATGATACATAAAATGAGTTTGAAGCTGAAAATGAAGCAACCTGAAAGGAAAAAGAAAAATACTATGAGTGTACCTTTCAGTGGTATTATAACTGATTACACAGTTTAAAGTACACATTAAACTACTTTACAAAAACAGGTAAAAAGATGACTTGAAATTAAAAAAAATAATTAAAAGTATACATCAATTATACCAAAGATTCAGCACAACACAGTACAGAGGAGGTTTGTGAAATAAACTATTCCAAGGCCTAGCATGCAAAAATTCTGACAATTACACAACTTAGAAGGATATATTGCATTAGTCATCATACACATTGTAGAGTAAAGTTTGAAACAAAATACTCATATTCAGCATACAAATTTACAGACCGTAACTTTTTAAAGTCAACAAACTCTGATTTGTGATGCAAATAACATCAATTCAATGAAATAACAACAACAGCACAACATACAAAATTAAACACATGAACATTTCTAAACATATCATGAATTAGAGATTGATAAATACATAAGACATTAACATGTGTGAAAATTATGATAGAAATAGAAAATGGACACTATAGCATTGCAATATCATTTTCACAAACCAAAAACAAGGCATCGTGGTAGTTGTAGTCATTTCAAATAAACATTAACAATCCTTGCAAAAACTGTAAGTTAAACATACCTAGTGTAAATATGCAGTAAAAATCGAAAAGACATTTACAATACAAAACACATATTTGAAATATGTTATTTGGTGTAAAAACACTTACGAGCACCATTACATCATGTGAAATGTAATGGAGATTGAATCCTGTAATCTTAAATACAAGAAAATACAGTCAAACAAACAAGCAAGACAAAGAAAAATGATACAAATATATGCAGGTTTCTATGCTTACAAAAAGTGCAAAACACATAAGCAACAGCTAAATTAAAAGCAAAAATGACATTTATGTTTAGTGACACATTCAAAAGTCTAACTTACCAGTCTCCACTCCATCAGGGATTCCTGTCAAGCCTTCAGGATGCAGGATCTGCAAGACCTTCTCATGCCAGGGAAAAAGTTGTAATTTGGTTGTGTTTTGTACTTGAGATCCAAATAATTGTGGCTCTACTTTATTAATTTCATACACCATGACTGACAATTTTCCATCTGTTAAACATGGATTTTTCCTCCCTGCATTTATCCAATAAAAAACTAAATATATTTAATGACTCATAACAAAATTTATGAAAGAAGAAAAAATGGACAAGAAAGAGAAAGCAAAAAAAACCTTGACTTCACTGACAAAAGTTCTGCTTGACAATGTTGTGCTGCAGTGGAATGACAAAGGATCATGGTCTAAAACAGAGTTTGTTTTATAGTGTGGTAGGCAGGTGTAAACAATTAGCCAAAACACATCAGGTGTGTGATGCTAGAATCCATCTAAAAGGCCACAGAAATAGTACAATATTGAAGACGCCTTGCGACTGAATCACTTAATTGGCAATACATTGCTAGAACAACACCAGTACAACTGTGAAACCTAAATAAACTTGGCGCAATCCCACCACCAATACAGAGTAATGTTAGGCAGCAGAGGAGTCTGCTGAGTGAGAAAGCATTTTGTTGACGCAGACTGAGATTTAACCAGCACACATCTAAATACAGCGGGGTGGTTTCCATCAGCTGCACGGAGTACTTGAATTATCAGCCACGAGGGGATGATGGGAGTCCTGCCAAGATCTAAATCGGGCTCTCAGTTTTTGTCCTCCTGGATTGGATTGTCTTTGTTCTCCTGTGTCTGTTTCTCGTCTATTTAGTCCTACTGGTACTGCAACCAATGATCCATGTCCCCTTAATTCAGGTTCTCCTTGTTCAGGTCCTCCTGAGCCTGGTAATTTTGATCCTGATCCTCCTGCCCACCTCTTTCCATTCCACTTGGTCTTCCAGATGCTAGTTGGCCTTCTTACCTCAGATCCTCCTCACTCTGGCCCTGCTACTTGCCATGATTGTTCGGCCCCAACTGGTAATCCGAGCCCTGGTCCCCTAGGTCCTGATCTTCATAAATCTCTAAGCCCTGTTTCAGGTACTCCTGGTCATGATCATTTTACTTTCCGAGTCCTCTTGCTCTAGTTTTCTGGTTGACCTTGGTACTGTACTCCTTGGTGTTGCTAATCCCTGTCCTGTTTATCCTTGTATCATGGGCATTCTAACCATTGTCCTTCAGGCCTTCATCTTCATGGTCCTGATCCACAGGGCACTCCTCCTCCTGCTCCTTGTCTGCATATCTCTGCAAAAACTTGCCCTGTCACAGATTATCCTAGCCTTTCCTAGTTCTGATGTTCCTTGACCTCCAATTCATGCTAGTCTAAGAACTTCCTAGTCTTGGTTTGACTAATAGTCATTCCCATATACTCCTGCCCCTAGTTGCTTGGATCCTGGGTCTCCAGTTTGACATTCTCCTGGTCCTGCACCTTTTCATACTTTTCACCCTAATTCTCATACATCAGTCCTCCTGGTCCTTACCCCTGATTTAACTAGTCCCCTCATTTACCTGTACCTAATCCTATTGGGCCTGATTCACAAAGGTAACGTTAGACCAAAAGTCTAGCTTAGATATAAGTCTAACTTTACTATTTTTCGGTATTCACAAAGGTAAGTTAGACTTTTGGTCTAAGTTAGACTTACGGTCTAAATTTACCTTTGTGAATCAGGCCTTTAGATTTCCGGGTCAACGTAGGGCCTGAGTCACAAAGGTAAAGTTAGATAAAAAGTCTAAGTTAGACCAAAAGTCTAACTTGCCTTTGTGAATACGGAAAAGTTGTAAAGTTAGACTTTTGGTTTTAGTTAGACTTTTGATTTAATGTTACCTTAGTGAATCAGGCCCTCTGTTCCTGATCATCTTGGTCCATGTGGTCCTGGTCTTAGTTCTGGTACTCCTTTGTCTGGCCCTCATGTATTGGGTCTTCTGGTGCCAGTTCCATTGGCCTTTGTTTCCCTAGCATCATCTAGTCCCAAGTCTTCCTGACACATCTCCTAGTTTGCTGATTCTATCTTGTTCTTGTTCATCTGACCATGGGCCTCTCGATCATGGTCTCCTAATATTGGTTCTATTGAGTGTGGATTTCCTCATCCTTCTGTCACTGGGCCTTCCTATTTTGTAGGTTACCCTGGTTCATGTAGTTCTTGTCACCCTGGTTAAGGATCCCCCTGAGTCTGACACTCCTGGTACTTCTGATCCTGAACCTAGACTTCCTCGTCCTTTATTACCCCAGTCATTCTAATTGACTGTCTCCAGGTCCTGCTAGCCCTGGTAGCTCTGGTTGTGGTCTTCCTGGCCTTGGTCCTTTTGCTTCTGGTCCCTTGATCCTCCTTGGTCTGATGTCCGTGGTCTTGGCCCTCTTGTCTCTGGTCCTTCTGTCCATTGTTTTTCTGGTACTAGTCCTCTTTGGTCTGTCTACTTGGGTGTGCTACTCCTGATGCTGGTTGTCCTCGTCCCTCTGGTCCTGGTTGGTGCTCACAGCCCCTCACAGCACTCCTTGTCATTATGGTCCAAGGCATTCTATTGCTTCTACCTCTGGTACTTCTGTTCCTTCAGGTCTTTGTCCACTAGGTCCAGATCCCCCTACTCCACATCCTTCTTGCCCTTTTCATACCTCTTACCCTGGCCCCAGTACCCCTAGCCTTGGTATGCATTGTCCTGTTCCTCAATGTCTATTTGTTCCTGTTCCCCTCTGGCATTGGTGAACCTGGCCTCATAGATTAGGGCTCCCTGGGGCTAGTTTTTCTTGTCCTGGTTCTTGTGGCTCCGGTCACCCTAGCCTTCCTAGTGGTTCACCTCTTGACCCTTATTCTTCTACTTTTCACCCTCCTCCTCCTACTGCTTGCTTCCCCAACCCCCTCCACAATGACTTTAGTCAGGTAAAGCCTCCAGGCCTGTCAACACAGATTTTTGTTTATTTCTTGGCTTCCAGATTGTTTTTGCCGAGACAGCACTGCCAAGTACAGACATGAGGGGAGACAGGACCTTACACTACTTAACATGCTAAAAATCAAAGCTACCATTCCCAAGTTGCACTGCACAGGTGACTAAAATGTTAGTGTGGCTTTAGGGGCCATTCATGACATGGACCAATAAGCATCAATGTCCTAAACCTACTGTGCTGGGTGAATAGTATGAAACGTGTGTTTATTCATAGGCAGCAGAGTTAACTCCTCCTGTGAATCCCCCAGATGCATTACTTACCTTTTGGAGCTAGATTAGAATCTTGTGGGACACCACAGATATTGTGAGAGGGTGTGTGTGTGTGTGTGTGTGGGTGTGTCTGTGTGTGTGTGTGTTGGTGTGTGCGTGTGTGTTTGTGTGTGTGTCTCTGTCCAATTTTGCTACTTGTTTCCAAAAAGAGATGACTGAAGTGAACATGTTTAGAACTTGATTTTGGAAACCCATTCTGGGTTTAAGGACATTTATCACTTTATGATATAAGGACATTTAACACTGTATGATATATGCATTACTTACCTGTCTCCTGCTTTCCCTCCCCCTTTCCACAGAAGGTCCACTACAGTGTTTCAAAGAACTGTGCCCCCAAACACCAATTCCTACTATATGTGTGCCTCCCCCTGAAGCCCATATACCACTTATCTGTCTTCATTCCCTGTCTGCTACTGCTTGCTCACTGCTGCTGTGTTGCCAGATTTGAAACACGGAGCAAGCACAATCTCTCTTCAACAAAAGCCTCAAGCTAGCACAGGCCTTCCATAAGAAATCCAAAGAGAGCCCAGCCCTCAAAAATTGTCTTAATATGGGCATTATGTAGTCATGTTTCTTCTTGAATGAGGCCAACCCTGCAGTGAAGTGAAAAACTGCATTTAATGGGGTGAGGAGTTTTTGGAGACTCCAGCTACCAAGACATTACCAAAGTCCAGTCATGAGATCAAGAGTATGTGAGCTGTGGATTTCAGTTTTTAATGTGTGAAATAGTCCTTTATTTTTTGGGGGGGAGTCGGAGACAGTTTTTTTGTTTGTTTGTTTACATTAGAGTAGAGGCATAAGGTGTTGCCTAAGATGAATCTCAGCAAGTTTACTTTAGGTGACACGATTGGAGAAATGCCATGTGCCAGGAGTTAAGCTAGCAATGCTGTAAATAATTTTCTTCTTTGTTTTGGAAGTATCAAAACAAATTTGGTTTTGTTGGAAGTTTACCAGAAACAGATTTTATAGCATCCATTCTTGGATTCTCACGAGGTAGGATAGTAGTGTTTGGGTGACTTCCACTCATACTGTCTTTAGATGGAGTTGTGTACCACCTGAATATTGATGAATCTTCACGTTTGAGTCTTCAGGGGATGAGCTGAGCAGTTCCGTATACAAGCTAAATATTGTTGGAGCTATATTAGAATCTTTTGGGACACTACAGACATTGTGAGAGGTTTTGTATGTGTGTGTATATGTGTGTAAGTCAATTTCACTACTTATTTTTGTATGTGTGTATGAGCCAATTTCACTACTTATTTCCAAACTGAGATAACTGGAGTGTTTAGAACTTGATTTATGAAACCCATTCTGCGCTTAAGGATGTTTAACACTGTATGATAGTGAATGTTGTCAAAAGTGGCTGAGATGTCTAATATGCCAAGAAGAGTTACTTTAATCCTGTATACAATGAATGCCATCTAGGACTTTCAGAGGGCAGCTGATTCTGTACAGATTCCTGCCCTGAAGCCCGACTGGTAGTCAGCCAGAAGCTACTTGCCAAAGTTATTGAGCTGAGCAGAGACCCAACAATACATAGTTTTTGCTAACCAAGGAAGCTTAGTTACCAGTCTATAGTTCATTAGTGGGGTTGGATATAGACAGGATGTATTAAGAAGATGAGTTATTTGAATCATTTTTAAAGAGTTTGCAAAGATTCCCTCTAATAGTGATGGATGTATCATTGGGCATCATGATTTTTTAAATAGATGTACGTGATTGTTTAAGAAGTTTGTTGAGCGGACATCTTAAAACAGTTATTCACTCAGAAGTGTTTGATCAATGCTTCCAAGTCCTCTGCACGGGCTGTGGTGAATAGTAATGGTGATAGTAGTTTTGTGGTTAATTTATCCTTTGGCAAGGAATTTATTGCAGTATTTTCTCCTATTTAGAGGATTTATATCAGTAATAGAATTTAGGAAGTCCTTATATTGTGTTGGTGGAGTAAAAGAAGTAATGAATTCTTAAGAGCGATGTTATCCCTGATAAAATTTATCCGAAAGTTGGATTGGTTTGAAGAGGACTTTATCTGATCCTGTGTGTAATTTATTTTGTGTCTTGAATTAATAATTAGTAGACCATGTGTAGACATCTAAGTTTGGTGCAGAAAATCCAGATTTTGCTGTTAACCCGTAATTTCTGTAGTTTTAGTTATATTTTCTTGACATTTAACCATGGCTGTGATTAATCTGTATGTGGAGCAATAACATTGACAAAGGAGAGTTTGTTGTATGTTGCAATAGAAATATCAATTATGGTTGAGTGGTATATATTGTATTCAATAATTCAACTAATAAGTAAGGCTATGCATCCTTTAACCTTGGATATCTACATTTTCAGAATAGTCCAGGGCTTCAATATGCTAGGATCATTTTTAAACTGCAGCTCTACTACAACCCCCATAGCTTTACAGACACATACACTTAAATGCACACACATTCACAAAAACACGTAGACATTCACGTTTCTTGGCCCCTGCCAAGTTCTCTCTTACCTATCAGGTGGAGGTAGTAATCAATGCTACTGGCTTAGTGGTTTCATGGCTCCTTTAGCCTTCTGCTCCACCTCTGTGTCATCCAAGTAGGAATGTGGACTATTAAGCAGTGAGTCTTTGTTAGGCTTCACAATGCAATAATCTCACAATACTCCAAGTAGGTCCTTTGGATGCACACTAATAAATCCATAGCTCAGTCCTGGTAGTGTGGTGCAGAATAGTCAGGCTTTACTGGGGAAACATGTGTTTAACATTTCAGAGTACCAACATGGACAATAAGTAACCGACACGACTCAAAAGAAATGTAATATCAACTTAAAAACAAAGCAGATTTTTATATACATTTAGGCATCAAATCGAAGACAATCAGATGTGTATAACCGGAGTCATGGATTTTGAAAGAAAAAATAAATCAGTGCATTTCAATCTGGCAAAACGTTAATGATGCGGTCAATGGAAAAATACACTTGTGACAGTTGTTCACTTGCATGTCGATTCCAGTGGAAACCACTGGGGGTAAGGTGAGGTGGGTCCCAGGATCAGGCTTTGACAGTCAGTTGATTTTTACCTGGCTCGTATAAATCCTTCAGCACATAGGGCCAGTAATTGCTGGCATAACAAGGGAGCTGCACCAGGATGAGCCAAGCCTTCCGCTGTTAGAACTGTATAGGGCTCACTAGACAGAGAACAGAAGCCCCAAGTCTCTGGTATCTGAGCCTTGGGCAGGCCTCCTATCTTCAAGGAATGGGCCAGGGCCTTCAGAGGGCAAGTTAGGGGCTGCTGGGGCAGAGGGAGAAAGGTGGCACAGAAGGCAAGTATTCATCTAAAGAGTAATGGATGCTTCATGCTCCGTTCCTCCCAGATCCTTTCATTTCTCATGCAGTAGTCTTGTATTGACTAGGGTTAAACAATTAGTGGGAATAAATGAGACCCATGAGGTTGCAAAACAAATGCGGAAATCTCCTAGTTAGACCTGCCAGCACTTTCCTCAAGGAAAATACAATAATAGTTTGATACTGATCTCCTAAAACACTGAGGAAATCAAAAAAAGTGATTGATGGATGGATAGATAGATAGATAGATAGATAGATAGATAGATAGATAGATAGATAGATAGATAGATAGATAGATAGATAGATAGATAGATAGATAGATAGATAGATAGATAGATAGATAGATAGATAGACAGATAGATAGACAGATAAATAGACAGATGCATAGATTCATAGATACATAGATAGATGGATTGCTTTAATTAATGTTATAAACTGGTAACTAATCTGGGTTGCAATCCTGTCCATCCTTTTTTGGCCACCCTGCCACCTCAGACATGAGCAGCCATATGTAAATCAGCCTTGCTCTTGCTTCAATAGTAACACTCCATAATAAACTGCAAGACCAGTTCCTCTAGGAACCAGACCACAATAATTCCAGACAAGTTTCACCCTATCTGTGCCACACCAGTATGATGCTGCTTGGTTCCAGTGACACAGTGAGCAAGGGACCCACATCTTGTCCTACAAGTCAAACTGAGGGCTTTGCACTGAGGAAAACAAAAAAGTAATGTATAGATTGCTTTCATTAATCTTGACCACTGGTTATAAACCTAGACTGTAGTCCAGTCCCCTAAAGCAGAGTAACTGTTCCAGGTGATAAAAATGGATCAAGATGGACAGATGTAATAATATCAATTCCATATGTTCCAGTTTATCTCTCAGATTAAGCAGCTTCTATAAAATATTTGACTGTGATTTAAGCGCTTCTGAGAGAGTGAATCGGATTCAAACTCTGATAACTGCTATTTACTCTCAAGGTAGCTGTGCAATTGCTAGCAGCATTAGCTTTATTATGCTGCCCGTCAACAGTAATTTGGAAATGGCTCTAGAATAAATATTAATTATTGCGTAATATACAGATACAGTCCATACACTGTCATACATAGTGCCAACATAATGACTGATCTTCTCTTCTCCTGATTAATCCTCACCATCGATATGTACCGGAACACAATCCTACCCATCCTGACCTTTTTATCACCTCTCACATTTTCATGGTTGCCGTGGCACATCATAGAGCATCCATCCACAATTGATCTGAATAAACCCTATCGGCTTGATTATGATGTGGTTGGTGTGTTACGCATGGGTTGGAATTACAAGTTAAAAGGTATTTAGTGTATCCAATAATTATCGGCTGTGTTAAATACTTCGTGGCTTGTTCAATTTCGGCATGTTCAACATGGGAAAACCTACAGTAATTAGTGTATCATGCAGATTTTGGTGCATCAAACACCAAAATCCTCATGATATTCCGCATAAAATCATAATAGGTTTTACTTATCGCACCCAATAAATAACATACCCCATGGTATTGTTATTTATCATGGGTGATAAATAATGCCTCACTCTGTAATCAGGCCCTGTGACTTTACCTTAACACTGGGACAATTCCCCACTCTGGGTCAGATGTTTGACCGTTTTTAGCGGTTGCAAATGGAGAATTGGGCTGTTTGTAACCACTAAAATGGCTTCTGGCATGTACTAACCCTATTTTGCAAGTCGGTAACCTATTACCAATTCTTACAATAGGGTTTGTGAGTCGCTATTAGGAAGGGAAGGTGCCAAGTGCATCCCTTCCTGATACTGTTGGGCATGTATGAATGTGTTATGAATGCGGTCGCAAAACATTCATTTTTTACTGACTCCTTGTAGTAGGTGGTAACCCATTCGCAAATGGAGAGGGGTCCCCAAGGGAACCCTTCCCTTTTGTGAATGTGGGAGCCAACATTTTTTAAGAGCAGGCAGTGGTCCCATGGACCACTGCCTGTTCTTAAAAAATGAAATGGAATCTTTTCATTTTTTTTAAAAAGCATCCCATTTTCCTTTAAGGAAGACAGTCTACATTTGAAAAAAAAATTGTTTTATTTAAAATGCAATCACAGACATGGTGGTCTACTGTCCCCTGGGGGCCACCGCCCCTGTGGTAGTAGGCCATTCCCAAAGAGTCGAAAACTGCAATCTATCTCATTATTATTGATGAGGTAGGTCATTTGCGACCCTATTGGGAATTGCTAAATGTTTCTAAGACACATTAGTACATTTCACTTTGCGAGTCTTTAATAGCGAGTCGGAAAAAATCGCACTTAGAGACTCGCAAAATGAAATGATTGTACACGTGGTCCTCAGTTCTTAACAGTACCCGGCCAGACTTTTCCTCATTTCCCACCCTCACAACTCCCTGATATTATACGATAAAAGAAAATATTTATGCTTGTTAAACTTCCTCCTCTACTTACCACCTACTCCCTTATATCTTCCTTGAACTAGCGTAAGGACCTCTATCAGCTGATTGCTTAACACTACACTTTTGCCCCATCCGTTAATTGCTCTGGTCATTGATGCTGCCCCACTGCCGTGAGGGTAGGTAGAATTCTCTAGCCGTGCCAAGGAAACAGTAACTTTGCAGAGAAAAAGAAAGTGAAAGGGTGTTTTTCACGGCATCTCTGAGCTGTATTTACAGGCACGAAGGAGTCCTCTGAGTCTGAAGAAACTGCCCCAGAAACTCTTGCTCTTAAAGGGGAAATATACAAAGGGGATTGCCCCGAACCCCCAGAATCAGTGAACATAAACCCTAATTAGTATTTATTGTGTGTTATTCTCCTGTTTGGCGAGTACAAATTACCATATACTTGAATATCCCTACAATTTCAAATATTTGTAGACTAAATACCAGAAAGACAAAGCATTTTTCATCAATTCCTATTTGCCTGGAGCCATTGAATTATCACTGTTTGGTTTGTTGCCTAGACGTATAATACTCCTGCATACCTGTAGACTAGAAGTAGACTCCTCTCTGCAATTAATTTTTCTGTCTTTACTCCTCCCAATTTACAATGAATTGTTATACTTTTTCTTATATCGTATTTGTATGGAGCAGATGTCGGTTTACTCAGAATCCGGTGTTTGCAATACCAAGCTGAGAAGATTCCTTTAGTTGGAAGCATTTTGGAATTATTCGTTTATTCCTTTGCACTCAATCACGGAATGATGGCCCGGGGCAAGAAACGCGCAGACTAGTCTTTCCCCAAGGGAATTTGTGCCTAGACAGGACATGGGGGGGGATAGCCTGTTCAGCGGGGAGGGGCGGGTCATCCTGTTTTATATATAAGGGTCCGGCGATACATAAATGGCCTCGTTAGGACCCTGTGCATCACTGGGATAAGGGCTAAGAAGCTAAGTTTGACCGCCCACCCACCCTACATTGAGAAAGGGTCAAACGAGTGGGGGGACGTGTGTCAAGAAAAAGTTCGTTTCTGGCAATATTAGGACGGGTTGCAGGGGCAGAGGTCTTGGGGCTTAAATGTCACATGCAGGCTCTTACACACCCTCAGGGGAGTGGGAGAAAGGTCCGCAGGAGGAAAAACAGGGGCGGTACCTTGTCAGGGAAAGGATGTAATGAGAAGGGATGGTTGGGGTTGAAAGTTGCTGTGAGATGTGATTGGACATGTTATGTTGTGGGATTGTTGTCTTAGGTTATAAGTTGATGATAATGGTTAATAAAGTTATTGATGTGCAACCATGCCCAATAAATTGGCCTTTCACACTATTCATAGGGTCATGGAGTGTTTATTGTAGCACGAGCTGAAGCTTGCAAGGTCTTCCTCTTCCTGCGGAACACACATCTTCAGCCCGTTATTATTCAGAAAGAAAGTGGAATATTTCCCTTTTGTTCAAGTAATGTTCAACAGAAATTTGTACACACAAAATGTCCCATCATCTTTCAAGAAATACAGCAAAGAAATTGTACTTATCATTAGACCTGAGTTATAGACCTTACACATTTATGCTATCTGAACACATTTATCATGCGACATTCAGTACTCAAACACAGACTATGCATCAAAAACTACAATGCATACTTACTTAACATAGTCACCACATGTAAAAGAGTGCTGCAAATGATGCTTCCATGACAATACTATCTTATACAGGTATGCAGCTCTTGGCCCACTGTGCTAATTTTAATTGATATTGTCTATGAGGATTGAAACCTCCTGTAGTATTATTTGCTTTATTGCTGACATGGCCTACAGAAGTGATGGACTTTGATTTTGAGACATATTGGTGCCAATGTTTGCCGCCCTTCCCACATATGTATTCTTTATTTCAATGCTATTTAGGAGCGTGCAAAATTCATGGAATTTCTACAGCAGTAATTATGCAAGTAATGATGTGAAATGCTGTAATACTGTGTCTGGAATGGTAAAAAGCTTTTGTCATTTTTCAGCTCAGCGTGGATGGCACTGTACTGTTCCTCTGCTTAAATACTTTGCGATAAAACGGCCAAAAGGCTTTATCCTTATCTAGCTCAGCATGGATGTCATGGTGCTAATCCTATGCTTAAAAACTCTGCTAGACAAACAGTCATTTGAGGTGAGCAGATTCGGTGTCTCTGGTGTTGTGCGGTGTGCCATATAAAGGAGCTGCTCACTGTCTAAAGCCTAAACCTGAGAAGTACCCAGAGTTCCTTGCTGTATATATCTGTGTGTGTATACATACATATATATAAATATTCACTGAAACAACCAAAGTAAAGTTATAGCTAGGTCAAATGTTCAGTAACAATATAAAGTTTTAAACTAAACAAAAGCACAGAAACTCACAAGTTGTAGTTATCTAAAGTAACTATAACTCGTGCCCTAAGGTAACAATTACTCGAGCCCTCACCATGCATAGTTTTCTAATCAATATTTTCATTGCAAATGTTGCAGTGATATTATCAATGGTGTCATAGAATATGTCATGAGTGATGTAATATGTGGGGTATTTCGCAGTGCATGGTGTTGGCGCGAGTTATAAGTACCTTAGGGCAAGACTTATAATTACTTGCAATAACTATAATTGGTGAATGTCTGTGATATTTTAATTTAAAATGTTACATTTCTATGTGAATTTCTAGTTTTTTTTTTTTACACAAAGTAATATTTTGTTACCATAGGTAAATAAAACCCCGTTGCGCACGACCTAAGGCGGGTAGTTGGCTGTTGTATGCCAACCTCATGGCACAAACAGACTTTGACAATGCGGGGTAGGGTTGACCTTGGGGCACTGGGAACCCCATCCCCTGGGGCCTAATTGCAGAAAAAAGAAGAGGGTGGGCTGTGCGGCTGTCATCGTCTAGCCTTATCAGTCCCCGGGGACCCATCCCCCAGGGCCAAAGGCAATAAAAAAGGGGAGTGGGCAGTACAGACCCCTCCCTGAGCCCTATTAGGTCTCAGGAACCCCATCCCCAGGGCTGTAGAGTATCTAAAAGGGGGTCGGGCAGTGCAGCCCCGTCTCTGACTCTTCATAGGTACCAGGGACCCCATCACCGAAGGCCCTATCTCATCAAAAAGGGGAGTGGGCCCCCCTTCCTGAGCTTATTATGACCCCGGGGACCCCATCCCCGGGACCTGTCTTAAATATAGGCGGGTGCCCCGGTACCCACCTGGGGCCCCCACCAATTACCATATTTGGGGCAGCAGGGGAAACCCATGCCCCCCGTGGCCCCAGCTGGCTCCCCGCATAGTGTGGGAGCCAGTATTGCTTCCGCCGGAGGGAGCTGCTGTTATCTACATGCTTCCCCTGGGCATGAGAAATTTGTGTTCTGTTTTCCTCCCCGTAGGAGTGCAGGCAGGAAAACAGAACACAAGTCTGCCCCCAGCTCGGTTTGTTACCATTACATTACATTGCATCATGTTACATTAGTGTGGGCAGGGAAACTCCTGGGTCCTATGGGTGGGCTCCCCAGTACACAGTAAGTGAGCTGGTACTGGGAGATGGGGTCTCCAGGGGCCTTTAGGGGCTCAGGGATGGTGGCTTTTAATTAGAATCACTGGCCTGGAGGATGGGGTCCCCGGAGCCTTTTTAATGCCTGTGTAGGGGCACTCACTGCCCTCTCCCCCAATCTTTACATTTTGACCTCAGGAGATGGGGTCCCTGGTGCCTCATTAGGGTCCTGTAGAGGGCTGCGTGCCCCTTCCATTTAATTTACTAGGCCCCACGGAATGGGGTTCCAAGGGCCTAATTAGGCTCCAGGAGGTGGCCACACACCCCCTCCCTTATCACCTTGGCTCATTTCTCTCTCCAACTCTCTCTTTTCACAAACCTTTCACCTCCTCTTCATACTCCTGCTTTTCTGGACTTGCAGCTTTGGGTGGAGATGAGGAGCTAGCAAGGTCCAATGGAATGGCAATACCTTTTCTAGATGGCTCTTAACACTCATGCACTGCCTATTCAGTAGACTTTGTACACCTTGATATGTGTGGAATGCATAGCTAGACGATTGCGGCAGTAAGGTGCTTGATGGAGTGGAACTGGTGAAAGCCTGACTGTGTGCAGGATATTTTTCTGATCTATGTTAAGTGTTTCACAGCCAAATCAATCTTATTCTGGGGATAGCCATTTTTTTTAGAGGAGTGACCCAGTGACAGTGTAAACAGTAATGATAAATAGAGATGTAGCTAAGTACAGATCTAGCAAAACTGAATTAAGTATTTTTGGAGAAAGCCACTAAATTTACCAAAGACAGGTCACTGATCTAGGCAGAAATATGGAGACCACCTGCACTGCTCACAAGAATGCCCAAGAGCTCTCAGAAACTCCCACATAGCACTTGCTTCCAGCTCTTTATCACTTAGATATGTCAGCAAACTTTCCTTCCTTTCTATTTTTGAAGAAGCTGGCAGCACGTTCCTGTTTTATATGAACTTTATGGTTTTGTTTTCAGATGAGTTTAAAAATGTGATCAACTATAAATAGTGTTTCTGGGTGCATAGGTGTAGTGCCCTGGCACTTTGTACTCGGTGGACAATTTACCCAAGTGAACCACTAGCTGTTGGCGGTCCTGCCATCTGTATTAGGATGCAACCGACTTCAAGGTGGTCGCAATTTATATTCTTTGTATTGCGGCATGTGCTCTGGGCTGCAGAACACTCCGCAATACAAAAAAACCCACATCTGACATATCCCTGAACTATGTGGCAGCCACCATTTGGAAGGGGTCCCACATTGGGCCCTCAAGTCACTTTCCACCTGCCTTTATATGGCAGGTTAACCGCCATGAAACTGCCAGCAGAAACCAACATTGTAATCCCCACCACCATTGTAGGGATTACACTCCATTCCACGGTCACGGATTAGTGTCCGACGGTCTCTCTGCCCGCAGACCATCTGCCCGCCATCCTAATGCAGTGGGAGGTCCTGCATGGTCAGATGGCGGTGGAACCGTCACCGATGGCCTGACTGTGGTGGTCCCACCACCATCGTAATGAGGCCCTATGTTATTAATGTCCCTTGTTGAAAGCACAATCCCAATGTATTTTGCACTGCTTCTTTAGGGGAACATTTTTGAAAGAATTAGACACAAACATCAACACATGCCTCCTGTTATACTATCAGCTCCAATGTGCCATAGGTGTGTTTTTAGTGATTTCGACTTACATGTAGCTTGTGGTGGAAAGAGATGTGAAACCCATGAGTGAATCCTGAGAGCTTTACATTTCTGAATAGAAGACAACATTCGGATTTCATCAATGGGTGATTTGTGTAGATCGTTTACCGTTTTCCCAAAGAAACTAACTGTTGAATTAAAAAATAATGAAAATATGTAGAAAAAATAGAAATAGGTGACAATGTTTTCATATATAGGGGCAGATTTGCAAGCCCCTTGGGAGACAATTACGCCGCCGTTGCGTCACTTCTGTGACGCAGCGGCGGCGTAAACCATGCGCCATGTTGCGCCTTATTTACAACGTGACGCATCTAGGGAGATGCGTCACGTTGTAAAGCCCTGCGCAACATTAAACCTGCGTCAGGTTTAATGTATGCAGGGTGGGCGTTCCGTCGGAAAAAGCCTCGGAAAAGTGACGCAGTGAAATCTACAAGATTTCACTGAGTCACTTTTCCGACGCTGCTGCGTCAAAACCCTGCGCCTGCTTGAAGCAGGCGTATGGCATGACGCAGCATGTTCGGTATGGGCAGCCCCTGAGCATTGCTGGAGTTGCGTCGTGCTTGCGGCACGACTCCAGCAATGCGCCCCCCCTTATACCATCAGATGCGTCACGCATCTGTTTATCCTTGCGCCACGATGTGCTGCATTGTAAATGCGGCGCATCTATGGTGGCGCAAGGGTAAACTTGCGTGACGCATCTTTCCTGGCGCATCCCTGCTGATTTGCAGGGATGCGCCAGGAAACATAAATCTGCCCCATAGTGTTTTGCAACATTGAACTATTTACAAAAGTAATACACCGTTCCATCCACCAGACCCTTCTGTAATAGGGATATATATTGTTTGTTGACTGTCTAAAACCACGTGATACCCAGAGCCAACAACCAATGACTGAGCTGCAGCGTATAATGATTTTTCATTGTGTACCAACTAATAAATGTAAAATGGGTATCCTTCTTTGGGCCATCGGAGGCCCCACCAACCTGCTGCTCTTCCTGCACGTCACAAGGAGGCAGGGACTGAACCCCCGACATTCCTTAAATGCGGTAGTGCACTCCCGCAGTGCGGGACTTGCACGGGCGTGCCTGGCCGTGCCCAGGCAAAGCCCGTGTCAAGGGTGGACCCATCTGCACCCGTCAGCGGCCGACTGAGGCCGGGCTAGGCCCACTCTCTTGGCTTTTCTTCTTTTTGGACCCTTATAAATATTGTCGGGACATCATTGTCAGCTGAAGATGCCAACTACAACACTTTAAGGGGACCAGGGAGAAGTAAATCGTTCTTCCTGTGTTTGATTCCCTGTTCTCTGTGGTGCTTTTGATAACTAGTTCTTAACAGCAGTATTGGCAAACGTAAGGTCGGAGGTATAAAGTCATCTGCTGAACCAACTATTACTACTAAGCGATCTACTATAGATACTTTTCTTGCTTGCGCTGGGGAATCTATATATAAAGAAATAGACCTAGCTGAACGACGCATGTACCTGAGTGCAACTAGGCAAAATGGGCCGGCTGAGTGCCTAACATCTACCAAGGAGCAGTCTGGCCTGGACAATGACCAAGACGGTCAGAATACTGGATGTATCAAGGGGCCATAGAACATTACAGCCTGTCAAGTACCTACTGTGTTAGAAACGGTAACACTTCTAATATCCCCATGCCAGGCTGCTACAGCTACAGCCTCAACCACAGTCTGCCAGCTCGGCCGCCCGCAGCTAAATGTAAAAGAAAGACACAGAATGATCCTACTGTTAATCTGAGCTTCCCCGACACATCATTTTTGCAAGGGTGGGCTAACCACTGCAATTCTATGGACAAACCTGCATGGGTAAAATTTCTGGGAGAAGCAACCATTCCAAATGACCTACTAATGCCCCTCAAAGAGAGACTGGGGAGGTTGAAAAACGTAATTTCCTTTGGTGAAACATTGCTGAATGTGGGTTCAGTAATTGCGGCCGGGCCACAAGCAACAGATCTGAGGCAGAATAATGTAGAAGGCGGCTTGCTCCCCCCCAGCCTAGGATATGGCTTATCCTACTCAAGCTCTAGTGGGTAATTTGAATGGTAATGTGCAAGAGGCTAATAGGGAGTCTGCTACTATGATACGCACTGTGGGCCAATCCCAATGGAGACAACCTAACAAACACCTTTCTAATATCAATATGTCTTCACAGGAGCTAGTTACTATTAATCTGCCACCTGCCTGCTGCCCATATGTGGCAGTTTTGGTTAATGTTCCCCGTTGAAACCAGGGGTTAGGGAGACTACTGAATGCCTGAAGAACAAGGTTATGCACTGGCTTAGCTCCAAACGCTCATTCTCACTTGCTAGAGCACATGAAATTCTGTTTACAAGGAGAGTGGGGTGGATTGGACCACTACAGAAACATTTTGAGGGTGATTGCATAGTTATTAATTTTCAGAACCCTAGGGTTGCCAGAAGCATTCACACAAAGGTGGAGCAACACCCGGCGGCTGTTCAAGATATGGGTATATTCCCACTGGGGTTTTTATCGGCATCTACGGAGTTTAGACCAATATTACGATGGTGCATGGAACTTGCAGGCACAAAGGGTGATGCCGAGTTTGCACCTGCCATATTGCTGATTTTGATGTGTCCAGTAGATATCAGTTATTGAGCACCCTAGATGATAATGACTGACTCAGCCGTGGCCGATACCATGCCTTGGGCCCAGGAAATTATTGTAGAGGGGCTCTTATTACCGTCCAGGTAAGCCATCTGCCCCCTAAAGATCACACACTTATTCCTGGGACGGCTCCAGATAGTAGGTTGGCTGTAGCCAAGGCCGCAAAGGCAAGCTGTAATGAACATCCTAGCACCTGTAACACATCTACCTGTGCTTCAAATATGGATCCTGTAAGTCAGTACCCTGAGGGGGGTTTAGGCTGGCAACTTGAAATGTGAATGGGCTAATGTATAATGTAGGAAATGTTGATTGGTTAGCACTATATCTGGATATGATATATATGTATACAAGAAACCTTGTGCACAAGCCCAGTACACATAGAAGGGGTTTCCTCATATTTTTTAGAAGCTCTAGCGTTGCAAGCCAGGTGGGCGAAAGGGGGACAACAGATACTTATCTCCAATAAAATTACTGGAAATGTTAAGAAGATTTCATCAGTGGACCCCCATTCTCAACTATTGTGGCTGAACAAAAAGGGAGGGAGAGATCTAGTAATCGTAAATGTTTATAACAATATCTTTGATTCATCACGTAGCAGTGTGGCTACAGCTCTTGACCACGGCCTCAAAGCCTTCTTAGGCTCCATTTATACAGATTTTGTATTAGTATGGACAGGTGATTTTAATATTCAGGCATGTACATTATCTACCACCCAGGCATGTGGTCATATTTATCAGGACCGGGTGGGTAATGATCACTTTTGCCACAATGAGTATGGAGAAGCACTGAATTCTATTATCTCTCAATATGGCCTTTAATTACTTAGATGGGGATGTAATATAAATGGAGAGCAACCCCAGATTTTACTGGGAGAAACTCGTTTTCCATTATAGATCATGTATTGGTGTCTGTCTTTGCTAATGATATGTGTGGTAATCTCAGTATTGTACCTTCAATCTTGAGTTACCACAATTTACTTAAATTACCCTTCTTTTTTTGGGGCCAAAGGCAGGACTCATTTCTTATATTAAATAGTATTAACCCCACCGGGATTAATGGTGTAAGAATTAAGTGTACGGGTATTGACCCAAGTGAGATTCTGCAGAAAATAGTAGTGATCCAGTGGAAGCGTTGTAAATATTTTGTGAGCTCAGGCATGAGCTACCTACCACACCGTAAACTCAATCCCCAACAACACTATTAACAATAACACAGACTTTGGCCCATTGAAACTCTACAAATAAAATCACAACCACAAGGTCCTCTGATAAACCTTTGTATGAGCTAATTGGAACTCAGATAATTAGAGACGAAAGCCACTCCTTCATGAGAACCTAGAATAAAGAAGTGGCAATATGATAATAATACTCTCACAATGTCATCAAATACCTTTATCTAAACTTCAAGATGAATGGTCAAAGCACAAAAATACATTAGATTCATTTAATAGCAATAATTCTTTTGTAATACAGGTAAATCACAATACATTACAGCTTAGAGCACATACATCATCAAATAACATCTTGTGAGGGGGAGAGAGAGAGAGAGAGAGAGAGAATACATTGCAAAATACAAAATGCAATTTGAAATCATACAAACCAAGAATCGGTTCTAGATTTTCCAGAATCAGGATATGAGATGAGCCCAAGAATGCTAGAGTACAGCGTAAAATAACCAGAGTCATTAATTATTCAGCTGAAAG
This sequence comes from Triturus cristatus, assembly GCF_964204655.1. NCBI lineage: Eukaryota > Metazoa > Chordata > Amphibia > Caudata > Salamandridae > Triturus > Triturus cristatus. The sequence goes on along the minus strand of NC_140582.1, from coordinate 475,845,107 downwards.
CTTTTGACCTGCTCAACTTTACCAGCTGATAAAGTGTGGAGGTAATCCGGAGAGTTCAGTTCAGGGAAATCAGTGTTCAAACTGACAGCATGTCAGGCTCAGGAATTGCAAGGAAAATAGCCGCGCCCGTCCTTTTCACACGGGGTAGTTATACCTTCTTACATTATCAGTTCCTTCTCACAACATATCTTTTTACAAATTTGGATGATTTCTATGGGGCAAAATCTGTGGTCCAACCCTGATATGATCATTTTCTAACTCAAATCGTCTGAAACCCAAACATAATATCTTTGTTCAGTGTTCACTGTTTTCTAAGAATGTACAATAAAACTTCCCTTCGGAAATAGGAAATACATTTGTAGCTTATCCTGTCCGCTCCACACTCTCTTCTCTGAGCTTGCAACAAGGTCGATACAGTTTTTAGTTACAGAGAAGATGTCCATTATTCAAACTGTAGAAAAGAAACTTCAGCAATAATTCTCATAGCCACAATGCAATCAGGTCAGCATTTCTAGTCTATCCGAAGAAGTAATAAAACTAAATACATTTTGAATTTGAAGGCCTACATGGAAAACTACTAAATCATCATTTTCTAATTAATAAACACGCTAATATTGAAAACATTTAAAGAAATAAAGATGCATAAGAAATAACTTAAGAAGCATAATTTCATTAAACTTATAAGCAGAGTCTAATTACGACTCATTAAAATATAAGCAAGCACTTCCTCTTAGATTTACATGTCAAAGGAATTATAAGCAGGAATCATTTTACTAATGCATTTTCATAATCATATTTTGCTAAACTAAAATTTGCATATTACTTTTCACGTTATTATCACAGCACATTAGTAGGTTTCTCTCTTTGTCATGAATGACTTTATCTCAAACCAGTTTGTGACACTTCTGCATGCTTTTGCGAAGCAGTTTTAAACTTTCACATTCTGTTAGTCATGTTTCTTAAATGGGTATTAGTTTGAGCTTGTTTTGATTGAGCAAGACATTCTTAAATAATCACGCTCGATCAGTAGTAAATAATTTTAGGGAAATAACCTACATTTTACCAAATGTAATGATAGAAAACTTCAGCCATATTATCACTTTTATTAAATCACTCTTGACTAAGTTCCTGAATACATCAGGGAACAAAAGAAGGGGATGGTTCGATAGTGCCTGCACTAAAGCCCTACAGTCACTTAAATATGCCCTGTCTAATTCCCCACGGGATATACTGACTATTAAGTCCCTACGGTGAAAGAATAAATCAGCTATAGCTATTAGGAAAAAGACACTCCAGGTCGAAGCATGGGAAAATCTGTCCATTGCCGCAGAAAATAGGAACCTCAAACGTTTTTGGGATACAGTGAATGCCCCCTTTTTTAAAAATGATGACATCCCTAAATTCTGTTCTTTTGTCCCTTGTGATAGATGGGTGACTCATTTCTCTGAAATCTCTAGACAAAGTAATGAGGATGCCACAGGGCAAGACTGGGGGCCTTTGTGCGGGGGGGCGCCTTCCCCTGAATATTATTAATAGAGAAGTCGATCTGGCTTTACGGGTCGGGCCCCAGGCCCAGATGGGGTGCCAGTAGTTGTTTTTAAATGTGCCCTGAATTGTGGGGGCCTATCTTAACCAGGGTGTTTAATACTGCCGCAATAGATACGATCCCATCTTCCTGGGCTGAATCTAATATTGTACCCATATCTAAAAAAGGAGATAAAGCAGACCCAAAAAACTATTGCTCTGTTTCCCTCTTGGACTCCTCTTTGAAAGTAATGAGTAGAGTCCTGTTAATAAGATTGGAGCAATGGGCGCAGGAGCTATTCATTTTATCCCTGGTGCAGTTTGGGTTCAGAAACAGCGAGGGACTATCGAACAAAGTATCAATTTAGAGCTATTAATTGGTAAATATACTAGGGCTAAGGCAGGCACACTTTATTTATGGTTTGCCGATTTAAGTAGCGCCTTCGATTTGGTCAGCCATAACCTACTCTGGTCAACTCTGATCTCCCTGGGTGCACCTAGGCCAATCATTGGATTTCTCTCTTGTCTTTATGAGAACCTAACTAGTCAAGTTTGGTTTGGCCCCCAGGGGGAATGTTCGACCAAATTTAAAGTGGGGCAAGGTATTCCGCAAGGGTGCGTGCTACTGCCAATATTATTTTACTTTTTTATAAGTGGGGTAGATAATTACCTGAAGTCAGTTCAGGCAGATGCCCCTCGGGAGGCTGGTTGCCAGATACCTGTATTGTTATATGCCGATGTTGCGGTATTATTAGCACGAGCCCCAGTTGGCCTCCAGAGACTGATGAATGCTTTCACAGATTTTATGACTTTCAAGAAAATGGTAATTAACAAATCTAAAACCTTTAAGATGGTCTGTGGGCTGAAACATAAATCCTGTAAACTGTTTTTTATTGAAAATTCCACCAAATGTTTGAGTGAACTTGTTTTGTTATTTGGGTATTTTATTTGCAGGCAATGGCTCATGGTCACAACATGTTCTAAACATTAGAGCTAAAATGAGCATGGCATCACAAGGTATTTTTAAATTTGCCTCAAAATTTGGGAACCGAGCCATTAACGAAATGGTGGCTATCTTTAAAGCAAAAGGAGCAACTCTATCCCAATATTGGGCAGGTCTCTGGGGTTATGCAAGTAGCACAGCCCTGCAAGTAGAAGAAAACAGCTTTTTAAAATGTTTATTAGGCCTACCTTCCTCTGTTTCAAATGCTATTTTGTTGTATAAAGCTTTATTCGATACAAATATATCATAAAAGCAGAATCAATTCTTATACAATTCATGAGGAGGATTTAGTATAAAACTAGCAACAACAGTTCATTTACAGAGAGATAAAAAGTTGAATTCATTTTTATAAAAAACAAAGAATAAAAGAAGTAGAGAAAACCCTTTAAATTTAAATATCATAAAATAATATACAGCAGTATAGTACAAAACAATTAGTGTGGAGCTAGTCCATATTTTTTTGTGTTAAAAACTTTGAACGTAACGCCAATGTGCATCCCAGGTATTTGGCCACCCCGTAGATCACGGTAAGGGAGGTGGTATCTGTCCTGAGGATGCGTAAGACAAACAAGTAGTTTCTTGAGCCCAACTGTAAACAAACAGGTTTTAACCATTTACTTCTTATATGTCTGTATGCTGGGCAAGCCAACATAAAATGGGCAATGGACTCAGTACGAGCTCCACATCCTGGACATGGCACTACTGCTGGTACTGATGCCAATCGTTCGGTCCTCCTCCAACTTACTATTAAGTCATTAATAGGGAGGGTTCCAATTCTCATTTTCATATATAGGTACCTGTCTCTAGGAATTTGAATAAAATCAAGATATGCCTCCAGCTTTCGGACCGGCTTGTGTTCCATGAACCGTTCGGTGAGGGTTCCCCTGTCCGCATTGATCTCTTGGACCACCTCCACCCAGTTCCTATAAGCTTTTTTTATAACCTGTTTGGGAGGCGGGGTCTGGCTAACCCATGCCTCCCCTAAACCTATGTCGGTTAATAAACGCCTGAGATCTGAAGTCCATTTAACCCTCTGGCCTGTATCTGTTTGAATAATGTCACCAAAGGCTGCTGCATAATAAGACAGCTCTGGGGTCGATCTAATGCGGGCTCAAAAAAGTAGAGGGTGGAGACGTGCAATATCTTTAATTGAACGTCTGCCCAGATCTAAATAAAGGGGCTTCAGTGGTGTAGAAATTGGAAGGGAAACCAGACCTCTAAAAAACGTATTCTCCGATCTTACTAGGTCAGTGATATTCTCAAAGCCCCAAAGCTCAGCCCCATACAGGGCTGAGGGGAGTGCTTTGCCTTCATAAACCACAAGGGCCGGGAATATTGGTTTACTTACAGAGAGTTGTTGTTCTCTTAAAATTGCCCCGAAAACTCGCTTGTGGTTCAGAAGCATTTTTGTCAAATGGGAATTCCACTTCATGTCACTAGTGACCCGTATACCCAAATAATCGAAAGACTCAACTAGGTCTAATGGTTTGCCTTCAAGGGTAATGTTATTTCTAAACCGCTTTGAGGGGGATAAAACCAGCAATTTTGTTTTAACAGTATTGGTGATTAAGCCTCGACCAGAGCAAAATAGGCTAAATCTGTCTAACAGCCTTTGGAGACCACTTGGGCTCTTTGACAGCAAGAGGGTGTCGTCAGCATACAGGAGGGTCGGGATCTTTTCACCCACCAGGGCTGGTGCATCGGCCGGAGTCTCCCTCAAATGGTCTGCCACCCCATTCACAAAGAGGGAGAACAAGGTCGGTGCCAATACACAGCCCTGGCGTACCCCCCTGTTTACCTCGATCCTCTCTGTTAGCTGTCCCTGAGTTCCCCACCTAATTCTGGCATAATTGCCCTCATGGAGACGTCTAATGAAGTCCAAAACCAAGGGGGGAGTATCTAACTCATGCACCACCTGCCAGAGCTTGGGGCGGGGGACCAGGTCAAAAGCAGTCTATTTTACATCGAGAGGTCAGACTATATTTTTTAGAGGATCTTCTATTAGTCAGACCATTGTTATTGTGGGCTTCACTATGGTCCAAGGAAGAAACCGGTTTTACTAGAATAATTATTTCAGATTGTTTAACCTTGAATGATGCGCTAGGTATTCACTGGCTACTGTATATTAATTCCTCCCTCACTTGGCTGTTTAATTTATCTTTCTGGTCGGATCCTACAAAGGTATTATCATTAACTAAGAGGATGATTAAAGAAACCTTTCTCCAGTATCGACTGGATCAATGATCGATAGACGATAGGAATAAATCAACAGTCACCTTTTATAAGTCTTTGGACTTGGAGGAGGGAAGAAATAGTTATTTATCATATGTAACAAATATGCAGCATCACTTTGTGCTGGTAAGAATGAGATGTGGCATTGTGCACCGTATAGATGCTTTCCCAACTATGAAGTCCCACCCACCCGATGCGGTTCTTTGCCCTTGTGATGACCAAAGCAAACAAAGCACACTGCACTTTCTATTGTTCTGTACATTTTATCAGAATTTTAGGCGTTTTATCTTAAACCTATGCTTGTTCCACAGAATATTAGGTCACATAAAATAGCAATTAAATATTTGGTGACTCTAAGTCATCCTTTTGTATGCTATAATGTTGCCCTATTTATTTTGAGATCTAGCAACGTGAGGACAAGTATTATGTAATAGCGCAGCAAATGAACTTTATAATTATCATTGAATGTATTATATCAACAAGATTTTAATTATTTTAACTGTGTTATTCTATATGCACTTTTATTGCTGTTTTGTATAGCTGAATAAAGTTTTACGAAATGAAACAGGTATGAATAAGATGCTGAGTTGAGGAATAGTGGTTATTTGTACAACACTGAATTAAGTGATACTATCATTTGATTCAGAGGACATTTTGCAAAATGTGTTCTCTTTTGCACACTGGCTTACAGTTAGAAGCCAAAAAAGGAGATAAATTGATCATAACAAATGTTCTACTATTAAATAGTCCCAAACTTCTCCTTGTATAAATAGTAACCGACTTGTGAGTCCAGGTCTATCACCTCAAGAGGCAATGTATAGATATCAATATTCTGTCTTGAAAATTGACCCATTCTGGCAAATGTGGTAGCTTTGGCATTTAGGGCCCAGGCTATCCCACCAACAATGGAAATATATGAAACCCAGGCATTTCTAACAAATAGAAACTGAGGGGAATCAAGGGTGGTGTAAATTACATGTATCCCACTAGGTTTTCTTACCCAGAGAGCTGTGCAAACTTCAAACTTTGTATAACGTTGTGTATCTTCCTCGCTTTTCTGTAAGGGAAATTTCCAGACTTTGTGGGTATCCACAAAAAAGCCACCCAGCGTTTCCACACTTCCCCTGATAAAAACAGTAGCCCGCTTTTGTGGCTAGTTCTATCACCTGCCACAGGAATTGGTCAAAACCTGGATCATGTGAAGTTATTGTGATGTTAAAGGGGTCTTCATATGATTATAGTTTTGGTCCATTCCTATGATGTGTTTTAGATCCAACCACACATAGGCAACAGTGTTTCAGTCAGTAAAAGAGTGTGAAGACTTTGGCCATTGTCTGGAAGTGGCTGAGTTTTCTGTCACATACATACGGTAAAAGTAGGCGTTTTGGACCCAAACATTAATATGTGTTGGGCTTTCTGGATTCGAAAATGTGTGGGTGCTATGCAAGTCTCACCATCCTGGATTTACCTGGGTCTCTAGGTTTCAGATATGCCTAGGTTTGGTAGGGATCCCTGGTTGCTTGCTGACCCACAGACCGAATAGTGCAGCCATTCACCATGGTGAGTGAAAGGGGATTGGGATTTCTTTGGTCATAGTTTTGACATATGGGTTGGCATACAGGGTGGTAAACCTCCTTTCTACCTCTTTCGGGAGCAGAAATACTGTTTGGTGTCAGGGCTTGGTGACTAATGTTAAGATGTTCCAGCACCCCTCACCATTCCTTTTCTTGCTTTTTTCCCTAGAAGCCTAGAGGGTATTCAGTCCTCTTTGTGTGCAGATTAGGGGTTTTACCATCTTTCTGCCTATCCCAGGGGCATCAGCAAGACAATAAGTCCATCATTGAAAAATGAGAGAAGCAAAAGGATGTGTGGGGTTTGCCTATCCTGGCATACCACTGCACCCCCCTCCCAGGCACCAGACAGTTGTTCTCCCCCTGGTTGTTCTGCAACCAGAGGGAGCCCTAATAGGAGCCTAACCCTCCCTGTTGGCACCTAATGACCCTGGGGAACAGAGAAAACGTTGAGGAATTTCGGGGTGGTTGTCAGGCCTGATGCCAGAGTTGACTGTCCTCACCCACATTTTTTTAAAGATAATTCTTGGTGTCTAGTGGCCTGTCTGCTCCTTAGGGATGGCAGAGTTTAGGTAAACCCCTCTATCTGCTCCCCAACATTTACAATTTTTGAAGAAAAAGTTATCTCTTAGCCTACTACCAATTTACCACACAAAGGGGCTTATTACGATGGTGGAGGGAAAGCCACCACCAACCGTGCAGTGGCGGGCCCTCCGACATCTGACAGCAGTTTTTCCCCCACCAGGTTATGGCGGGGGGAATCCTCAGGGAACCCGGGTCCGTTTCCGCCCGCCTTGCGGAACCAAAACATTGAGCAGCATTGCGGCGGTGCCTTGCAGGCACTGCCGTAGGGATTACAATATCCCTTTCCGCCTGTCTTTTCGTGGCTGTCATCCCACTGTGAAAAGACAGGTGGAAACAGATTTAGGGGTGAGTAGTGGCCCCCCCTTGTGTTGGTGTGAGGTAGCTGTGCACTGGGGGGGGTACCCATGGTACCCCCCTATATTTCCCGGAACTGTAAGGCAGGCACCATGTGGTGCCTGCCACATAGTGCAGGGAAATGCACAGCATTGTTATTTAACATTGCGTAAGGTGCTGCAGCCAGCAGCACCTTCTGCAATTGTAAATGCCCACCCTAATTTCAGTGGTGGGACCTCCGCATGTCTGACGGGCGGTCCCAAACACCGCAGCGATGGCGGGCAGACTCAGGTCCACCTGCCATCGTGATGAGCCCCTAAGTATCTAGAAATGTTAATACTAATCAAGGACTAAACAGCAACAACTCAATTAAGAGAACAAGCAGCAAAGATTAATACTTTATCTAAAACCGTAGTGAACCATCTATGATGACAACAAATATTGAACCAACTAAAATAACAACCAGTCCCACACCAGAAAATAATAATATATTACTTTAAGGAATCACTGAAGCAATCGCCTCAGTAGTAAAATTACTTGCAGAGTTCTCTCAGACAGGTATGGTCACACACGGTCACCACGAGTGAATGTAGATGTATTTAAAATATTTTCAGCTGAAGCACCTAAGTAAAATGATGCCCCACCAATTGTTAACCTCCAGACTATTCTCAACCTTTTCATTCAAACTCACATGAAATTCTTTTGCAAAGTAATCAAAGTTTGACTGAGGAAATCAGTTTGATTCTCCATGAAGACCTACTAAATTTTAATAGGCAAAAAACAAATAACCAGTGTCACGACAGTCCTTTGCAATACATATTTTTTCCGTGTATCACTTTCAGGTACAACATGATTTTGAACAAACAAAATATTTAAGACTGCTGAAAACATCTGAGGACTACAACCGCTTAAATTCACACAATCTTTTAAGTGTCAAGTTCATAGCTGATCATAAAACGGAGAAAGAAATCACTTGTACATGTTGGTCATCCGATACCTAGCCCACTTATAACCGGGCTAGTAAAGAAGATTTGGCAAACTGAGAAATTGAATTGAAATCCGGCACAAAAGAAAAATACGCTTACATATTAAAGCACATGACACAATCATCAACATTGGTGGTTTATTACTATAATGCTCTTTAAAGTTCAGTAAAGAGCTAGGCAACCTTTCATTAAAGGAAGTCAACAGCTTAAGAATAAAAGTAAATAACGACCATGCTGCCAAAAAGCAAAATGTCAGTAGACTCAAAACCAACAGGTTAAGATAAAGTCAGCTACCAAACTTTCAAATACAGACTACCTGGTTTCCAACAAACTTCCTGATAAAACTTACACAACTACTCAATCGACACATTGTTGCTTCAACATATATTCATGGAACATTGAGGGGCCTCATTGTCAGCTAAAATGTAGTGGAAGAAACTTGATCAATTTTCTAGCCTCACATCAAATGTTTTCCTCCTGGAAACCTGGAGAATTGTGGATGAGTACATTTCTCCCTTTAAAACATTTGAAACACTGGCTTTGTAGAACAAAAGGGCAAGAACTAGTGAAGGCTTTTGCATCCTTATAAATAAGAAACTTTATTGAAAAAATGTTACATCTGTTTCAAATGCTACAAATGTTTTCATGGTACTACAATAATTTAATGACAGCTTGCATTTATCGATAAAAAACATTTTTTCCTTCTTGAATAATCTAAAGAAACTAATTATTACTACAAAAGCGCAATCATAATTATAGCTGGGGACTTCAACACAAACTTACCTGCATACCTAAAAAAAAGGTCGTGAAGAAGATAGAGAGGATGACTTCTACTCCATCCTCCAATCAGTCCATACGATATCGAAACGGAAACCATCAGATAAAATAATCAGTTCCTTTTTTCATTTCTTAGGTCTCCATCGCCTAAACAGGATAGGGCTCAGAGTAATTATGACTTGCTGAGATGAATTCAAGCATTTCATCCATTCCTTTTTTGTATAATCATTTATTGACCTCAAGTCAGCGTTTCGTCAGAATAAACCATTAATTCACTCAAGGAGCAATGCAATGCAATGTAAGTTTGTATTCTAAATACTTCTGCAACTAATGGTTGCAAAGGGTGCCCAGCCTACTTTCAACCTTAAGTAATGCAAGGAGGGTATTGCATCATGCAGCATCTTGTCTGTGTTCTACATCACAAAGACAGAAATGGATACTATTACTGGAATACAATCAAATGTGGTTTTAGATTTGTAAAAGACGCATTCTTTAATATTTCGGCCTACAGTAATTCGGCTGTCTAAATAGCTCGGTGCTCAGATGACTCATGCCTTTTATACACGTCCCAAAAAAACCATAAAAATATTGAAGTAGAAAGAAAATCCAAAGCATCTTAGTATTTTCTATCCTGTAGTCTTTTTTGGATTTCTTGACAGTGCAGGTATCTGCAAGACGCACTGTTTCCCATATTCATAAAGTGGACTTTGGGACGGACCCCTTCAACCATTGGCTTGAGCCCCTCATCCTTTGGCTTGAGATGTTCTCTACCACATTTTATCTGATCTGCTCAGACTATCTCTCTCACCTCATGCTAGTGGCTGTTTGGTGTATCATTCCACCTTCCATTAGGTGCTTAGATCGCAATGCACAATGTGCATTGTTATCATCAGATGGCAGCAACTATTTGGTGAGTGCTGAAACCATCTTGGAACGAAGCTATTTGACACTAAAATCAACATATTGTGCATGTTAATCAAATGTTTATTTACAGTATGACGTGCAGAAGTAGTCAGCTGCCTTATTATAGATGTATGTTTGAAGGAAATTATCTTGTGTGTGCAAAAGCACATTACATTCAAATACAAAACAAATGTTTCTAATCAAAAGTAAGACCTGATAGTTGCTATAATGTGATCTCACATACTTATTTTGATAATGTTTCATATCAGTGTAATGTGTCATTTTAGCTACAGAAATCTGATTTTTCAAGTTGCCTTCCATGACCCATGGAATGGTCAGAGCACCACAGAAAACTGTGTTACTGTGAGAAGGAAGAAGTGACCAGCTTTGAATGGCTACTGCTTCTTGAGGTTAGTTATTTGTCTCTATTCTTTTCTAGCTCCCTAATAGGAGCTGCATGGTACTGAAAGGTGGAAATTCCCCAACCTTAAACAATAGCACTATGCTACAACACACCACCAGTACCATGCAATTATGAGTTAATGCCACAGAATAGGCAACAATTGTGCCGTCTGGTTTTTCCTGGTGGAATTTCACCAGGAATTCCCCATCCCACAGGATTAGCACTCAAATGTATCACCTGTTGTAAGCAGGTCTAAATGTAAGCAGAACCAGTGTGGGTTCGGGACAGAGGACAGAGGTCCAGAGGGTGGCATGGCACAGGGGAGGAAGAGAGGACGTGGACGCTACTTTTAAAGCCCAAGACGTCAGAAATGTTACCTTCTTTTCCAGCTGGTAACATTTTGTTCAGTGTTCCTGCACCTAGAAAATCCAGGTGCAAGAACATAAGGCCACTCATAGCTGAGCGGTATCCCACCAAGGATAGGGCTCCACAAATCTTATAATTGGCTTGAATCCCATGCTGCCATCAATGCAGTCCTATTTTACCTGTTTCTAATTAATGCACACATTCTGTCAGGGCACCAATGTGAACTTGTATCCTCCTTTGGCCACCGTATTAATTTTGAGCATTAGAAGATAAGCATGTTGTGATTCTCAATGCACTAAGCTTAAAATGGCTGTTCTCCACACTGTGGCTTGGAGAACTATGCAATGCATTTTAGTTCCTCTGTCACAGCATGTTGACCACTACTCTAACATATCCACACTTTGAGCTGAGTCCTCATAGGACAATCTTTTCTGTGTCTCAAGGTGTTTGTTTTTCCTTTTAGTAACTTTACACCTAGATTTGAATGTTCTTTGACAGTACCATCCTTGGTAGATGAGTGGGTTCTCCTTGATTCAACCAAGATTGCAAATCTAAAAAAACAGTGTTTAATATCTGTTATCAGAACCAAGATCCAAGGCTGGAAAGACAGGTAAGCAATTGCTTCCACGCACTGCTTCCAAGTAATGCATATCGCACCAATATTAGTAAACATACCTTTGTGTGGTCAGCTTCCAGGCCGACCCAACTGCCTGCGGCATTCAGGTTGAGTCTCTGGCTAACATGCCCACAAAAATGGATCCTTTTAGCAGCAATGCTGGTGGTTAGTAGCCTGGTCTTGCAATCACTGAGGTGAAGGTGGAATCATATAATGCTTTCATGTTTGTCATTTCTAATCAAGTTGCACCATTTCACACTACACCACTCCCAAACATGTGAAGACACATGATCAACTGCATGGCATGCTATGTGGATTTGGCAGTGGCTTTAGAACTATCAATGGTAGAAAACTATAGTCGATCAGCAGAAGCACACCCCTCCATCTGACACCCACCCACCATTGCATACACCACAGTCATTCAGCCATACATTCGTCCTTGAATACAATCACACATGAAACCATTCATACACCCAGCCATCATCCACGTGAATCTTCAAGCGCATAAATGTGACTGCAAGTGTCTGCATTTGTGTGTGTGTGTGTGTTTGCATGTTTAGGCATAATCATCCAACTATTATATGCATGCATTTGACTTCCTAAGTATTTGTTTTTCTGATAGTGCATCCAAACAAATCACACAGCAACATTCATCCATTGCAGCAAAAACACAAAATTAAAACGAGTTTACATTAACAAGGAAGTAGGAAAAGCAATATTTATGGAATAACACAACGTATTTAGTCATCGTTGCCATTCCTGACCGCAGGTGACTCAGACGTTTATAGATCCTTGTTCACTTATCATCAAGAGGGTCTTTGATGTGCCCATGTCTGATAGTGATGCTGTCTTTCTCAAAGTCCTAGGATTGTGCTAGAAACACTGAATGCCTGTTTGCGAACCTCACTCTTCTTTCCTGTTTCTCCTCTCCAAATTTTTCAAAGCAACATTTAATTGGTTCTTGCAAACCGCTGAGCACAGAAGTAAGATATAAATCACTGAAGATTCCTTAAATCAAAGTATATTAAAAACACACACACACATATATATATATAAAACACGTATTAAAATGTTATAATTATGCTCTAATCAGTCAACTGTGCAAAATATCAGCTGTAATCACAATCAGTACTTTAACATACATAAATTTAAGAAATCTTCAGTTATTTATGTCTCACTTCTGTGCTCAACAATTTGCAAGAGCCTATTATGTTACTTTCGAAAACTTTGTACACTAGGTATGAACTGCCAGCCATGGAAAGAGAGGAATGCTTGATTTACTAGTGGAAAGTGTACACGTAATCTACAAAGAACACCAGATTCTCAGTCTGCACTTTGGAGGTCGAACTGCTCTTTAATGGAGTTTCCTAGATGCCAAATACCTTTCAAGTAGAGACACCTTGAGCTCTGACATCGAAACTGCCGAGAATGGAAGGTTGAGAATTATATCTGCTTAAAACCTGATTTAAAGAATGGATGTTCCACCACCGTGTATGGCAGACTCAATTATGCATTTTCTCCACAAAGTCCAACCTTCTCCCCCATGCTCTTTTCATGGGGGAGAAGGTTGGAGGCATACTTACGAACACTTGCAACGCCGGAGGGTCACTCTTCGTAATGCTCCGTTGGCGCAAACCACAAAATCTTATCTATGAGGGCACGCAAAGCCACTTTGCATGGCTTTAGATGACCTCATAGATGTGGTGTATGGCACTACTTTACTCTGTGCTCGGGAGGTGTTCCAAGGGTGTTACAGCGGGTTTTCCAATAGTAAACCCATTAATATTGACACTTCCCCAGAGTTATGAGAGCATGTAAACATGGGGAAGCGCCAGAACCTTATGCCTCCTGAGGTGAGGCGTAACAAGGAGCAATAACCTTATTTCTCCTCGTTTATTCCTATTTCTATGTGTGCTGCATTCTGCACAAAAGCAATCCTGCAGACAACACAGGCACCCTAGCACCATGGTGCAAGGGTGCCTGCGTTGGCACTAGGCTGCCAAAACGGCATCAGGACAGGGCAAAAGGACAGCAATACACTGTATTGCATAAATACGGTGCATTCCTGCCCTTTCACTTTGGCGTAGGACAGTACAGCGAGGAGACTTGCTGCTCTGGCCTAACACAAATGCCCATAAATGAGGGCTTTCAGTTTGATAGACAACCTTGCATCAATGTAGCAGTGAACTCTAAATTACGTGCACTTTCACTACCAGTATAGCAGTGGGCCTACATTAGTCACAACGGTTGATAGAATGTAAAATTCACTTGCCAATTTTTAAATCAGGCCTTTAGAACAAACTTTTTTTTCTTTAGTTTCTTCAAATGTGTAACTGCATTCGTGCCATCAAACATTCACACTGGTTACGGTCCCTATTAGCAACATCACCCAAAGCGTCTACATTATATCATTTTTTACACAACACTGACACGGTTCGACTAAAATCCAAAACTGAAGAGGCTTGGGAACATGATTTTGCGCTGTCCTGGCCAGTGTCTTTATGGAACAATTTATGGATTAAAATTCGCAAATCATCCAGAGCTGCAAGTACAACGCAAACTCTGTTTTTTGTATATAACAGACTTTTGCTATCACCGTCCGCTCTGAGCAGGAATTACACCATTGTGCCTGACACCTGCTGGACCTGCTCCTCACCAGAAGCTGATTTATTCCACATGTTATTTTTTTTTTCCTACTGTACATACTTTTTGGAAGCGAGTTTGGTCTCAAATTAATATGATTTTTGGCACTGTTCTTCCTTTTGCCTTTACTCATGTCTTCTTGGGCAGCTTGTTACCTTGTTGGGAGAATACAACGCTTAATGTTAAAATTGTTGATTTGTTGTTGGCAGTTGCATTTCAGCAGATTACTGCAAACTGGAAAGACTTTTCGAAACTTTCTTATAGAGCATGGTGGTATGCTGTGTGCCATAATCATAGGCTAGACACTGCCTTTGTGTACCCTCTCCATTTGAGACCCAAAAGGCTGGATTTGTGGTCTTCCATCACCACTTATCTAGATGCATGTGCTAGTCGTTCTTTTCAATTGTCTCCGTCTCAGCAGGAAGTATCAAAGCCTCCTTAATTAATTAACCCCACTTGTTCCTAACGCATTTATGTCTCAGATATTCTGTATTATTGTTTTTGATGTTTTATTACTTTTAATTTCCTATTCAACCTGATTCATTTATAACGATGTAGATTCTCTTTTGTTTCACATACATGTATTATGCTGTAATGTGTTGTGACACTCTTTATTTCTTCTTAATAAAATCTTTTTTTTTTAACTGAAAAACATTCATACTGGGAGCTTTCCCTAGGACAAAATGTTAAATGGGGCTATACACACAACCTATGTACTATATCAAGTCGACTTTTAATAACTCTGAAACTTTCCCTTCTATTTTTTTCCATTTACTCACGCCCAGTCGGGACTTCTCCCAATTTTAGAATAAATCTTACGCGCGCTTTCCATTTTAAATGCAGAAAATCCCGTGAATTCGTTCTATTTTCTATCGGTTTCCCACCCACATTTCCACTTCATTATACAACTTATGCAGTGCCGTGAACATCTCAATTGACTCTAAAGTGCAGAAGTGGTGGAGTATTTTCACTGTAATGCAAACCGTAGCTGGGTTTATGAGGGCTGCAGACACGGCTCTGCATTAGCTCTCTGACGTGTACCTGGAAAACACGCAGTGGCATTGAATTACTCGCTTCGGATATGCATGAGGGGGACCCCCGGATCCGAGGTTAGGGGACTATTTATTTTCTTTTGTACACCACTCAAAAGGCTGTCTCTTTCCCCAAAAATGTGCAAAGCCCCAGATGAATGAGATCAAATCGACACCTTGCTAATATAGATAATGTGTTTGTGCTCCCTTTATAATGGCAAAAAAAGGTTTAAGGTGTTCTTAGGATTAACCCAACTGGATAAATGACACAAAAGACAAATATCCGTGATGTTAGGAGCTGACAAGGACTGGATTTGGTGGATTGCTAAAGGTTAAAGGCCGCGTGACAGGCGAAGCTAATTGAGCACAGTTAACTAAAAAGCTATCAGTACTGTCACCTTCCTATCAGCACCTCTCCTTGAGCCCTGGGTCTTTCTGCTGCCTTGCATTTTGCTAATCTTATCTGCGCGCGCTGTCCATGCTTGCCTAGAAATGAATTGCAACTGTATCCTGGCAGGAGTAGCGGCACTTGCCGAAGAGAAGCCCTCCCTGTTACTTTCTGTTATTTCACGATGACGCCTGTCAACAGGGCTGACACCACATTCCACGCGCATTCAACATCCCTTAGTCCTCTCCTGACACGTGCAGTCTAAGATGGCGGCGCAGGTATTCGCGAGCTGTTATTGTAGGAATTAAGAGGTTTCGGACTGGGATCTGAGACACTGGACTGTAGTTCATTGTTCAAGTGAAAACAAAGGGGGCCTTTCTAGGTGAAGCATCTGTAAAGTGGGGGCCACTCGGCCCTCACGTCCTCATGGCAGTGCGGCGCCCCCCCCTCCCCCGGCCTTTCGGTGTTGGGGGTGTGTCGCGGGGCGATGACGCGCGCGGCGCGCCCTCAACACCGATTGGTTGACGCCTCCCCCGTGACCCGGAAGCAGCTGTTCAGCCCCAAGGTGACCCAAGTACGCTCCCTGGAGTTTAGGTCCATAGGGCTCCAAATTTTTAGAAGGGCCAGTTTAATGTTACAATCTATCTGTTGCCCCAACACTTCCTCCATAAGGTTCGCTACCGCCTCCCAATATCCCTGGATGGTCGCGCACTCCCAAATTGTGTGAACAAAGGTTCCCTCCTGCCCACACTGCCTTACACAGAAGCCGTCAGTACCATATCCCATGCGAACCAACACCGACCCAGACAGATAGGTACTATGGAGAATTTTCAGCTGCACAAGGCACAGCCTGAAAGATATTGCCACCTCCCGGGGGGATGCCACCGCTGCCAACCATCCGTCATCATCTAATCCCGCTACATCGTGGTCCCATTTAACCCTCAGATAAGTCAGGGGATCTGCCATATTGTTGACCAGTTTTTTGTAGATGAGTGATATGGCCTTCTCCGGTAGTTCACCATCTAGCACTCTATCCTCAAGTGGGGAGAAATCGGGGAGCTCCTACCCTTAGGGAGCACCACCAGTAGGGCATGCCTAATTTGGAGATACCGGAAATATTCAGATTACGCTAACTCATATTCCTGTTGTAGCCAAGTGAAAGGGACCACGTCACCTGACTTCCACAAATCGCCCACCTTGGATATCCTGATAAGATCTCACCGAACAAAACCCTTTGAGCGAATCAACCTGCCCAACTGCTCGCTATATCAGAGTGGTGTAGCCTGCATAATTTTCCCCTCCCATCTCAAACCTCTGGAAGCTGCCTTCCACACCTGCCCTGCATGCCCAGTTGGGCCAATCAGGACAGGTTTCAATGACCGTACATAAAAAACCCCTTCAAAGCTGCCTCCCGGGAGAAGCCACCTGTTGATCTGGAAGGCTGGGTCACCCTGTGGTCTATACGTACATTGATTGATCGCCGCGAGGTGTGATGCCCAGTAGTACTTTCGTATGTCTGGGAGTCCGATGCCACCATCGAACCAACCCAGGGTCAGTTTGTGCATCGCAATATGAGGTGGCTTACCCTCCCACAGCAGGTCTCGTATGATACAGTCGATTTCCTTGAAGTACGAGGGAGCAACGGAATGCGGGGTATTGTGGAGAGCATACATGCCAGATGTCCATTTAAGGCCCTTTATGGCGGGGTCATTACAGACCCACGTTGCCAGAGGCTCGAGGGCCAAGGCAAAGAGAAGTGGGAACAAGGGACATCCATGTCTGGTGCCCCTACCAAGAGTGAAAACAGTAGATTTCCTATTATTAACCACTATTTGAGCGAGTGACTGTTGGTAGAGGAGCCAAACCCAGCTCGTAAACTCGGGCCCAAAGCCCAACTTATGAAGGACAGCAAACATATAAGGCCACTCAATGGTATCAAATGCTGAAGCAGCATCAAGAGAGACCACTAGTGCGTCCTCACTAATTGTGTCAGCACGGCACAGTACCCCGTGGAGCCTGCGCAGGTTAAGGGACGTGTTTCTATTGGGAATAAATCCTGACTGGTCTGGGTGGACCAGCCGGGAGATGACCCCAAGCAGCCGGGAAGCAAGCTTCGCAAGGATTTTCGCTTCCCAGTTGAGCAGCGAGATAGGTCTGTAAGAGGAACATTTATTACTTGGCCTTCCCACTTTGTGAATGACTACGATTCTAGCAAGACTCTGATCATCAGGCAGCATCCCCCCTTCTTGCTGTCCCAAAATATTGCAGTGAGGTAGGGCCCTATCTTGCCGCGGCGAGCTTAAACAAATCAATGGGCATGCCATTAGAGCCCGATGCCTTCCCAACATTTATTACCTGGCCTTCCCACTTTGTGAATGACTACGATGCTAGCAAGACGCTGATCATCAGGCAGCATCCCCCCTTCTTGCTGTCCCAAAATATTGCAGTGAGGTATGGCCCTATCTTGCCGCGGCGAGCTTAAACAAATCAATGGGCATGCCATTAGGGCCCAATGCCTTCCCACCGCGTATGTCATGGATGGCTTTTTCAACCTCTGTGACTGTGATATCTAGGTCAAGATCGGAGGGCTCCTCGTCAGTAAGTGAGGGCAAAGAAATGTCTTGCAGAAGCGAGGAAGCCTCCTCCTTCGTATGTGGAGTGCGAGACGAATAGAGTGACTGGTAGTATTGTCCGAATGCATCCACTATGTCTTGGGGGGCAGTGAGGCAGGAGAGAGAGTCCGTCTCTGTTTCAGCCATGACTCTACGGGCCTGGTCTCTACAATCTAGCCAGGCTAACAGTTTGTCAGCCTTGTCGCCGATGTCATAGATCCTACTGAGTGTGGCCCTGTGACGCGTCTTGGCAGCCTCAGTCGCCAAGTCGGTGTATTCCTTGACTTTAATGAGCACTCTCTGCCACACCTCCGCCGAGTCTTCAAGCCAGAGGGATTCCTCCAGAGATAGGATTTCGCCCTCTAGGCGAGTCATATCTGCACACTTCTCCTTTCGCTGTACCGAGATCTGAGCCAGAGCCACTCCCCATATGACAGTCTTATAGGCTTTCCATAGTGTTGTCGCAGAGTCTACAGTCCCTTCGTTCTACTGGAAATAAAGGTCCGACTCACTGACGATCTTATCTCTGATTGGGGGGGTCATGAGGTACCAGGGGTTGATTGGGGCTACACGGCCTACTGTGGGCTCCTCCACCTCCAGATGACACAGGAAAGGTGAATGGTCGGAGATACCCCTAGCCAGGTGCTGTATGTCCTTCACACAGCCTATTTGACATGCGAGCGTCAATATGTAGTCTATACTGGACATACTAATGACAGGGCCATCATAATGGAAAAGTCTTTACCAGTAACCTGGTCGGACCACATGTTGGTCACGTTCAAGCTGGGACTGAAGCGCCCTGCTAAGCACTGTGGACCAACTATAGAAAACAGAAGAAACTGGAGGAAAGTAACTCCTGACTCAATGAGCAGTGAACTAGCCAATACTATTCCTACCCCTTCCGGAAACCCCACTCGATATGCCTCCCTTTTTAATGCTTGGCTGACATCAGCCCTGGACAAGATAGCCCCGATTAGACCTTGCAAAGTGCCTAGGAGTAGGCCATCAGCGCCATGGTTTAATACTGAACTCCGAATGGAAAAAAGCCACTGCAAAAAGCTGGAGCGTATTTGGAGACAAAAACTATGAAGCCTCAGCTAAAGAGATTTACAAGGCGGCACTGAGGAAATTTCACACCCTCAAACGTAAAACGATGAGAGACTTTATGGCTAAACAAATTGTGGAGGCAGAAAACTCTCCAAGGGAGATTTTTAAGATAGTGGAGAGTTTCTTGAAACCACAGTCTCTAAAAAGTACCATCCCGACGTCTCTCCCGTTGTGTGAAGAATTAGCTTCATTCTTCCACGACAAGATTATGGCCATTTACTCTACCTTCCCTACTATTGACAAGCAGGCTGTGCCTCTGGATGGCCTTTCAGGCAAATGGTCAGACTTCCGTCGGTTTGAGAAGGACGCCTCCCTGAGGGATTTAATGAAAGTTAAGTCTGGATGCTCCTCCGATCCCTGCCCGGCCAGAGTTCTCAAACACCTAGCCCCTGTAGTCAACAACGCGCTGAATAATGTCTGGAACACCTCCCTGGATACGGGAATCTTCCCTACGGAATGGAAGAAAGCCTTTGTCCGTCCTATCCTCAAAAAAGAGGACTCTGATCCAACACAGCTGAAAAATTTCAGACCGATCTCTTTGCTCCCTGCCCCAGCTAAAATTCTGGAAAAAGAGGTCCAGAGGCAGCTGTCGGATTTTTTAGAATCTAATAATCACCTGCATGACTCACAGTCGGGTTTTAGGGCAGGTTACAGTACCGAGACAGCTCTGCTAGAGGTGGCTGAGTCAATCCGCGAGATGATGGATACAGGAAACTGCGCCATGCTTGTGCTGCTTGATCTTTCGGCGGCTTTTGACACGGTTTCCCATCAGATCCTGCTTAACAGGCTCCACTCACTAGGAGTTACAGGGACCGTGTTACGTTGGTTCCAGTCGTTTCTGGAAGACAGATCTCAACAAGTCTTCCTTCACCCCCATGTTTCCAGCTCTAGGACACTGCTACAAGGGGTCCCACAGGGATCCGCCCTGAGTCCATCCTTGTTTAATGTGTATTTGGCCCCTCTGGCATCTATCGTGGAAGGCTGGGGTGTTCGTGCTGTTTCGTACGCTGACGACACTCAACTTATCTTTTCCTTTAAAGAGCAGAGTGAGAATGCCTTCACCAATTTCAGGCAGTGTCTTCTGAACATTTCATCTTGGATGACGGATAACTGCCTGAAACTTAACACTGATAAGACCGAGATACTATTTTTTAACCAGCCTCTCCCCCCTCAATCTGAGCTTTGGTGGCCAGTAGAATTAAATCCTCCACCAATTCCGGTCAACTCAGCCAG
This sequence comes from Triturus cristatus, assembly GCF_964204655.1. NCBI lineage: Eukaryota > Metazoa > Chordata > Amphibia > Caudata > Salamandridae > Triturus > Triturus cristatus. The sequence continues at coordinate 475,824,794 of NC_140582.1, read as the reverse complement.
GAATCTGGGTTTCAGATTTGATACCCAACTAACAGGCAAGGCCCAAATTTCGCATATATCCTCGCAGTGCTTCTGGAAACTGAAGGCATTGCGTAGATGTCTCCACTTCCTGCCTATGGAATGCAGGAAGACGGTGGTCTATGCGCTCATCACCTCTCAGCTGGATTATGCTAACAGCCTCTTCATTGGTCTCCCTGACTATCTTATGAGGAGACTTCAAAGGATCCAGAATGCTGCTGCCAGACTTATTAGAAATGTACCCCTACGATATCACATTACCCCCCATCTGCAAAGCCTACATTGGCTGCCGGTGAAAAAGAGAGTGATGTTCAAGGTTCTGGTCCTAGCCCACAAAGCGCTTAGAGAGGTTGGCCCTCTCTATCTGAGACGTAGGCTCCTAAAATACCAGAACGCTAGAACTCTTAGATCTAGCAACATGAACCTCCTAGCCATTCCACGCTTTAAAAAAGCAAGGTTGGGAGGGCGAGCCTTCTCTGTAAGAACGGCCACGCTGTGGAATATGATGCCTAACTCCCTGCGTCAGATAAAGGCGGAACTACCTTTTAGGAAAGAGCTTAAAACGTGGTTGTTTGGCCTCCCTTGTACCGTCTAACACTTTAGGCCTCTCTCCTGGCCTCTTCCCCCCTCTCTGGATGGATGCTAGCGCCGGGACACCTCCGTTGGAGGTAGCTGTCGCGCTTTACAAATGTTAATAATAATAATAATACTACCGTGAGCACCCGAGTAGAAAGTGTTCTTCTGTTCAGCTGGGTGCAGACTCCTCCAGACGTCTACTAGACCCATCGCCCCAAGAAAGCTATGGATCCGCGTACGGGAGGGCAGCAAGGCCCTTTGGGGCCACCGGTCAAGGAAATCCAAGACAATAGAATTAAAGTCACCCCCAATCAATACTCTGCCATCCGGCAAGGCAAAGAGGAGGTCCTCAAGGTCTGCAAAGGCTTGGGTGTGCAATCCCGGTAGCACGCAGACAGAAAGGAGATTGAGTATGCGCCTCTCCCAGGTCTCAGAGGCGGCAACGAACCTGCAGTGCAACCAAGATCAATGGTCATGCGGAATGACTTCCGAAACAATATACCCACACCCGTGAGCCGGAACCAAAAGCAGAGTGAGCCGCCAACTGGAAGCCCCATCGGGACATGGCCCTACAGGCGTTCCCCAGCAAGTGCCTTTCTTGTAAAAAGGACTACATCAGGGGAGTGTCTTTTCAGAAATTGGAGCACTATACCCCGTTTGATCTTGTCATCCCCATTTACGTTCCACGGCAGCAGCTTGAGACCCTGTTTAGTTGTCTTTCCCTTTGCGACCCATTGCGTGATCCTTCGATTGCAGGTTGAGCTGCCCGCGACTGCTTGAAGGGGAGGATACAGTAGCAGACCACCCTATCTTCAGAGACAAAGTTAACAAAAGCATGTACATATTGATTGCCTTTCCATGAGACCAGTCATGTTTGTCACACCTAAGAAACAAAGAACAATGCATGTTCAAACAACCCCCCCACCCTGTGCCAAAACAAGCCCTCTGAACAGAGCACAGAACAGGATGCATGACGAAGAAACGCAGCGAACACAATGCTCACCCCTCAAGTCGCAACAAAAGAAAACAAAAAAATCCCCCCACTCTTGAAAAAAACCCTACCACCCCCCTCCCTGCCTCTCTGCATGGCAGGCAAGAAACCAACCGCCTCCCCAAACTAGCAGAGTGCCTATTGCCCACCCTAAGAAACTTGTAGGAGCACGTATCAACCCCACTCCCGGTATCAATGTCTTGTAATAACCTTATGCCCCCAATACGTGTTCCCAGTGAGGAGGAAGGGCCAAGAGGTAATACCAATCAATAAATGCCCCCATCGCCCCACTCTGTATACATAGTTACTTCTCTGCTGTCTTCTGGAGCCGCAGCAGGCCATCCCAGTCCTCCGACAGATGGCAGGCGCAGCGCCCAGAGTACAGTGATCACAATAAATTTACCAAGGTGGATCGCAGGTAAGAAAAACCCAGGGTCTCACCGCTCCTCATTCTGACCCTGGCCCGGTGAGGCATCGACAACAACACTGTCTGGTTTTGTGGGTCTTTGACGATCCTCCTGCCGTGGCTGACGTCCCGTCCCTCGGCGGTCTCTGCCATTCCGCTTCTCGACTGTGCGGCATCCCTCCAGCCAGTCCCATGCATCCTCTGGGCTGGAGAAGAACCAGATTTTCCCCTCCGCTTCGACACGTAGCTTTGCGGGGAACAGCATCGCAAATTTGATCTCTTGCCCCTCAGGGCCCGCTTTACCTCCAAAAAGCTGCGCCGTTGCTTCTGCACTCATAGTGTAAAATCAGGGAAGAAAGTGATTGTGCTGTTGTCCATTGTGACTGGCGGGCTTACTCTTGCTTTGTGTAGTATGACATCTCGATCACTAAAGTTGAACACCCGCGCCTGGATGGGACGGAGCGGAGCTCCTGGCTCGGTCTACCACCTGGCACCCTGTGTGCCCTTTCAATCGAAAAGTAGTTGGATAGTCCCTTAGGTTGGAGGAGTTGTAGCACAAGATTCTCAACGAAGAGATTGGCCGCCTGCCCCTCCGCCCGTTCAGGCACACCCAAAATGCACACATTATTGCGGCGCATACGGCCCTCATAATCATCAAGCTGGTGCGTTAGCAGTTCCTGGTTGGCGTGCAGATCCGCAACCTGGTGCTTGGGCAAATCAGAGTCAGTCACTAGGTCTTTGGTAGTGGATTCCACCTCAGAGAGATGCTTGTTCGTCCTACGCATATCTGCCCTGATCAGGGAGACCTCCGTCGCGGCGGTGTCAATGTGGCCCTCCCGGGATGTATTCACCGTAGTGCTGGCCGCCAGAATGTCCTGCAACGTTGGCTCTGGTGGGTTCTTGGCTTCTTTGGAGGAGGTCTGTGCTTCTCCCTGCCCCTTTTGCTATGCGTACTTTTCCAGCTTCATCTGGAGCGTGTTTCGGCCGCCCCGGCCACTCGGCATTGCGTCTTCGGCCTGCCAATCGCAGCCGGGCTGATAGGAGGGGTCCAGCCAGCTACTCACCGCTGCCTGCATAAGGAATCAACTCCAAAATTGGCCTGTCGGGTTTCACCAGCCAGATATCGCCTGGGGCCGCTGTGGGCGATGCTTGCTTCTCGGAGAGAGGGAGCAGGGCTGTCGCTCAACCCTGGCATTACAAGTGATACTGACAGGTATACCCTGGGCATGCTCATCGATACAAGGAGCTATATGAGCCAGTGGCGGTGGCGCCGGGTTCATGTCACCGCGGCCAACCGTAGAGGGCAAGTCCCAGAAGCTTGTCCCAACTAATGTGCACTTCAACCAGGAGGTGAGAAAGAGGCGCAAGTGGCCTTTCTGAAAGGTCGTGGGTCAAAGAGGTATGGGACATGCACCAGGCGCAGTGTTTACAGGGTTCTCCAATCCCACGCCCCAGAGATTATATCTGGCTGATGAGACTGGGGGAGCGCGAAGAGGGGTCACCCAAATAGGAGATGCTGAATAGATGTCCTTAGGCGAAAGTACCCCCAAAGGGATACCAAGGGCAGCTTTTTACTTCTGGTGCCTTACTTGCAGTATATGGAGAGCCTACTATTGTCCTGGAGAGCCTGAAGGCGAGTGGACGTGATCCTCATGGGCTGAGAGCCCTATGTGGTCGCTGTGAGTCCCTTCTGACAATGCAGCTGCAGACAGGGGTGCAGTGCCACCTTCAATAGTACCCCTCCACGCCGCTTACTTCACTGAGCCTGTTCCCCCCATGTCCCCAGGGGCTCCCAGCCTCGACACCAACAAAGGGACAGCTACTGTGCATATCTGCACCGCGGGCTTCCCACCACGCCACGCGGGACAATCAGCAGCCAGGCAGCGGAGTCTATTAGTTCCACCCAGGCACCCCACAGTGCGTGTGGCAGCTGCCACCCCCCATGCCATCAATGCAGGGCAGTCACAGCAGGGAGTCTCACTTGGCTGTTCGGCACATAATAATAGGGGACCAGTGCCGGGCGATGAATGAGCAGTGCAGTGGGTCGGCCTTCATGCGTCTCTCGCTAGGCCCCGGTGAGCCGTTAACGTGGCACAGCAGTCAGTAGCGAAAAAGTCCTCACATGCTCCGCCCGCCCGGTACTCGATTTACCTGGGGCTTCTACATCGTACCATCAGCAGAGGCAGGACCAGCCCGAGGCGCCTCAAAGGAGCCCCCCAAGAGACAGAAGACGAGGGCCACACCGCACCTGCAGATCAGCTGAGTCGGGCAGCTGCACTCTCCAGGCCACACCACGGTCTTTCATGGCTCAGCATGGGTCCAGCTCCGGGTCGGCAGCTCACTTTACCAGCTCCGGGTGGCGGCTCACTTTGCCGGCTCCGGTCCGAACTCAGCTGGGCAACCCTCCATTCCCACTGGGAACCCTCGAGGGTGGTCTAAGGTAAGTCTTAGGCGGGGCAACACTGGAGTTTACAATATTCAGGGAGTTTCTGGAGGGAGCTCCGCTAGTGAGTGGCCATTTCTCCCGGCAGTTGGCCACGCCCCTCATGTTTTTAAGTTTTACGTGCCCTGGAAGTAAAAAACAGGATGACAATGGGTTGCCTTGTTGCATTTAATAGGTACTAATTTTTTATCAGGAAAAAGTATACATTTTATTTTTGTTCTCAAAAGAATTGTAAGTTAAAATCCTCTTTAATGATAAAGTCAGATTTTGAGACACAGTTCTGAAAAAAACACTTCTGGAAAATTGACATTTTCATTTCCTAACCACAAGGCTGAGGCCACAAACCCCCCCTTTTAGCCCCAAGCCGGGTCAAAACGTCGACGCCCCTACCAAGTGGCCTGGATCACTATTTCTACTCCAAAACATGCCACTCGAATAATACATTTTTGTGTCTACAATCTGTATTTGTAAAAAGTGTTGATTACCTTTTGATGTGACCAGGTTTTAGTAGACTGGGACGCATGACCAGTCCAGTAGTAAATGTTTTTAAGTTCTTTCTTTCACCTTTCTGTGGTTCTAATTTCACTTCTTAAGCACCCCCCACTTACCCTCTTTGCACGTTCCTTTTGGAGCAACCTATCCTTTCTCAAAATTGCTTCAAACAAGATACAGTGAATATTTAACTGTGCACCCTGTGATATATATATAATAAATACCAGGTGTGAGACATAAGCATTGTGGTTGTTGCACTTTTCTTCTCCCTCAAAACAAAATTTTGTATAGTATTGATTACTGTGAGCTTACGCATTGAGGCTCTTGAAATCGTGTTTGTGCTCGTGACTGTGAAATTGATATATATCAGTATTATAAATAGAGGTCCAGGACCATTGTATTTCGTATCACCTCCAGAAAGACTGCCTGTTGATTCAGAGGAGTGTCCTGCTCGTTGAGGCCTGCTTTGAACTTCAGAGGACTGCCATGCTCCTACCAGAAGACTGCCCTGCTGCTTAAAGCCTGCCATGCACTCTCAGAGGACTGCCCAGCTGCTTGAAGCCTGCCAGGGTTCCTGATCCCAGGACTACCATAGTGGCTAGTTGGCTGGCCTTGTGTGTGAGCTTCAGGGACATAACACACGCCAGAAACCTAGAACCCACATCTGGCCTCAGCCTGAAGTGAGTTCTGACCTTCAAAATGGTGCTCTAACTGTCTTGGACCATTTAAAGTAATGCTGAAGGCACCCTCAAGACCAAATTGAAAATGTAGAACTTAGAAAAGCAAAAGGTGACCTGAGAACTGACAGGAGACCGGGATCTACATGCTCGCCAATTCACCCAAGGTGCATCGCTGGCTGACCTGACTATGCGACACCTCCCACTACATTCTTCTCCTCAGCATCAAATTCTGTTCAGCGACTCCTGTTGGAAGGGTATCCAGCCTTATGGAGCCTTCATTGGTTATAAGCTACATCCTTCTACCGCTGAAGAATTTCGACTTCCAAACAAGTGATAACGTCTGAACGTAGAAATCTTCACCACAACTTGGTCCAGTGCCTCCTCGACGACAAAGACAATCCCCTCTGCACGGCAGACACAGCAGAGCATATGCCATCCAGGAATGCAACTAACTGCACGAGTTGCTGCCTTGTTCTCTGGATGGCACACAGCAGTGTAGTCTGCCATACAGAGAGGTTTTGAAACAGATCAACAGCCTCCTTAGAGAGCACTACTGGATGGAGAGAGGTAGTAGCAGAGGTGCCTTGGGCGAAGGCAATCCCTGCCTATGTGGGTGCTGGGTGTTAGCCTATACTTGGGGTAGTAGGAAGGAGGGTGCTCATGCATCTAAGGATCTACCACCACTGAAGCTGGTCCAATGTGAAAGCCTCTGAATTTCTAGAAGTGTTGGCCTCCCGTCCTGCCCGTGTGGTTGGATCCTTCTGTGTCAGAGTTGCCACCTTTCCTCTCCCAGTGGATGTCCTGTTCCCGAGCTTCTTGGCCAATCTTCGCTTCGCTTGCTGGGGAAGATGCTTTAATGAGAAAGAAAACAAAATTAATTTAGTGTTGCACTGCGGTTTTGTGATATTTGTTTGTACATTTAAAAATTGTTAGCAGATGTTGATGATGGGTTACTCTAGCACAAATATGATGGTGTTTCTGTCCGTCATATTGCAAGAGTATTTTGTGCCATGCCTCTTGTATAATTTTTTTTAACATAAACATTATTGCATTTTTTAATACATACAAGTGCCACTGCACAGCGATAGTAAGAAATGCAGATGTACTAATCTTCAAGACAAGAATACAAAAAATAAAGATGTGTGGTAAGTACAATACAAATAGTTAGCATGATGCGGGAACACTAGTTTGCTGTACATATGGTCAAGAGGAATAAAATCAGAAGAAACTGTAAATATATGCATTTACCCCCACTTCTCCTCTCCCCTAAATTCGGCATCATCACGGTAGGCAAATGTACACATATATAGCGCAACTGGCGGATTCATCCTTGTGGGATCATGATAGAAAAGACCGTGTTATCCATCGGGCTTGGGCTTCAGTAACTGAAAAGGCAGTGAAAGATTCAAGCCATACGGCTTACATCGGAATCGTAACAGGGCAGCATAGGGATTTCCCAATCTAGAGCAAAGCAGTGGTATAAGACCATGGAATACCAAACATACAACGGTAAAGCCCGCATCATACAAGGTTAGCTGCCAGTAAGCTCCTGAACCTTAAAGTATTCATGTAATGCATACCATTCCAGAAACCTTGGTAGTCCTCCCTACACAAGGCACCACTTTCGGCCTCTCCCCCTGCAGGAGTTCCTCCTGTCAGTGGGAGACAAGGGGTGCCACTGTGGACTTCCAGCATCTCGTGAGGAGTCGCTTTGCCAACCGAAGCAATACATCAGCAAAACACGCCATCACCTTGGAGCTCTTGTGTCTAGGGTATAATCCCAAATTGAATTACTTCACTGTGTGCCAGTGATCCAACTCAGTCCATTCTGACAAAGCAAGCCGGGTAATCACCCAATAAGAAGTCAATGAAGGACAGGCCAATAACATAAGTAGACGATCCGGTGTGTGGCAAAGCAGGGCAGCAGAAGACACAGTGAGGAATATAGAGTGTTGTCTCTTTGGCATGAGGTAGGTTCTATCTAAAATATATAACTGTATAGACTTATATAACGAGTTGTGAGAGATTTCACTGGGGCGTTCAGTAAGGAAGGCCCACTCTTTATAATAGAGACCCCATGCGCGGTCTTTCTCTAACTTGGTCCACAGGGTAGGAGCCAATGAAACTAAAAGACATGCACTCAGACTGCAGTATAACCAGCTAATTAAGTGCTTGCCGTGACCCATAACATGCATTGACTGTATGAATTCGTGTGTAGCACCTTCAGAACCACAGAGAAACCCAATGCCGCCAGACATAACAAATAATGCGTTAAAAAAGTGTCTCCTTCAGGGCACCCAAAGACGTGGGGAGACCTTCCATAAGAACTTTTGGGGCATTAGGAACACATGGGGCTGTATATCGCACGTCCATCCTCTAGTACACAAGAGCTATGTGTAATCAAAAAAGGACAAGATGATGGTGAACTGGAACCCGGGCAAAAGAGGCTATGAGTGTTCTTATAGCCAATCTCAGTTAGATTATGACCTGCCAGTAAATATGATAGCCTTTGCGGCTGTTCTGATAAGCAGTAGGCCTTGACATCTGGGGCTCCTATCACACTCTTATTGAGGGACAATTGCATCTTAGTCAAACTAACCCTATGTCTTCTGGTTCCACACACCAGATCGATTAATAGTTTATTTAATGATCTAAAAACTTGGGCCGGCATCAGCACCAGCAAATTTACAATGTGGTACAACAGCGAGGTAGCATGACCATCTTAGTGAGAGCCAGGCGACCCACCACTGACATAGGTAAAGTAACTAAAAAGCTATTTGACATTTGAGGAACGCGATCATTTTGGAAAGGTTCCCATCTAATATATCAGGTGGTAACTAGTCATAATATCGAATTCAAAATGTCGAGTGGACAAAATATCGAGTTTTGAACATTGAGTGGACAGGATATCGACCTGCAAAAATATAGTGGTTAACAATATCGACATGCAGGTAAGAAATATTGTTTTTTATAATATCGAAGTTAGTAATATCGTTTGTAAAAATATCGTTGTTAATAATATCGATTTTTTTGTGTGTGTTTTGTATGTTAGTATATGTGTTAAAAGTATGTATTATTTTTTGTAATGTATGTTTGAATTTTTTTAAAGTAATGAATTTTATGTTAATTAATTTTTGTGTAAATTAATTCCGTAGCGGGTTTTAGGTTTATAGGGGTATAGGGTGGGAAGTAATTTAATAATAATATATTTTTTAAGAATTATTTAGAATTAATTAATTATATGTTAATTACTTTTTGCATAATTTAATTCTGTAGCGGTTTGTGGATTTATAGGGGAATTGGATGGGAAGTAAGTTAATTGAAATTAATTAATAACTATTTTATTAATTAATAATTTATATTGTGAATTAAGTTAATTAATTTATTATTAACTGATTTTAAATTGGTCAATAATAATTAACAGTTAATTGGTAATTATGTTAATTGTGTTATTTTTTATTAATTAGTAATTAATTAGATATTAATTATTAATAATTGATTTGTAAATTTGTTAATTGTGTACTTTTTTTAGGAGCCGGTTGAGGGTTGATAGGGGAGTAGGGTGGGAAGTAATTTCATTTTAATGTAATTTTTATTATTTTTTATATAATATTTCTTAAACGTTATTTTATAGTGTTAATTGTGTGAATTAATATAGATTTGATGGTTATTAATTTTATTGTTAATTGTTAGTTAATTAATTAATTGTTAATTAATTATGTTAATTTATTAATATTTTACAATATTGTAGGTGACGTTTATAGGGGAAAATGGTGGGAGGTAAATTAATTTTGAAAACATAATTAATTGTTAATTAATGTTAATTATATTGCAGGAGTGGGTATACTAAATTATTCCCCTACGCTATCCAACACTTTCCCTACTGTTAAACTTGGTGGAATGAGAATATTAAATTATTCCCACCCGCTATCCAACACTTTCCCTACTGTTGCATTCACTGGAGTGTGAATAGTAATTTTTACCCACCCGCTATCCAAAACTTTCCCTACTTTTCCACTCGCTGGAGTGGAAATAGTAGTTTTTACCCTCCCGCTATCCAAAACTTTCCCTACTGTTCCACTCGTTGGAGTGGGAATAGTAATTTTTACCCTTCCGCTATCCAACATTTTCTCTACTGTTACACTTAGTGGAGTGGGAATAGTACATTATTCCCACCCGCTATCCAACACTTTCCCTACTGTTGCACTCACTGGAGAGGGAATAGTACTTTTTACCCACCCGCTATCCAACACTTTCCCTACTGTTCCACTCACTGGAGTGGGAGTAGTCATTTTTATCCTCCCGCTATCCAACACTTTCCCTACTGTTGCACTCACTGGAGTGGGAATAGTAATTTTTACCCACCCGCTATCCAACACTTTCCCTACTGTTGCACTCGCGGGAGTGGGAATAGTAATTTTTACCCACCCGCTATCCAATAGTTTCCCTACTGTTCCACTCGCTGGAGTGGAAATAGTAATTTTTATCCACCCGCTATCCAACACTTTCCCTACTGTACCATTCGATGGAGTGGGAATAGTAATTTTATCCCCTATGCTATGCAACGTTTTCAGTATTGTTATATTTAGGGGTCGATTCCGATCCTGGATTTTTTTTTTTCCGTACGAATCGTATCCGTATTTTTTTACGTACGAATCGTGCAAGTCCCGTACAAACGGCGAAGTACGATTCATGCGTGGAAAATACATACAAATCGCCTCGGGAAAAGTCTACGAGACGTCCCCGGGCAGTTTTACTTACAACTCGTAAAACTGAAGTCCGAGCGCACAAGTATGATCCGTACCGCCCGTCCGAAAACACAAGCGCATGGAAAAGGCCCTGTACGGAGCTTACTTTGCACGACCCCTATCCCGAGTACACTTGTGCCCGGGGTACGAGTCGTACGGCCCCCCAGCCTCCCACCCCTCCCGCGTACATCCGCACCGTACCCCCCCACCCCCGTATGTACGGACCGTACCCCCACCCCATATGTATGGACCATACCCCCCACCCCCGTATGTACGGACCGTAACCCCCACCCGCCGTATGTACGGACCGTACCCCATGTGTACCCCCACCCGCGTATGTCCGCACCGTACCCCAGGCGTAGCCCAATCCTCGCGTATGTACGGTCCGTACATACACGAGGATTGGGTATGCCTGGGGTATGGTGTGGACATACGCGGGTGGGGGGTGCGCCTGGGGTACACGCCTGGGGTACGGTGCGGACATACGCGGGTGGGGGGGTACACCTGGGGTACGGTGTGGACATACGCGGGTGGGGGGTACACCTGGGGTACAGTGCGGACATACGCGGGTGGGGGTACGGTCTGTACATATGGGGGTGGGGGGTACGGTCCTACATACGGGGGTGGGGGGTACGGTCCGTACATACGGGGGTGGGGGGTACGGTCCGTACATATGCAATGTTGGGGTACGCACCGTACATGATGACACGTACGATGTGGATGATCGCGTGTACGTCACGTAGCGGGCCCCCTTTTCCTCGTGCATTGCAGCGTACTTAGCTTTTACGGCACTTTTTGGCTCCCGTAAAAATATAGCCGTGTGGAGTGCTGTAGGTACGAATCGTACTTGCTGGTCCGTAAAACGCTGCCTGACTCCGTGCGGACGTCCCGTACGCGCTGTCCAGGATCAGAATTGTATGTATTTTTTTGCCGTACGGTGTTTTTTACGATTCATACGGAAATGGTATTTCTGTACGAATCGTACTTGCTGGTTTGTACAGTGGAATTCCCGGGTACGAGTCGTACGGAGAAAACGCTCCGTACAACCATTCGTACCTGGGCTTTACAGGATCGGAATCGGCACCTTAATGTAGTGTAAAATATTATTTAAAAAAATATATATTTATGTTAATGTTTTATCTTATTATATATAATTTATTTTTATATTTATATTATATGTTTATTTATATATATATATGTAATTATATTTTAAATTATGTATTTAACATTTTACAATTAAAAATATAAATTCTTTTTAAATATTATTAAGTTAATATATATAAAACAATGCATGTATTTTTTTACATTACATTTTTTATTTATTAATTTTAACCTTTTTTAATTATTTTAATTATGTTTTACTTAATTATATTTATTATTCAATTAATTTTATATTACTTTTAAGACATTTACAAAAGTCGATATTTTAGGAAACTATATTATTAACAACGATATTTAGGATTCAATATTTTTGTACTTACCTGTTTGTAGACAGGAAGTTGATATTCTGTCACTCGATATTTTTACCTCACTATTGTGTCAGCTCGATATTCTTCTCCTCGATATTCTGTCAGTGATCCATATCAGGTGCCTCATGGTAGATTTGTATACCTAAATAAGAGAATGTCTGGGGTGCCATTTGAATACTGACATCTCCAAAAGGCAGGTCAGGTTCAGCATAAGTGTCAGCACAGGAAAAGGCACAGGCTTTATCAATCTTAAGTCAGAGACCAGATAAATTGTGAAACGAGGGAAGCAGCTGAGAGATTTCAGTTAGATTCGCTTTGAGATCACGCACATACAAGCCCATATCATCAGCATATAACGATACAGTGTGAATCCCGGCACCCTGGGGAATCCCTCATCCCCGCACATCCTGCCTAAGCCATTATGCTAGAGGTTCCAGTGCCAGAATAAATCACAGCAGGGAATGTGGACAGCCCTGTATAGTGCCTCGGAACACTGGATATGGGTAGGAAATATGTGGCCCTGTCCTAGCCGGTGCAGTTGTGTGAGTGCATAGTAATTTAACCCAATTCAGATAGATGGGGTGAATACAAAAACGTGTAAGAACACTAAACATGAAGTCCCAGCTAAGAATATCGAAGGCCTGACGGAGATCTACTAAGATGCTTCCAGCCATTGGGTATTGACCACAGGCTGCTTCCATGACCTGGTGAAAGTGGTGTATATTGAGAAAAGTGCTATGGCATGGAACAAGACCTCACTGATCAGCATGTATCAATTGCGGGAGCAGAGGGAGTAACCAGCGCACCGGGACCTTGCCCAGGATCTTATATTTAGTATAAGGCAGGGACAGGAGTCTATAAGAGGGCATCTCATCTGGAGGCTTATCCGGCTTCAAAAGAGAGGTGGCCAATGACTGTCTAGCGGTGGGGGTAGCATTCCTTCCTCTAGGGAGGAAGCAATTTGTAAGAGTGACAGTCCTTCAGAAGCTGAGCAGTCCTTCCTGGTAGAGTATCCAAAGGTCCAGAAGTGTACTGTAGTGGTGGTATCTGAGGTCCAGTATTTATACCCAGTTGTGCCTTTGAAGTGAGGGAAAACTTCTAGAGGTTTCTCTTTGTATTCCCCAGGTACCTGCCTTCTCTGTCCTGGCTCCATAGTAACTGTAGTGGGTATGCAGCCCTTTGTGTGGAGGCAGAATACAGCATGTTCAGGGGTAAGTGGGGGGGGGGTAAGTGGGGCTCTGCCCAGCCCCTCCCTCCCCATCCTGCAATTGATGGCCCATCCAGGCCCACCTAAGCCCCCTGTTGTGTGTGGCTGTCTATGAGCAATGCACAAAGCCCAACGGCCAGCTACACCCAGTCATGTGACCAGAGACCGGCTACAGGCACTAAATGGCTAAGGCAGGAAAGTTCCAGCTTTCTAACAGTGTCATTTTCAAAATTGTAATTTAAAATCTGACTTTGCCATAAATTATGATTTTCAATTTGGATTCCAGAGTCATGAAACGTGAACTAGTTACCTATCTGGTAATTATCCTTATAAAATTTAATAGTGTAACTCCAATGTTATCATTTGTGAGAGGTATGCCTTGCAGATGTGAAAAATGAATTTAAGATGTTTTCACTACCAGGACATGTAGATCTGAAAAGCATATGTCCTACTATTTAAATACATTGCACCCTGCCCTCTGGGCTATCCAGGGCCTATCCTACAGGTGACTGATGTGTATTAAAAAGGAAGGTTTGCGCCTGGCAAAAGTTTTACTTTGCCATGTCAAAATGGCAATGTAAAACTGCATTCACACATATGTTGCAATGGCAGGCCTGAAACATGTTTAAAGGGTTATTTAAGTGGTTGGCAAAATCGGTGCTGCTGGACCACTGGCGGCAGTTTCTTTACATGCCCTGGGTACATGTATTTCCAGTTTACTAGGGATTCATACATACGTTAAATATTCCAATTAGGGTTGAGGTAATGTTACCATGTTTTAAGGAAATAGCACAAGCACTTTGGCACTCGTTAAGAGTGGGAAAATGTACAGAGTCACAAGGCCAGCAAACACAATTTCAGCAAAAGTGGAGGGTAAAGGCAAAATGTTTGGTGCCCTGCAGAGAAGGCCAGTGCCAGGTCCCACAGGAAACTAGCACCATGACAAACCCTGCCCTAAATCATGACTTGGAGTGAGTAAGGGAGGCGCATCGGGTGAGCGGACATGCCGAAGCCGACAAACCTGGCAGACTCCAAGCGAGGCTGGTTATGCCATGCAGGCTGGGAGCCCCAATCCTCATCCAGAGGGACACGGACATGGAATGAAACAAATCATTAGGGGAAATAAGTGCCATTTTCCATGCATATTACACTGGGCTGTAACAGGAAGTGTTGTGTAGGCCATCCGACTCTCCATACGGATCCCTGAAGGCTGTGACCTTACTTCAGATACTGTGTCATTACCAACAGACCTTAGAAGGCCTGATCACAGAGCAAGATATAAAGGAAGTGAAGAGAATGCTCCAGAGGGGCCGCAACTCCTTGAATTCTACGTTACATATGAATCCATAATATTGTACCTGCTGCAGGTGTATCATGATTCAATGGAGTGTTGCAAATGTGAGGCCCTTGTGGCACCCATTCCAAAACCTGGACGTAACCCGGAACTCCCATCTTCTTTCCATCTGATTTCTCTTCTATTTGCTGATTGCAAAATCCTCAGCTAAATTATCACAAACAATATCCAGCCTCTCTTACTGACACTGGTACATCGAAACCAAAATGGTTTCATCTAACAGCATAATACTTCACTGAACATCTGGGGCCTTAACGCAGTCAGAGAACTAGCATTTCTAGACTGGCCCTATGAGACCTGCCTTTCCTTCGACCTGGAAAATGCTTTTGACTCATTAAACTGGGAATACATGTTCTGGGCTCTCTGCAGGTTTGGCTTCGCTTGATTCTATTGCTCTATTCATGCCTCACCACCAAGGTCTGGATGGGCTGTAACATTTCAGACGCCTACCCAGTGGCCAGAGGCACCAGACAGTATGCCCCCTGTCCTCTTTGCTCCTTGTTTGGCCTTGGAGCCACTAGCAGCTTTCCTAAGAACTCGCAGACAAGATTAAGACATACCTGTGGATCCCCGGGCACATGACATTTTGCTCTACATGGATGATATGATCCTTTATCTCCACGATATCTATAGGCACCTGATCTCACTCACCTCTATGCTAAACAACTTTGAAGAGATCTCTGGCCTCCAGATTAATTATAATAAATTAATTGTCTTTCCATTCAGAAACCATCTCCCCTGGATGTGGGTGCAGCTGGGAAATGAGGCTCTGACATGGGCCCTACAGACGTTCAAATACCTGGGGGTACATATTTACCACAAGGAGGACGGCTGGCATTCATGCTCTCGGCGACCTCTTCAGCAATGGGTCATCAATGTCTTTCCGAGGCCTCCAGGACCTCTGTAACCTCCCTAGCAGAGCCTTCTTGACCTACGGGCTGCCCAAGGTGACACTATACAAACACTGGGAGATCCGAGGGCCAGAACCCGCCCAAGGCCCGTTATTACAAGAGTGGGATTGGTATGCCCAGACGTGGGTCCTGTGCTCTCCATGCCACTGGAGTAAAGCTATTCTGGCTGATGAGGGGTCAAACGCCAAAACCGGTCCTAGGATTCTTGTTTCCATTCCATGGAGGACCTGGTCAGGCAGTTTGGGCTGGACTGTTCCCATGAGGCACAGGGTCAAGACTGATTTGCATATGGCTGGGTTCAAACTGGATTGTTATGGTGAGCAAAAAACGAGGATTTAGGCCCAGATCTCTGTACTTGGGTGAATGTATGACATTGTTCTGCATTCTGTCCATCAATTGTTCTTTTTGCAGATGTCCATAGCAGGGGTTGGTCCATGTTTACCTGAAGAAGGCCATGGCAGGAGAGGTGGCGTTGAGGAGGTCCCAGGTCTCTGTGGCATTTTTGTGGAGGGACCGCACGTTAAGGAGGATACAGTTGAGGCGGACAGGTGCGCTGTTGGTTGGCTGGGTGGTGAGAGGAGCTGATGTGTTGGCGTGGCAGAAGGTGCAGTTGCCGTTTTGGCAGGCCAAGTGTCCAAGGGTATTCTTCGGTGATGCTAGATATCAGGTGAGGTGGCACCTAGGGTTTAGGGCAAGGAGGGTGCTGGCGTCACAGTGGTCAAGTGTTTGGGAAGCAGGGTCCCTGGCTCTGGGTGCGATCCAGGCACGGATGGTTGCAGACGGATTTGCTTTTGGTGCACCCGTCTTCACACCAGTGGCACAGCCACACAGCAGCCACCTTTAAGTAGTGCTGCGGGATGGCGGCTGGACAGCTGGGAGGCAGGAAACGCAGGAGCAGGGATGGACACAGGAGGGGGGCGGGCCGCAGGGGATCGCAGTGGCAATGAGGGAGGGGACAGGAAAAAAGTAACTAAAAGAATAAAAAGCATAGAATAGAAACAAAGCCGAACAAAGCAAAGAATAAAAAGCAAAGGCAACAAAGGCATAAAAGCAAAAGAGAAGAGCAGAAAGAGGGACTGAAACAGGGACAGGAGGGCGGTCATGCAGCAGAGCAGTAACGATCTACCACTGGACCACCAAGAATGAGGCATAGGCAGGAGCCTGCTGGTGGAGGAGGGCCTCGAACTCCTGACCTCCCGGGCAGTAGCACCAGCAGCTACCAGAGGGTGCTGTGCTGTGGAAGGATCAAGTCCACTAACAGATAGTGAACTGCACTTTAACCGCGCAGCGGCCACCATTAAGTAGTGCTGTGGGGGGGCTGAACAGCTGGGAGGGTGGAAATGGGGGAATGGACACTGGAGGGGGCGGAGCCATGCGGATCACAGCAGCAATGAGGGAGAGGACAGGAAAAAAGGAACTAGAAAGAATAAAAAGCAAAGAATAAAAAGAAAGCCAAACAAAGCAAAGAATAAGAAACAAAGCCAAAGGCAACAAAAGCAGAGTCAGAAAAGCAAAAGAGAAGAGCAGAAAGAGGGACAGAAACAGCAGAAAGAGGGACAGGAGGGCAGTCAAGCAACAGCGCAGTGACGCTCTTCCACTGGACAGCTAGAGATAAGGCGCAGGAAGGATCCTGCTGGTGGAGGAGGGCCTCGATCTCTCTGGTCAGTAGCACCAGCAGCAGCAGATAGGGACAGCAGCAGTAGCTACCAGATGGCGCTGCGCTATGGGAGAGGCACATCCACTAAGGGATAGCCAACAGTGAGGCATACTTTGCGTTGTTAATGTTAGCCTTTTTCTCCTGACTATAAAGTTGTAGTGGCCACAAGCACTCTAATTTCAAGGTTTAACTCAAAAGAGGTGGTGCTGGATGAATTTAGTTATATATTACAAAAACAATCATTACAGTTGCAATAAAGATGTGAACGTCCTGTTAGAGGAATGAGTACACAATCTTTGAATAATACCTCTGGAATGTAAGTACACAAAACACAGTAAAACAGTAATGGAACACAATATAGCTCTAATGGCAAGTGTCACAATTTCACCCATAGTGAACGCCCCATGTGAGATTATATAAACTGCATTACATATGTTACTGGGCCTTGAATTATCAGGTATGCAAACTCTCAAGCAGATAATTTGGTGCCCAGAGCCAAAGATTCCCCCTTTGCTGCTACAAGGGTTGCAGTCATCTCCGTCCGACACATCCAGGAGTATGGGGGGCAGCAGACAAAGCTTCCCCATGGCAGACAGAAGACTGTGCCAACCCACTGTGTCCCTCTGCATCCCCTCATCTCACATCTGCCTTGCTACTGACTCTCAGAGCAGACAGCAAATGTCAATGGTTTTCTCCCTAGAATGGGAAGATGCAAGTTAAAGGACCCTGTACTTATGGGGTCATGCAGCTATTCCCGTTTACAGGGAGAAAACTCAGACTATCCATAGTTTGGTGCAGAGATACCAGCCAGAATCAGCGATACAGCCCCTTCCAATATCCCCACACCAAATTCTAGCTAAATTAAAATGTACAATATATATTAACCTCTGGTTATGCAAACTATGGGGCCTATTACGATGGCACCGTACCAGGAAACTGGACCGGCCACCACGGGTGCGGCGGTCACGCAATGGGAATTAGGATGCCACTGCCATGGTGGCGGTGGCATCCCGCATTTATTGCATTGTGGTGTGCGATGCTGTAAGCAGCACCCGTCACAATGCAATATATGCATGTCGTGCATTTTGCAAGCACAACGTGGCAGGCACCGCGCGGTGCCTGCCACATTGTGCATGCAAATGGATAGGGGTACCATGGGTACCCCCCAAGTGTGCCCTCAACCCCCCCAACCCCTGGGGGCCCGCAAAGGGACCCCCGAAAGTGAACTCCGCCTGGCTTTCCATGGCGCCATGGAAAGCCCTGCACCGCCGCCCATCCTAATGTGGATGGCGGTGTCTTGCTGACACCGCAACCATATTGGAGCCCTTTTCTGCCCGGTCACCTGTCCGACTGGCGGAAAACCGGCGGACGGTCTTTCCGTCCACCGGGGTCCCCACTGCCATCGTAATTTGGCGGGGGGAAATGGTAGGTGGGCGGTGGAAAATGGCGGGCGATTGCCACCTGACCTGCCCGCCATCCTAATTGACCGCTATATGTCGTGAACAACTGCACAGTCCTGATAAATTAAAACACAATACCACAACAATGCAATTTTGCAAACTTCGGTGCTCTTAATCAGTGTTTGCAAATATATATTGAACACCAACCATAACGTATGCAAATCAGCACACTGTAAAAGGGAAGCTGAATAGCCTCCTCTCAGAATGGGATATTTTGTTAGCAGTCAGTAAGGTTTAGTGTACAATGCCCTTGTGTTTATGAACACATTAAACAGCGCAGAGGCAAAGCAAAAGCATTGGCAAATGATAGAGCTTTGTATCCTATAAAATACATAAGAATGGAACTGTGCCTCATAGGTCATAAGGTGTTCTTAGTTTGAATGAAATTGAGCCTGCCTCCTTGGTTTATTGTTTGTTTTTTTGGCAACTAAAATGGAGATAGCTCCCAAAAATGGGGCTGCTCAAGGCTCCAGGTCAGATTCTTCTTACCCATCGAGATCAAAAGATGTGACCGACAGAAACTACAGCAAACCCTCAAGTACAAAGTGCTCCTCTCTGCCCTTACAGGGTCCTTTCAATCCAGCCAGCTGAAAAACAAACGGGTAATGGATCACCCTAATACATTATGGTCAGTGGAGAAAAGCAAAACAACAAAAGTTTTGCAGTAAGGATTGAGCTCCACAGGTAGAGTTACCACTCTGTTCATCTGACCCTGCAACAGTGGCTCCATTTGTGACAGTGGATGTCTTGAGCAGTCTGGCTTTGGTGACTTCTAAAGAGTCAAGAGGGTTTCAAAGCACTCTGTCTCAGTGTCCACTTTCCTTTGGCTGGCTAGGGGTTTCCGTGCTCACAAGGACAGCAGCAGGATCAGGTCCTTCATGCGTGTTACCTAACACGGAGGAAATGGGCAGCACTCAGGTCCATGTTCTGAAATGACCAAGAGCAACATGGTTCTACCAGGTGTAAGTCAAACTAATTTGAACAAACTGAGCAAACCTTTAGCTTTTTTGTCCTGGTGTAAGCTGTTGAGTAATGGCCCAATGCTAGTCAGTCAGTGCAGCTGACAGCTTTCAAGAGGGCAACCAATCAGCACATTCTCCTCCTCAGAATGGAGCCTGGCATGGATCTCTCCCTAGAAAGAATTGCACTGGACTTCCTGCATGCAAAGTTTAACAGGTATACCTTCCAGCGGACTATTGTGGTAGGAAGTCTTGCGTAGTCACACCATACACACTTGGAAACAAACATCCAGAACAGAAAGAAGTCTGGAATGGGCTTCCCAATATTGAGCTCGATCCACGGGCTAATTTAACCCACAATTGCAATAATGCAGTGGAAGAAATTCAGGAAGTGGATTCTACTCTTTATTCAGTTTGTTTCATAAATGTGATATTTTCAGGTCCCTTCAAACTGTAAATGAGGCCCTGTTCAAGGGTGGAAGGCGAAGGGTGACTGCACTGCTAACATTCCTTCTTGAGACTTGTGGCTCTGTTTCTAATAAAGGGCAAAACGCATCGTTTCTCATTCCCTTCTCTTTCATTTCCTTCAGTAACTTGGCACTTAAACCGTGGATAAAATGGCGGTGCTACCAAGAAGAGTCCAAGAAGTTCTAGTCCCGAGGACCTCATAGTCAGACATTATTCCATTGGACATAAGAAGGCATAATTTCCATTAAAGAATTAATTAATTATTGGAAATTCTCTCTTTTTTTTCGTCACACTTCACTATGCCAGGGTGGATCTCGTAGTCTATTTTAAGTGTTTGTAGTAAGTCACAAAGAAGCATGGGCATTAATGCAAACTTTGGAAGTATCAATCCATATTGCAATACGATGCTTTCAATATCTGGAAATGCCCAGCCACCAAGTAATAATGTATTACGCCATTTCCAAGTCTTAAATCAGCTCTTTTACGTAGCCCAAATGAACCTCAGAATACGTATGTTCAAATCTTTATAGAATTTGTCAGCAAAATAATAAGAAACGTTTTGGAATAAGAGCAGAATACACGTTGGGGTAAGCAGTCAATATAATAGCCTACTATAACCACAAACTCCATTTGGTCCCAGATTTGCAACTGAGTCTTAATCTGCCTCTGCCATGAAATATAGTGTAAATCGTTACATTCTTTGAGGTCGCTTTTTGCATGCACGCCCAACTATCTGATAGATTTGGTATTGGCAACGTTTGATCATATTCCAATAGGTATTTCTGTTAGGAGGATTCCAGAGGTTAACATCTCGGGTTTCGCCTGATTACCCTTACACCCAGACAGCACTGAGAAAGAAATCATTGATACTAAACATGTATTTTACTGTTATAGATGTCTACGTAAAAGGCTACATCATCTGCATAAAGCTAAATCCTTTTCTGATATGTCCATCTTTAAAGAAATCAGGATGTTCCCTTCATTCCAAATATGACTAAATAAGACATGTAGGTGAAAAATCAAGACATCTGAGAAGGTCTTTAATAATACATTTCCTAACCCCCTGGGCCCTACAGCCTTGTCCCCAAGCATGTCTTTTATAGCTTGCTAAATGTCCTGCCTTTGTATGTGTTTTTTTAAGTGTTTAAGGCCTTATTTAGAGTTTGGCGGACAGAACACGCCATCACAAACATGGCGGATGCCCTGTCTGCCCTATTACAAGTGCATTATAGCCTATGACATTAGTAATATGGCAGATGGAATATCGGCCATATTCTGAAGGAGCATCCTGTCTGCCAAACTCTAAATAAGGCTCTTTATCTGGTCTACATTTATGAGAGGGACTGGAGATGTTGCTTGGAAATGAATATATCTCGTCCATTGAATAAGTAAAATCTTAGAGGTATAATTCAGTGAAGTATTGCTGAAATACAAATGATATTTCAGTCTACCCCTCAGCTTTCCTTTTCGCTCTAAAATCCTTAATACGTTTTTGCCTGCTTGTTTTGCTGCCAGAATCGTGTTAGTGGTTATCCCCCAGTCTGCATTAATACGCGTCTTGTAGCCTGTGGGTCTTTAATGTAGCAACATATTAGCTGGGCTGGGTTGAAGGGGGTACCCCAACACCCCTTTTAGAGGACTCGATATCTATTTCCATCCAGGGAAGAATCACCGACATGGGAGGATTGCTTATGCATGCCACACTACGTCCACTAGAAGAGAGACTTGCCAATATTGAAAGCCGACTATCTAACTTTGAACAAGTAACAGTGGGCACCCTAAATAGTCTGGCTAATAATGCATTGGCTCATGGCAAATCGAACTTGTCGATCCTAGCTGGGGGGGCTGTGACGCACAACAATCCTGCGACCTGCGTGACACAACAAGTTGTTGCTAATCACACTGCATCTACGGGGGGAACAAATGTATTGTCTTACAAATTGGGAGTGGGACCTAGGGCTGCCCAGCATACAGTGTCCAGTAGAGCAGGAGGGTCACAGTTCAGCACTACTTCACACGAAGGGCGGGCCACTGTAGATACAGGTATAGATACAGGTATAAGCAAGAGACCTCGTATTGAGCCCACCGTGGAACTGCCACCAGAAGTGAGTCCCTACCTAATTGTTTTAACAGGGGTCCCAGAAATTAGTATGCCGAATGTTGAATCCTATATTTCTCTGAAAAACAAAGCCATACATTGGCTTAACGTGCATAGACCCCTTCCCCCACACATGACTACTGAAATATCTATGGTCCGAAGGGTGGGATGGGTAGGGCGCACACCCAAGACTTTAACTGGCGATTGTGTACTGGTCAATTTTAGGGATCAAAATATTGTAGACCACATATGTAAATGGAGCCCAGCTAGCACAGTCACAAAAATTGAAGTTAGGCCTCTTTCCTATTTCTATTCTAGCAATCAACTGAGTGATTCATACGAAGGCTGGTCGCTCGCATCACACCGTCGAGCGGGGAGGGGAGGGGTGAACTGGCATGGCCACTATCCAGATGCCCAGAATCAGATCCCATGCTACAATAGGTTCAGCGTCCTGGACCAGGTCGACTGACTGTCTTTGGCTGGGCAGGATACGCAGGATGAGGTCCTGACTCATGATGAGGCTGCCAGGGATGGCCCGGTTGTGGTGGAGAGAGACCAGGTATGCGAGCCGCCAGGAGCTCAGAACCCCCTAATAGGTAGCATTAGGAGTGGTGTTATGCCTGTTCTGGGCAGGGTAGTTGATGATCACTTACCAGTATCATCCTTAGCTACCACCAGTTACGATAATCCCCTAGGGAGAGACGATATTGTGCCCCACAGCACATGTCCTAGTGTGGGGAACACAAAATGCATGTCTATATTGTCATGGAATGTGGCAGGCTTACCAAATAAATTAGCTTGGCCGGAGTGGGGCACTTTCGTGGACAATAGTGATATATGTGTATTCCAAGAAACCTGGGCCAGGGAGGACCAACATAGAGTGGGCTTTGCGGCATTTAATATCGCCGCACGGTGGGGAGGAAAGGGACGCCCATCAGGGGGCCTTACAACCTGGGTTGGGCTACATCTGGGCTGCTCGGGCGAGATCATCCCGACTTACTCTGATGACATTCAGTGCGTTCTCTTGTCCTGGCCAACCCCCAACAAACTTGCCATCGTGAATGTCTACTCACGGCCGACAAGTGTGGCAAATGAGTCCAAAACAATTGAAGACATGTCATCCTTCCTTGGTTCCCTTAGCAGGGATATACATTATTTGGTCGCAGGGGACCTAAACTGTCACTATGAGCCACTTCGTGGCTTAAATGAGGAACTCCTGACGGGCGAGGACGAATACTGGGGAATCCCGCCATGCCAGTCCCCATATCCGAAGTCCTGGTCCCCACTGGCCATCCAGATCACGACCCTAACTTTGAACAACTCTATTAGGGCCTGTAACGGTCGGACGCCATCTGATACCCCGTCAAAGTGTACCTTCAATAAGAGGGGACACGAATCAAGACTAGACTATATTATGGTGGAGACATGCTTATGGTCGGAGGTTGTTGACTTCGAGGTATTGCCTAGGGTGGACAGCGACCATAATGCACTAAGCCTGAGGATAGAGTGCCCACGGCCTATAGCGAATGAAAAGGAATTTGGCCCGGACGTGGTCGAAGGGCTGACCATGACGAATAATAGAAGCAGAGTCAAGTGGGAGAAACTGGTGGTATCACGAGATGCCCTGCCTAAATTATATAGCGCAATTTGACCCTATTTTACGAAAGTGGGCTCCCTAATCTCCCAGCCCCTGGCACTTGATTTTAACGATAACATGCAGTGTGTGCATCAGGACCTAGTAGCCTGTTTAGCTGAATTTTTTAACCCCCCTGGCTCTAATAGGAGGCGCAGGGTGCCTGTATCCACATGGTACAATGCCTCATGCAGGAAGGCAAAATCAGAGCTCATTGTGGCCCTTAAAGATGGGAGAGACAAACCAAAAATTCGCACCCTAAGATCACAATATAAAGAAACAATGAACCTCGCTAGGGAGGAGTGGGATTTGGAGAAATGGTCCAAACTTTCCTCCTCATTGGACACGAGAGATGCACGCAGATTTTGGGCAATAGTTAGTACGGGGTCAGGAGAGCCTAGATCTGCAATAGAACCCAATATTGAGGTGGGGGTCTGGGAGCTCCATGTTAAGACCTTATATGCGGCAGTCACAGGTCTAGAAAGTCCACTGGCACATACACCTAGACTGGGGGTACAAGATGACCATGAGTGTACAGTGGAGGAGGTTTACTTTGCCATAGGGAAGTTGGCCACGGGTAAGGCTTCCGGCCTAGATAGACTCCCCGGTGATTTATTTAGGGATCAACCGGCGATCTGGGCCCCCTACCTATGTGCTCTTTTCAATGCAATTCTGCGAGGTATGGAGGTACCGGGTACTTGGTTGGGAGCAGAGATTGTCCCAATCTTCAAGAAGGGCTCTCCTCTGCTTCCAACCAACTACAGGCCCATTAGTCTCATTGACGTTCCCCAAAAAATCTTCTCCCGTCTAATCCTGGACCGCTTACAGGAGTGGATTGAGGAGTATGATATCCTCAGTCCTTATCGGGCTGGATTTAGGAGGAACACATCGACCATGGACCAGATATTCCGTCTTATAATGTTATTCTGGAAGACGGTAGTATTAGAGGGTGGCAGCCTCTACATGGTCTTTGTGGACCTCTGGTCCGCGTTCGATTTAGTACCCAGGGCCAAACTGTGGGCGGTGCTCTTGGAAATGGGAGTTCCCAACGCAATACTGACGGTGCTGATTAGGTTGCATGCACAAAACTACGCACAGGTCAGATATGGGAGGGAGGGGGTGCTGTCGCCCCGGTTTCCAGTTTGCAGGGGGGTCAGGCAGGGGTGCGTTCTGGCACCAACCCTGTTCTGCCTCTATGTGAATGGCGTTATTTCGCATCTGGAAGCGGTTCTCAACAACGATGCACCCAGATTGGCAGGCAGGAGGGTACCGGCGATAATGTTTGCCGATGACACCCTCCTGCTTTCCAAGTCCCCCATGGGGATCCAACGAGTGTTGGACGGCTTTACAGACTTTTGCCGATGCCGCGGACTGGAAATCAATGATGATAAGACCAAATTTATGATTTTCAGCCCCCCGGCATCGACCTGCCCAACACCGATCCTGGGTTCGGTTAGACTGGAGAGGGTTCAGACTTTCCAATATCTAGGGGTAACGATCAATGAAAATCTTTCCTGGGGCCCCCAACAGGCGAAATCACAACTTAAACTTTCCCAACTAGTGGGCAGTATCCTCAAAATGTCTAATACATCTACAATCAAGCCAGTGAGCCCTGCACTGGAGATTTACAAAGTGAAGGCGAGGGCATCGGCTCTTTATGGTGGGGAACTCTGGGGGCATACCTGTAGGCCCGAAATTCTTAACGTGGAGAACAAGTTTATGAGGCAGCTAATAGCACTCCCCCAAAGCACACCCCTCCTTCCGCTGAGATTGGATTTAGGACTGAGTTTTATCCAGGATGAGCTAGCCCTGAAACCTCTTAGGTTTTGGCGCAGGCTATGGATAACTCCAGAACTGTCCAATTATAGGCTTGAATTAAAGGATGTGTTGAACTATGGTAGTGCAGCGAAAATCCCCTGGCTTGCATTTGTGAAAAAGGAACTGGGGAAAATGGGATTATCGGACCTTTGGTATGAGCCAGAACAGGCATGCAGGGGGGTTTCATGCAAAATGCTTGCGAAGTCCTTCATGGACTATAAACAAAACACATGGCTGCATGACTCCAAAGCTGGCCCTCTGACAACGACCTTTTTAACACTTAAACACTCATATGTTTTTGAGGAGTTTTTGAATTTCATTTACCCAGTTGGAGCTAGGAAGTTATATATCCAATGGAGATTCGCAACACTACCACTAAGGGCATTCACAAGTAAGTGGTCTACACCAAAGAGCAACTCTTGCCCTGGATGCGGTGCGATTAAGGAGGATGAACTACACATGCTTTTTTTTTGCCCTGCTTACAGTAAAGCCAGAAAGTACTGGTTGGTACCCTTGTGCAAGAACATGGGCTTTGATAAATGTTTTGTTGCAATGAGAGTCCTTAAAATTGACACTTCACCGCACATAGTTTTTGCACTCTCAAAGTTCCTGCTAGCTATGTGGTCCAAGAGATGTTCTCTCATTACAGCGGCATCCAGGGGTGATTGTACATCATGATTGCATACCCTGCTTGATAATCTGATTTTATCTCTTGTGGTTTTATACAGGTTTTAACTGTTTTAACTGTAATCTTTTATGACTGAAAAAATGTCGAAATAAAGATCAAATGATGATGATATTTTCAAAACATTTTCAACTGGGGGAAAGACAACCATACATGTGTATCTTTTCCCTCTGGGCCAAACCCCCCCAACACAACCTGGAAGCCAGTGGATACATTCCTTTTAGCCTTACAGTGTTAGATGCCACAATGTCACTTCTAGAGAGATTCTCTATTCTGCACACTTTTATACATAGAGGGGATGTCTGACCACAGATTATGCCTTTGTTTCAATAGGACCTCAGGCTGCAGGATGTGTGACTATCTCTTCATAAGGCCATTGTCGCACTGCGTCTCTGGCCGTCAACGGTGAGTACATTTTTACTATAAGCACCTTTCAGGACATATAGCTCAGCAGTAGCCGTTTGAAGGGCACAATGTCTAAACTTCCAGTAGCGCATATAGTTAATTTTGCCTCCTTTAAAACACTGCTTACAGCATTCCAAAGTTTTTATTTTATCGCCATCAAATAGGGCTCAAGGAATCTGACACCCTCCCGCTACACAGTCTACCAATCTTTCCCTCGAGTTCCCTGCTGTAAAGTTTAGATTTCTCAATATCATGGTATATGGGGTTGGATTGTTGTCAACAGTCCCCTCCTCAGAATCCTGGCCCATATTTCCATAGTCGGCCATAGAATTTCGAATACGTAGCATATTAGAGGTCTATCGGATATATTCATCCATGGTATAGTGGATGGTGCTAGCCCTGTCCCTGCTGTATCAATGTGGATTCAATGCCTCTCCGTTTCATAAAAAAAAACATTAAACAAGATGTGAATCTGTGAGGCGTAAAAATAATCTTCATACTTCTAATTCCTTCCCTAGTTTTAAATTTGTGGGATCCTAAATGAAAAGCCATCCTATTTTACTCCCTTTAATGTGTATACTCTAATATAGGTATATACGAGTGTAAGTAATGGAGCCTTGATTTGACTCCAGTATTTAAGTAAGCTGGGGTTTCCTAGAGTCAGACCCCGTCAGCTCTTGGGTGGATGTCACAGTCTTTGATAACTACTGAAATCTCCAAAAACTGCTACTATTAAGATCATGATCTAGTGTGCAGAATGTCATGGAGCAACTCAAATCACCAGACCAAGACGGAATGCTCTTGTATGAATGCTCACTACCCAGATTCCTCAGCCAAGATGCTTTTCCCTTCATCCTTTCTAGCAGTCTCACCCCTTTATATTCTCTAACTTCCACCATGTTCCATTTCCAGACTATCCATCTCTTTCCTCTCTCCTCCTTCCCTGCAACGTCGCCCATCACCACGTCCACACCCCCTTTACTCCTCTCTCTGCCTGTCCCCATTTTCAAATGCATAAATAAAATTCTCTCCCCACCACTATATCTCCTTCATGTGAAATCTTCTCTTTGGGCCCTGATCAGCCCACACAATAATTCATATGTATAGATTGCTCAGCGCTTTCTTACGGCATCCTTAGCAAACTTAGCACACATCCCGCTGTTCCTTTTTCCCTTCTTCTGAGGATCTGGGGGCCCGATTCACAGAATGAACTTAAGACTAAATCCTAAACTTACTACTTTGTGGTATTCACAGAATGCACTTACTACTTTTGGTATTCACAGACTGCACTTACTACTTTTGGTATTCACAGAATGGATTTACGACTACTAACTTTACGTCCGCACTCGGGCCGGAAATTCCGGCCCGGAGGCGGAGCTTCCGGCCCGGAGGCGGAGCTTCCGGCCCGGAGGTGGAGATTTCGGCCATGGCTAAATCTCCGCCACCGGCCGGAATCCCCACCTCCGGGCCAGAAGCTCCGCCTCCGGACCGGAAGCCCCGCCTCCGGACCGGAAGCTCTGCCTCCAGGCCGGAAGCTCCGCATCCGGGCCGGAATTTCCGGCCCGAGTGTGGACGTAAAGTTAGTAGTCGTAAATCCATTCTGTGAATACCAAAAGCAGTAAGTGCAGTCTGTGAATACCAAAAGTAGTAAGTGCATTCTGTGAATACCACAAAGTAGTAAGTTTAGGATTTAGTCTTAAGTTCATTCTGTGAATCGGGCCCTGGGTCTCTATCTGATCCCAATCTCTACCCATAGAGCCACTACATGCCACTTGGCACACAAAACACTGTTTCCCTTATGCATTACAATCTTCAAACTAGCTTTGTTTTGTTTCCACATATAACTTTGTCCATGCTTTAATGATAGCTTTTCTCGTATGACAAGCTACGCAAGATAAAGTTCCAATCGACCTTATTTCAATTAATGTAAATTTATTGATATAGATCTCTTGCAAGATCAACAATTGTTCATAGATCACATTTAAAACAAAAAATGGACACATTTCATAAATGTGTACAGTTTATAGCAAACAAATTAATTTGGTGGACTTTTAAAAAAAGAGATTAAATCAGTGGAGGAGGAAAGACTATATCTAAAAGCTATAGGTTTTATAAAACGGTTATGAGCGCCTACTACCTCCTTGTTTGAACATAACCATAAGATATGTGCTAGGTCCTGGTTTTGATGATTGCATTTATCACATACGCCACTGTCATCGTCAAGGTTATTCCAGTATCTTGTAAAAACCTTTAAAGGAAGTAGTCCTAAGGGCAACATGGTGCTACCTCTCCTTATATTATGTTACAAGGTAAAACTTGTGTATTGTTGAGGGGACTTAAACTCAATTGTAGAAGTGATAGAGTTGTAATGAGATAATTGCAGGCAATATGCCTTGTCAAGGTCGAAACTTAACTGGGGAGTCTCATTTTTCAGAAAATGCTTCAGGTGGGCTGGAGACCAGGATTGAAGAATGTGTTCAGTACAATGAAAGTATTGTAGAGCAGTCTTAGGATTTTTTTGGAATGTATCATGTTTTTTCCCTGAATTAAAGCTTTTGTATCTCAGTAAGGCCCTTCATGAGCCTTCCTCTGCATGCAGAAGTTTGAAAGCCCATCTAATTCTATTTGCAAAGGCTATTGAAAATGCACTTACAATGGCGAATGCCAAACGAAGGATCTGTACTGGGACGGCTTGACTTAATAACACTAATTTACACCTCCCTCTCACCTTTCTTGTTAATTCCACTCACCCGTACCCATGCACATATATCAGTGAAAATCCTTATTGTATCATAGAATCCAATGTATAAGTTTAAGCAATGCCTAAGGACAGTTTTCTGTGCTATGTCCTATAAAATGGAACTCACTCACTCATCATCATGTGAAAATAGGGAAAGGTGAGCCACTAAAGAAAGGTTGAAAGGATTAGACACAACTGTAATATCTTCAAAACTGAAAAGTTCCCTGCCAGGCATGCTTCGAAATACAGAATTTTTCGGACCAGGAATTAAATTTTCTCAATGTATCAGGGATCCCCAACATGCCTAACAATTTACATTCTTGACAAAAATTGTAGGCAAATAGTATCCTTGTGGCTCTCACTCTGGCTCTCGCTCTTCGTATATGCAAACAACAACATGAATCAATTATTTCCCTATTCTTTCATAAAGGAAAGAGTTTGTTTTTAATTTCATTCAAGTTTTTTACAGCCAGTGGGGTTTGTTTAGAGTTTGGTGTCTGCAGGAGATCCACCTAAAACGGAAGATAATGGCCTCCAAAGAAGGCACCACTCTATTATTTCTATATATGAAAATTAATGTACAGATAGTAACATATTCCTCTTCCTCAGACATACTTTTGATAACACTCATATTACTTGTGTTACTGTTACTGTTACCACTACTACTGCTACTATTACTGCTGCTACTATCTGATGAAATCGTCTCAATTTGCAAACCTTTTTTCATACATAGATGTACAATTAATGCAGAAAAATTGGCAACTGAAGACACGAAACCTGAATCACAAATTCAAAATTTTTGGACCTTCACATTTGCAGTCTTTACTCATGTTTGCGGTCAATCAATAAGATATAAAGATTTTACTGCATAGATAAGGCACCTCTAGGGAAGAGGAAGAAGGGCAACTTCAAATGATAAGATTGGGATGATTCACAAACTTTAGCTTAATGGTTTCCACATTTTTGTTCTTGTTTGGGAGAGTTTTATAAAGCGCAAACTCGACCCGAAGGTATCAGAGCGCTTTACATGAGCACCAGTTACTTTACAGAGGGACACATTCATGTTTTTATTTATTTGTTAGGCACAAGGAGGTTTGGGGGCATATTAACAAAAGGCGGAGATAAAACTACAAGAGGGTGCTAACATGGATAATCGCATTCATAATCGCATGTTAGCACCCTTTTTCCCCGACGCCACCCTTTGCCTCTCTAATGAGATGCAAAGTGGGAGTCACTGGGCGTACCCCGGGTGGACTACCTTGTAAAATATCGCTGATGTTCACAATGCGATATTTACAAGGCAGCCCACAGGATTTTAGCACCAGTTAGATTTTGGCGAAAACTGCGGTTTTCGCCAAAAACAAACATATGCTAAAATCCTGACTTACCTATGCTTAACATAGGGGGTGGATTATGCTGATACGACCACAGGGTTGTATCAGCAAGGTTATCGCCGTTTTGCAGGCAACATCGCTGGAAAACCAGCAATGTTCCCTGCAAAACGGCGATTTCCTCGCTATCGCTGGATTTCTTATCGCCGTTGTGAAAAGCGTTGTTGATACAGCGCTATCACGGCGATTAAATCCAGCAAAAGGATAAACATCTCTAAACGCGCTTAGCGATGTTTATCTCCAATCGTTGTTGATATGCCCCTAAGTGATTTGCCCAGAATCACCGGATATTAGGCATCCCTGCCGAGACTCGCACCCCTTTCCGCAGCTTCGAGGTCGACCGCCCTAGCCGTTAGGCTACATCCTCTCCACTTATGGGCATTCTATACATCCTCACAAATCAAGCTAGTGATGCACAATGCATGGCAAAATGCATGAAAAGCAGCAGCGGTCCGTGGAGGGAGTTCCATGGGGCGGAAAGGCGGGGCGGGGGGTACTAAACACCGGAATATGGATAATTGGAGGTAAGTAAACAATTAAATAAATGAAACGAATTTCGTAGCGCGTGCTGCACCGCATTTTGTGATGCAGGGAGCGCTACGAAATTCGTTTTATTTATTTAATTGTTTACTTACCTCCAATTATCCATGTTCCGGTGTTTAGTACCCCCCATCCTGCCCCTCCCCCGCCCCGCCTTTCCGCCCCACAGAACTCCCTCCACGGACCGCTGCTGATGAAAAGACTTCATTTTTGTAGAGAGCGTAGCAGAAGTAAAATGGAAATGTATTTTGTATGGGAAGGAAAAACTAGATTAAAATATATGAAACTTCACAGCACTTCTAAGACTATTCCTGGGAATATTTCACAATGTGAGCGATCTGTGCAGGCAGCCACAGGCAAACGAATGCCAGGGAAACTACACTCATCATTGTTTTCACTGATTTATGCTCTGGCATTTTTCGATGTGTGAGAAGGGCAGTAATGTCTTCTTTTTCTAGGTGTAATAACACTACTAGGAATAATGATCATGATAATAATAATAACATAGATTATTATTAATATTATTATTGATATTTTTGAATAAGAGCCAAGACTTAAAAGTAGTGGCACAAGGAGGAGTGACTTATTTTATTGCCTGTTGATGGCATTAAGCACAAGGATATCAGAGTTAAGATAGACTATTAAGATGCAATTGGGCTACCTAAGAAGAACAAATATGTGGCTCTTTAATCGTTTTTAAAACTGGAAGACAGATACCAAACCAAACCAAAATGTTATACGTCATTACGTTCAGTTCAACAAACAACCTTGGCTACTTTATCCTGATAAGCGCTTATACTGATATTGAGTTTTGACTCGATGATGGCCAATCGGCATATATAATTACAGATAAAAATAGGAGTCACACTCATTCTTAAAGCGGCTCTATCTATTATTATATTCTTGATTTTCCCTGTGCTTCAAGTATGATCTTAGTACCTATAGCAGTTTCACAGTTTTTGTGCAAAGGATGAATTCTCACCACTAGACAATTGGCATTACTTAAGTTGTCTTTAGGTACTGTAGGTTTAAAGGAATTTAAGAATCTACTAGAGTTGGAAAATGCTAGAGATATGCATGTGTATCAAAGGGCTGTGTAGCAGCTTCAAGGGAGGTATGGCAAAAAAGTAAATATAGTTTGTGAAGCATTCACTTTTTATTTGAGATGCCAGAAGGAAGGTGAGAGAACTGATGAATACTTGTCACATTTGAGAGCTTTGGCAATTTCATGTGATTTTTAGCGTATTACAAAAATGAGGTTCTAAGAGATCAGGTTTTGATGAGAACAAAATCAAAACAAAATTAGGAAAGGTTTTGGGCAGGGGCATATACTATGATACTGAAACGAGCAATAAATGCCGCTAGAATGATTGAGTTGGCTCCAATCTCTCCCACTTCTGGGATGTGCCATGATGGTGGTTGTAGTAGTGGCATTTGATCTCGGTGAGCTGTAACAGGATGGGTAGCCAACTTGGTAGCCTGGAGTTCTTCAACAAATGCAGATACTGGAGGTGGAGGCGCCCGGCAGGCATTGGACCCACTTGTGCGTCACCCGATGCTCAGCAGCAGATGGGCAGCCACGTACACAGGAACACAGCGGTATGCTGCAGTTACAGTGTGCCCTTTGTAAATGCTGTAGTGGCGATAGTCACAGGCACAGGTATTGGCTTTGCCTTGACATGAGCGATGTAATAGGTGAGGTCATAAGCAGTGCATTGCGGGGTTGTAATTTATAGTTGGCTCAGCTAACTATAACTGCTGAATTTCAGTGGTTTTGTACAAATCAAATGACAGCCTCAATATAACGTCCCTGTAAACTTTGTTTTTTCAGTGAATATATACGGCTGTATGCCCTTATTCATTATGAGATGTCTTAGATAAGGTTCTACATAGAGGTCAAACGGCAGAGGGGAGAGTTGGCACCCCTGACTTGTGCCTCTATATATTATAAATAAAGTGGAGGAGTTTCCTGCCATCAAGACCTTAGCCACCAAGATCTTACAGAGTCTCTGCACCAGTGTTATAAATCGACTACCTAAGCCACATGCATCCATGTCAGCCAGAATGTCTCCCAAGTGACCTGATCAAAGCCCTTCTCTGCATCAAGCATTATCATGCCACTACTGTCTTTGGTTTTCTCAGCAACGTCAAACGCTGTGATAGCAGTATTGATATGTGCTGCAGTGTCCATACCGAAGACAAAACTATGCTGTTGTCTAAGACTAATTCATGCATGAGTGGGGCAAGACACGTAGTTCGAATTTTAGAGAAGACCTTGGCGTCAGCATTAATAAGGGAGATTGGATGATAAGAGCTCCTTTCCTCAGGTTGTTTTATCGTTTTTGAATAAAACCACAATATGAGTCAGCCCCCATGATGTTGTAGCAGCTCCACCATTGCTACTAGGTGTAATCAGATCAAAAAATTCTGGTTCAAGGATATCTGTGAATACTTTATAAAACTCAAGAGGTATTGTATCCTCTCGAGCAGCCTTTCCTGAAGGCAGAGCACTAATAGCTACCTTGATCTCCCCAACACCAATATTCTTTTGTAGCTTACATTGTTGCTGGGGATCGAGTTGGGCAAACCACTCTCCTGAAGTTAGTTTACAACTGTCTGATAATTGTAACTATTAGGCTTGTTATACACCATTTGATAGAAAAGAGTGAATTGCTCAACTATCGACTGAGGATGCGAGTATACAACCTCATCATCTCCTAAGATATGTTTTGTAGGGCAACTTGCCCTTTTACCAGAGATCTGATGTGCCACAAGGCGACCCACTTTCTCCCCGTATTCATGCATGTACACCTTGTTCCTCTGGTAGCTGACAGTCACCTTCTTAGTTTGTCCACTGTTTAGCATTTGATGCCTCTCAATTAGTCTTATGTATATGTCTGATCAGATGGGTCTTTGGAAAGAATCGCCTGTGCATGCTGTGATTCGAGCTCCAGACAGTCCTGTTGACATTGGTCTGCTTCATGCTGCCTACGTTTGTTTTGGTTTAAAATACACCGGAGTGTTACTCCCCTAATGTATGCCTTCATACAGTCCCACACAATTGCAGCTGGAGCAGAGCCTTTATTAATTTGTATGCATTCTACAAGTAAGCTTTTTAGATACCCTGATACTCCATATTAGCAAGATGGTGACAAGGGAATGAGAATAGGCATTGACTTTCCTCCCCTACTTGTATTGTCTGCCTAGTAATTATCATAGGATTGTGATCTGATGTAATCTTGGGGCAGATCTCGATAGGTGCCCCCTCAATCACCTGCCCTTGTGCCAGTATCATGTATATACAATAGGTGTAACCTGGTAGCAAAGTGAACAATGTTCTCCATACGTCCACTAACCCATGCAACCGCATAATTTCCAAAACAGAAACACGAGTACTGGTCATCCTCATGTTTGCGTGGCAATTAGTAGAGTGAATGCCATAATCTAGTACACAATTGAAGTCCCCCATAAAGATCAGATCGCCGGACCAGGCCAATAATTCCAAAATTTAATAGTCAAAGGCCACCGGGTCGTCCACGTTAGGACTTTACACAACACAGAGAGTATATGTTCGCCCATTGATCACAAGTTCGGGCTAGGCCCAACCTCCCCTTACAATCTGCGGAGGTTCTGAGGATCCTGCCTGCCAAGTTCTTAGATTTCATTAAAGCAATCCCCATATAGACACTGTTTGGGATGTGAAAGTAACGATGTCATGCCCTCATTGTTCTAAATCTTGCTGGTCTTTATATGCCAAATGAGTTTCAGTTATTCCCAGTATATGTGGTTTATAGGCTACCAATTCCTCATGAATTAACTGCTGCTTTCTATTTTGATTCAACCCAGCCACGTTCAAACCAATACATTTTAAACTAAACATGATATTCTCAAATTGACATGCTGTTCCCTGTCTTCGAACTCACGTTGGCTCATTTCGTCCCTGCTTATGTTGCACTTTAGATACCATTTACGATGTTCTGACTCTTGATATATGGTATAAATTACAAAAATAATTCTAGCCTTCCCGTAACCCCTCTACCCCCCCCCCCCAGGGTCCCCCTTTTCCCACCCCATGCCCAGAAAAGGAATCATCCACCCCCTTTGCTATCAGTTGGATTGACAGCCCACTGGGGGCACCATCTGAGACCGCCCCACCACCCCAACCCTCACCACACCACTAAAGAAATTAATAAACAGTCCCCCTATTTCTGACACACATAAATCTCATGACTTGTTGACCAAGATATATTCCCCTTAGCGTTAGGCTCGGGTATCCGGTACTGGCTGCATGAGTTAGCAGACCGTAATTACTTTAAGAAGGCTATATTCAAGATAATCAAGGATGTAGTTCGGATCTGGCGTGAAATCTGTATGAAATTTTAGATACCAGCAGTTCACCCCTATACTCGATTATGGGGTAATCCATCATTACCGGATATATTTCATGATAATTTTGGGTAGGCAGGGGTCAATTGGGCATATATAACTTCGGGCATTTGTATAACATATAGGGGTTTCAGATTTTTGCTTCACCTCAGGATGCATATGGGATTCTGCAACGCTACTTTCTCAAGTATTTACAGGTGAGGAATTATTCCTTACCTTGGTTTGTGTGTAGTAATGATCAAGAAACATCTGAACTCCTCACCTGTTTTTACCAGCCTTCTTAGGAGCTTGCTCCAATAAACATAAACTTGATGTATCAGAAATGCATGTCTTATGCCCAGGATGACAGTATACACTTAGGGGCCGATTCCTATCCGGGTCGGAAGTGCACCGAACGCGATCCGGCCGGAAAAGCTACTAGGCATACGCGTGTTTTCTGCCCGAATCGTACAGCTGTACGAGCGAGCAAGTATGATGCGAGCTACATGAAATTCACCGACTGAGTCGTTTCAAGGTCCGAACCGCTCCGTATGTCTCAGCCATAAGCTAACCGTGGCGTGCAATGGATACGATTTACGACCGAGCCAGGATGATGTATGCATCGGACAGCCGTTGTGAGACGGACACTCAGGCTCGCAAAACGTCCGGGAAGTTGCCTTTGGGGGTCCGCGTCGACCCCCCTGACACCCACAGCCCTAGAACTCAGACACAGGGGGGGACCCAAGGGTCCCCCCAACACAGGCATGTACAGTGCGGATGGCCCCGATGCGTACCCACTGTAGGGGGCGCCCTTGTGCGAGATGTACCCATTCAGTCAATGGGAGCCCATGTACGGGTCGTACGACTGGCTCCCATTGACTTCTATGGGAGTCCGACCGAACCGAGTCCAGCAGCATACGGCCGCATCGTACTCTCTCGGTCGGACTGCAGGACTCCGGCTCGGTCGGAAAACACTCCGGATCTGGCTTGGTCGGAGAGCTTTCCGACCCGGATCGGAATCGGCTCCTTAGCGTGACGATGAAGTCAGCGCCATGCGATTGCAGTCATGGCTACCAAAATACAGGAATCATTTGCAATATTAGATCAGTCATTAATCTCAGTAATCCTTAAATTACAGCAATTTAGAACAATCTGTGTGCTTTATCATACACCAAATCATATTTCAAGATTGGTAACGTCTGGAGCCCCTGGGCTGTCACTCTGTCCCAGGTGTCACCTTTATGTAGCCACCAAAGTTCACATATTCACTGAATGTCCCGACCTTAAAGAATATTGGGATAGCTAATTCCAATTGATTTCAGTACATCTGGGGTTTGAAATTCATCTGAGCAATAAGGAAATTATGTTGGGTCATAAGCCCAGGACTGATGCCAGACTTAGTGCATTGATTACGATTATAATTGTCAGTGCACGCTTATGTATTGGCAGGGTATGGATTGATTATATACAACCGGAAGAAACCAAATTATGGGCAATGCTGCCTCAAATCTATGAATGTGAAACTGCTGTTGCATAGACCAGGGGTCCCCAATTATTAAAAAAAACTGGAAGGATTTAGTCTCATCTTCATTGGGTCTAGCTTGCCTCCCTCTCTGTGAACTAATACTGTCACAACCTGGGATGTTGTAGTCTGATCCTCATTTCACCTTTCTTTTTCTTTCTTTCTCTCCTCCTTACCTTTCTCCCCTTCTTTTCTCTCTTTCTCTCTCTCTCTCTCTTTCATCAAGCTTATATCAGTATGATGACACTGCAGAAAAGGTTTTGACATTGTAACGATCTATTGTAATAATTTTTCTGCCTGAACATAACATACATTTCTTAATATAAAAATCATAAAATTAAATACACAAACTCATAATACTATATAATTACACAATACTAACATAGCTATTACATTTTAGAAATGATAAATATACTATTACCACTGCAGTTGATGCAAAAAAGTATGGAAAGCATTGGACTCAGGAGAGGTAAAAATTACTATTCCCACTCCAGTCTGTGCAAAAGTAGGGAAAAGCGTTGGACTCAGAAGGGGTCAAATTTAATATTCCCACTCCAGTTCATGCAACAGTAAGGAAAGCGTTGGACTAAGGAGGAGTAAAATGAACTATTCCCAATCCAGTCTGTGTAACAGTAGGGAAAGCGCTGGACTCGGGAGTAACCCTGGGCGCAGTGGGCATAGTGGGGCTCCGCAGAGCATCACGGAGTGGGGGCAAATCTACGCACACTCTGCACACTCCGCGTAGCCCCAATACGCACCACCCGCCTCCCTCCCGCCTTCTTTTAAAATCCCTTACAATGTTTAAAAGCATGTAATAGTAATTAAAATGACTTACCTGAGCTGCGGCGTCCTGGGGCTCCCTCATCCTGCTCTATCGCCGACTTCTTCCTCACAAGTGCTCATGCACGGGTGCCCGTGCATGCGCATTTGTGAGGATGAAGTCGGCGATAGAGCAGGAAGAGGGAGCCCCAGGATGCCGCAGCTCAGGTAAGTCATTTTAATTACTATTACATGCTTTTAAACATTGTAAGGGATTTTACAAGAGGGCGGGAAGGAGGCGGGTGGCGGGCAACTCTGCTCTGCCGTGGCGTGTGCGTAGCCTGCCTGCTACGCCTACTTCGCGGACCGCGAAGTAGGCAGCACTATGCACACTCCACGGGCAGAGCGGAGCACTATGCCCACGCTTACTCGGGAGGGGTAAAATTTTAATATTCCCACTGCAGTTTTGCCTCAGTAGGGAAAGCATTGGTCTCAGGATGGGTAAAATTTACTATTCCCACTCAAGTCGGTGCAAGAATAGGGAAAGCCTTGGACTCAGAATGGGAAACATTTACCATTTCCACTCCAATTTGTGCAACAGTAAAGAAAGCGTTGTATTGCGGAGGGGTATCATTTACTATTCCCACACCAGTCTGTGTACAGTAGGGAAGGTGTTGGATTGCAGAGGGTTAAAATTTACTATTCTCACTCCAGTCACTGCAAAAGTAGGGAAAGTGTTGGACTGAAGAGGGGTAAAAGTTACTATTTCCATTTTAGTCTGTGCAGCAGTAGGGAAAGTACTTCACTTCAAACACATACCATATTTTAAAACATGTATTAATTGAAAAAAAAGTTTTAATATAAAAATAATATATATGCACGTTTTAAAAACAATTAAACATTGTACATAATCATACATTTAAAAAAATGTATAATATCAGATAAAAATGCCATTAATTGATTATTTAGTTAATTTCCCACACTATACTCCACATACCTAGGAGCCCAAATTAAAAATATAATCAAAATAAAAAATGATAACACAATTAACATATTGAATAGTACATTAAATGATTATTAATAAATTATCATTTAATTTGTAATTAATTATTGCCCAAATAACTTCCCACCTTATCCCCCTAAAAACACAAAACACCTAATACATAACATAAAATATATTTATAACATATTTTACATAATTATAAGTAAATTACACATTTTAATTAAAATTATTAATTAATTAAAATGTAATATTTACTTAATTAATCTTCCCACCCTATACCCCTACAAACCCTACAATCCACACCTGAAATATAACTTTAAAAATATACTATTCATACAATTTGCATAATTAATTATCAATTAAATAATTAATAATGAATCAATAATTAATAGATTATTACTTAATTACCTTTCCAGCCTATGCCCCTGAAACCCAACAACCCACACCTAAAATACAACTTCAAAGAAATTATAATTATACAACTTCTATAATTATTCATCAATTAACTAATTAAAAAATGTATAATGAATTACTTATTACATAATTAACTTCCTACCCTAGACCCCTACAAACCCAACAACCCGCAGCTAGAACAAAACTTAAAAAAATTAAATTGATACAATTTACATAATTAATCATCAGCTAAATAATGAATAAAGGATTAATTATTAATCAATTATGACTTAATTAACTACCTACCCTATACTCCTACAAACCCAACAACCTGCACCTAAAACATAAGTTAAAAAAAGAATAATTACACAATTTACATAATAATTATCAATAAAATAATTAATATTGATTAAAAAGTAATTATTAATTAATGATACTAAATTATCTTCCCACCCAGCACCCCTATAAACCTCACAACCAGCTGCAATACTATAAATTACTATTAACAATTACATTACAATTATAAATAACTACAAATTACAAACTATATTAAAAAACATTAACAACTATGATAAAAACAATATATAACACATACAATTACAATATTATTTGAAACAGATGGAGATAATTACAAAATGATATTTTTTACAACAATTTTATTGTAAATGATAATAACAACACTTATATTCTTGATAACTATATTACCTGCCTTAAAAATTGATATTTCTGTCAACGATTTTCCTGCATTACAATATTTCTGTGACACAATATAAAAAACTCGATATTAGTTTCACTCGATATTTATGACTCAATATTTTGTCTGAATACTAGGGAATGCATTCCAGACTGCTCAGACATATGTAGTGAAACTCCATGCTTAATATATGCATAAGCAATTCATCTACACCACTTAAAGATCTCCTCACTTAAATTAATGTCTAATAACATTCTTCTATATCAGTTCCCCTAACTACTTACAAATACCTGCTCTGAACACTCAGCAACCAGTAATTTACACAACATAACAGCCCCTTGGTATTCACTTACCTAACCAGCACAGACTAGCTCAAGCCATTGACATCTGAGCTTGTTGAACATGCTAACACTTGCTCTGACAAAGGGTGTGTGTGAATTATACCTAGACCTTTCAGGTATGGTAGGCCATAAGCCTAAGCCACAGGTAGTTAACAAGAACATCCCTTGCTCTGCAGTTCTCAGGTCCATATCCAAGGCAAAACTGCTCTCTGAAACTTCACATCTAGTAACTCATAGCCTCCTCTCAACCAGTAATACTTCCACCACACTTATCTCTTCCCTCTTACAGTCTCCATTACTTTCCCTTTGTTTGCTTCTTCTCCCACTTCTCCTTGTTAGGTCTTGGATATTGAAAGCTTTAGCTGTTTGTTGGCAGATAAGATACTAAGAGTGAACATTGGGGATCATTGCTCATGGATGGATGGCACTGCTTTCTGTCAATGGTGGCTGCTCTTGATTTGATGGCTTTCCTCACTGTTCTGGTGTTTGTGCTTCCCAGAATGAATTCGATCTCACAGTGTTCTTATCAGATTGACAGGGAGTGAAGGCAGGGACGGGTGTTTACTAAGTAAGGTGGCAGGGCAAGGTAAATACCAGGCTACTTAAATGTGGTCACAGAACTACAGAGGATAAGAGACAGGTAATAACAAGGTTTGATGAAAGTAAGGGATATACAGGTATATGATAAGAGAAAATTATATAAGTTTATGTTTGAATAGGCAAACTTTTTCCCAGACCTAGAAGACATTTTTTATTTAGTCAAGCCATGTTGGCATGTGAAAAAACGAGTTACAGGTTTAAAAGCATCTCTGTAGCAGAGGAACTCACTTTGACCCATCTTTCATTACCAAGAAGACACTTAGGGACCGATTCTGATCTCGTTGGGAAAGCATTGCAAACAACTTGGATCGGAAATGCTTTCCAACCGACTTGTACACGTGCAGTTCGACCGAGCGAGTACTATGCAACTGCATTGTTACGGACTTGACTTGCTCGGACTCCCATAGCACTCTATGGGAGCTTGTGTACCAATGCGCATATAGGCTCCCATAGCAAAGAAGAGGTGGGCGGGGCGGAGCGTACACCCTGTGGCGGGCACCTCCTGTTGCCCGCCACACTGTGCATGCTTGGATCGTGGGGACACAGGCGCACCCCCATTGTGACCGAATCGGAGTGCTCGGGTGAAGGAGGGCCTGCTATGGCACCCCGAAGTCCAAATCCGGCAGCCATTTTATCTTGATGAGACTGAGTCGATACAGCTGTCCGATTTGTGCATCGTACTCACTCGGTCGGAAAACAGCTCCATTTCTTGGCACGATTTGGCTAAGAACATGTCGAACGGACAGGTTCGGGTTTGTAAATGATTCGCACAGTGCATACGGGATACTCACATCGTACTTGGTCGTTCGAAATGGGGGATGATTCGGATGGAAAGATAGGCTCTTTACAAATCCCGTTTGGAGGCCTACCATACGAGATCGGAATCGGGCCTTTAGAATTAGTAGCTGTTTACCATTGAGTTCCATTTTGAAAGTAACCTTGGATTTTCCACAGATAAAATCAAACATATCAGGTCTTTGTTTCCCCATCTTCCACAACCTTTGTAAAATGTTATAGGTGACCTTATCAGGCAAACATATCTTTTCTGAAACTAGTGGACAGATAAATTAGTTTTTCATGCAACACTGTGCAGTAACCACATTTGTTGCAATGCATTGTGGCAGAGGGAAACACAGATCTAGGCCATATCTACTAAGACTAACCTGCCTCTATTGCCACCAATTGCGCTGGCGCTCTGAAAAGTGGCCTTCCATGACACCCAGCCTCACAAAATACCAGTCTGTTCTGTATACCATTGGAGCTGTACTGCTAGCATAACTTTCCTGTACAAATCCTTAAGTCTAGACAAACGTAGAAGAATCCCATGCACTGGTTATGTGTTGTGGGCTTCAGCATACATGCAATGCGTGTTTCTTTTCTAGTAATGAAAACATTTCTCCTTGTGCCTGCTTCAAGGTGGGGTTCGTTTTGGATCCAAAGCCGAGTCTGGCTATTTTAGTACATTGGGCTTTCTTTAGAAAACTATGGGTTTTTGCACTCATCTGACTACTAGCGCCGCAGTAACACCACCTTGATGCAAAGCAATGCAAAGCAGAGTAAATGGGTATTTGTGCAGAAAAGTGCACCTTGTGTTTCTTTGAATCACTTGTGGCCGTCAATGTTTTATCTATTTGGGTTTCTATACGTTTATTATAGCAATGATTAATGATGTGTTAATTCTTCAATTTTCACAGTCTTTAATACATTTACCATTTGTCAATGGTCCATTTCTCTGCTACAAGTCCTACAAGTGTGCAGAAATTCTCCTTTTGGTACATTTATAATTTGGTGTCTAGTGAGAAAACTAACAGCATGTGACACTGCATTTCTTGATGTTTTTTCTTTATGTAGATAATATTTCAATTTATAATCCCAAATGCAAAACAACTATGGGCCTCATTACGATGTGGGTCGGAAAGCATTGTGACCTACTCCTAGTCAGAATGGGTTCCGACCGACTCAGGTTCTGGGAGTCCGACCAACTGATTATGATGTTTCCGAATACCATTCAGTCGGACTTCCATTGACTTCAATTGGAGCCTGTGTTCCGACCGACAACACAGGCTACCATTGGAAAAAGGGGCGGATGCTAAAAACCTTGCACCCTGTGGTGGACACCCCATCCTGCCTGCCACACTGCGCATGGTTTGAAAGAGGGGTCCCATGGGTACCCCCACGGGCTCCAAACAGAGGCCTCCGGGTGCATGGAGGACTGCTATTGGCCCAAAAAGTCAGTTTCCAATAGCCGTTCGGTGCCAGACAAACCGATTGGGAAAAACTGTCCGAATCCGAGATCGTAATACATTGGTGGGAAGTACCGAACGGTTCTCTTCTATCGTAATTGGTCAGTCAGAAATGTTTCTGAGTCGGTGGGAAACAGGGGTTCAGACACGTGTCAGGAAAATCTGAATGTCGTTTGGAGCCTTTCGGTCCTAAATGTGTTAAACTGTATTCTGTATTCAAATAACTGGCACACTGCTTTAGGTTGTTGTCTTGTTGCATAAACTGAGTATTTTGCTCAGCTCTACAATGTATCTTTTCACACCCATCGGTGACATCAGTGAACTTAGTTCAAAGCACCTACACTTGAATGTGAAAGACAGGATTTTGTAGCACCACGGACTGCCAGCCAATACATAGTTGAATTTGCGTAAATGCGCTACGGTTAATAACAGTCCCTAAAAACTGGAATCCAGGAATGCTGTGGTGATGGGAAACAAACCTATTTTGTTTTCTT
Organism: Triturus cristatus; assembly: GCF_964204655.1. Classification (NCBI taxonomy): domain Eukaryota; kingdom Metazoa; phylum Chordata; class Amphibia; order Caudata; family Salamandridae; genus Triturus; species Triturus cristatus. The sequence goes on along the minus strand of NC_140582.1, from coordinate 475,781,231 downwards.
CAAAACCACACACCCACACACCCACGCTGCACTAAGACAAAATCTGTTTATTTCAACAGGCTCACACTGTTGATTAGCAAGTCTAAAACAATCACACAGAGTATAATTCATCATCATCAACAAAGTTTACTTTGGTTATAAATTTCCATAAAACTTACATCATAAAAAATATCATTTAAAATTTCACATGCACATTTCCCAAATTTTCCATCAAATTGACGATAATTCTAAAATTGAAAAATAAGCTACAAATACTCTAAAACGTAGTAAGATTCCTTCCAAGGTACACTTTTAACACCATAGCCAAGAATATAATTGACAGGTAATGCATGTTGCGAACAACGAGAATAAAATGAACATTTTTACCATACTTAACATGTCATCTAAAAACCTAACACCCTAAACCCGGAGCAATCAGCACGGCAGGGCAATTCTGCAGATGCGTAGGGGCACCCAGTGCCCGGAAAGGTATCCTCTTTGCTTTCTGTGGCTCATGGGGCCCTGTCCTGTTCCCACATTTCTGCAGGTCTATTTGAAATAGCACATAATTGTGCCTATTTTCAGGAAATTATAATTGTGCTCAAAATGTCTGGTCAGTAGCATGTAACACAATCCCGAATGCACCCACTGCAGCTCTTAAAATCATACTCACAAACAGTCACTTTAACTGGCAATAACACAGTCCCCACTGGACTCTTTTGGATGAGGTTGCTGGCTTTATGCCCTTAGACTTAGGCTTCCAACACCAAGGCTGACCTTCACCATCCTCCTGATTCCTAGAGTTTACCGAAGATTTTCCTATAGCTTTCCAGCAGCCTCTGGCAGGCTGTTTGTTGCTCTGGCAAGACTGCTTTCTCCTCCTTCACAGCAGCTTGGGTGTAGGACCTTGACGTACCCTTCTATCTAGCCCTGGTGGTCTACTGACCTATGATCGACCTGCCAGCAGCCCCTGAACCTTTCATGGCAGACTGTTCTCCTTGCCTTTTCTCCCCAGACACTCAGGTCTTCCACCATTTGCAGGGTGCCTGTGCTTAAAAACTGCAATGCCCATTTCTAGTTCTTCCACAATATGGCCAATTATATAGTTTAGTTTAAGGGGAGACCTGAAGAGGGAAAGCCTTTGATCTCAGGCCCACGCTAGCCAGGCTGGCAACACACCCAGATGAAGGGTGCTACCCAACAACTACTTTGGAATGGACACAGAGGAAGGGGCTGCTCAATTACCTGGCCACAGCTATGGGTGGACACAAGGGCTCTGCACAAGGGAGAAAGAGTTCTCCATCTTGGATTTTAGGATAAGCTGCACTGTGGGATTGTTTGCAATAAGTCAGGGCATCACAGCAAAAGTGTGGGAGCGGGTTATCATGCCACTGTTCCACTACCACACCGCCAAACGTGTCCTCACACTGCCTGCCAGATTATGAGGTAATTTGTGATTTGGTGGGTTATGTTGTGGCGGTCCCATGGCGGTGCCTGTTAGAAAGGCACCGCAGTGGGAGCATCATAGCACCTTTCTGCGTGACATGGAATGTGAAGTCCATGCTGTGCAGAAACTGGGGGTGCATAAAGATAGAGGGCACACCATGTGCCCTGCTGCATGCATTCCCTGGCCCAGAGGAAATTTCTTTGCACCTGAATAGTGCTGGTATAACTTACACAAAGATGTCTCCATCTCCTGCCAAAAAGCTGGACCAGAGAGGACAGAACTGGTTTGGGCTGAGATAAGAGACTCTCTATCACAAGAGAACAAAGGAAATGTGGTATAAATATCGGGGCCTATACCCCAGAAATGTAGATTACTTCAGGAATGAAGAGGAACCTCTGCCAAGGAGAAAAGCTGGGAGAACTGAAGGAGAAGTACTGCCCCTGTGCAGTGTGGGGTTGGTCTGCAGTGGCTGTTTCTGCAAAGGAGAGGACAAAGACTGAGCTGTGCTGTGCATCCTGCTTGAAGAAGATCTCCAAGGGATTGGTGTACAACTTGCTTCCTGTTCTGAAGTCTCAGGGACACAAAGACTTCACTCCCTCTGTTCTCCTGCATCTGGAACTGCTGTTTCTACTACTGAAGTTGTGGGCACCCCTCGTGAAGTGCACGATGCACCTCCCTGACTTGTATTGCAGCCCGACACTTGCCGATGCTGCACTGTATCAACTCTGATGCCATCACCGAGGGTGCTGCCTGCACCGAAGCCCAGGGCACTGCTCATGATGCTCACAAATCACTGCTGCGACTCGCACCGCAGCTCCGACCTCACTGAAACCAGTGCCTCATCATTGCGGAGCAGATACCTGACGTGGGTGACCTCCTGAGTCCATCGACACGGCATCGTCATAAGGAGCCAATGGCTCAATGCCACCGCATCATCACCTCACCGGCAACAGTAAGGAATCGATGCCTCACCTCCCTGCATCACAGTACGGAACTGCTGCCTCTCCTCCCCTGTGGTCGCAAGGAACAGACGCTGCCCGGGGCCAACAAAGAATCACCTCCCTGACACCGTGCACCATCTTTCTTTTCATCATTTGAAGGTACTGTTCTTTGGGGTCTGTGTGACTCCAGGCCCACCGCGGTCTGCGCCATACTTTGGGATTTTCATGTGTCACAACATTGTAATAGCTCCAGGGGAAGCTATTTGTTGCTACAAGCTTTATTTTTGTGAATAACCAATCTTTTGTAATTTCTTGATATATGTATGGGGGATTTTTGTCATTTTGGTCTTGTTTGGTTTAGATAAAGATTTCCGATTTTTCTAAACTGGTGTGGTGTCCATTTGCAGTGTTTTTAATGTGTTACTGCATATGTGCACAAATGCTTTCCACACTGCCTCTGATATAAGCCTGTGTGCTTGTGCCAAGCTACTAAGGGGTGAGCAGGGTTTGTTTAAGGGTGTAACTCCCTTACCCTGACTAGAAGCAAGCTTCCCTACTTAGACAATGGTGCAAACCATTGCCAACTAGAGACTCCCATTTCTAACACAAGTGAAAACAACAAAAAACACCCATGCTGCATGCAGTTATAATGTAATTGAATTGATAGCAGAAATTATTCATGAAATAGAAGTACTATTATCGGACCATAGATGATATACCACAACAGTTACCTAAATTCAAAGAAAACATGCATTTGCAATGCAATCGGTCTCGCCTTTTGGATCTTATATGTATTTAGCTGTGCAGCACATTAGCCTGGGTGCTGAAACATCTACTGTTCTTCAACATGGAGGGAAAGTAAGCACCAAACTGCGTGACACGACAGGTATGGGAACAAATGGAGAGAAATATTGCTGTTCAGCGGGAAATGGTATAGTCCAAAGCTCTGTTTTTAATATAAAACCAGGGTCTTCTGTGGTCATATCACTGAAAATACAAGATTTACAGTTCAAAATGTTTTATTGAATGAATTTTCATGGATGATAAAACAGTACAAAAAAGAATACCGGACAGTAAGGTATATAGAAACATAGCATTGTGAGGAATATAATCAACAATTAACAATTCAATATAATACCTATAACAACTTTGATAACTACATATTCATATAAATAATAATATAAACTAAAAGAGGGCTATATTGACCAAAATGATGATAAGTAAAGAAAAAGCATTTCAATTGAGTAATTCAAATTAGGGAACATTCATCGACATAAGAGTCAAGACTAGACCACATAGTAGACCTGGAAGAAGAAGAATCATTAGGAGAATGAGGAAAAGAACATTTAGCCGTGTTGGATGACCAAATGTCCTTCCAGGATATGCCAAGGGATTGTATATTAATGTATGGTGACCATTTTTGATTAAGATGTGTGAAGGAGGAATTGGGAATGGTAAGTTTTTTGTGCCCTGTTTTCTCCTCTGTGCCCCTGGTTCTGTGCCCCGTTTTCTCCTCTGTGACCCTTGTTCTGTGCCCCGTTTTCTCCTCTGTGCCCCTGGTTCAGTGCCCCGTTTTCTCCTCTGTGCCCCTTGTTCTGTGCCACGTTTTCTCCTCTGTGCCCCTGGTTCTGTGCCCCATTTTCTCCTCTGTGCCCCTGGTTCTGTGCCCCGTTTTCACCTCTGTGCCCCTGGTTCTCTGCCCCGTTTTCTTCTCTGTGCCCCTTGTTCTGTGCCCCGTTTTCTCCTCTGTGCCCCCGTGACTCTGTGGCCTTGTCCCTGCACCGTCTACCGCTGCCATTCCCGCCGCTGCATCCCCTGCGGCCCTGCCCCCCTGACTGCCCATTCGCTGCCCCTACCTCCCGCCTCCCAGCTGCTCATCCCTCCCTCCTCCCCATATATGGCGGCCGCTGTGCGGTGAGTTGAGTGACCCTTGACCTTGTTAGGTAGGTTGCTCCCCCTCCGCACAGCCCCGCCTGTGCATCCTGTCCCTAACCCAGTTGCTGCTGCTGAGGTAAGGTCTGTGCCCCCATAATCTGTGCCCCGTTTTCTCCTCTGTGCCCCTGGTTCTGTGCTCCGTTTTCTCCTCTGTGCCCCTTGTTCTGTGCCCCATTTTCTCCTCTGTGCCCCTTGTTCTGTGCCCCGTTTTCTCCTCTGTGCCCCTTGTTCTGTGCCACATTTTCTCCTCTGTGCTCCTTGTTCTGTGCCCCGTTTTCTCCTCTGTGCCCCTTGTTCTGTGCCCCGTTTTCTCCTCTGTGCCCCTTGTTCTGTGCCCCGTTTTCTCTTCTGTGCCCCTTGGTCTGTGCCCTGTTTTCTCCTCGGTGCCCCTGGTTCTGTGCCCCATTTTCTCCTCTGTGCCCCTGGTTCTGTGCCCCGTTTTCTCCTCTGTGCCCCTTGTTCTGTAACCCGTTTTCTCCTCTGTGCCCCGTAACTCTGTGTCCTTACCCCCGTGCCGTCCACCGCTCCTGTTCCTGCTGCTGCATCCCCTGCGGCCCCGCCCCCCTGACTGCTCATTCGCTGCTCCTACCTCCCGCCTCCCAGCTGCTCCTCCCTCCCTCCTCCCCATATATGGCAGCCGCTGCGCGAAGGCGTGCCTAAGGCAGTCCCGTCTGCGCCCATCCGCGCCTGGACCGCGCCCAGCACCAGGACCCCTGGCCCCCGTGAATGCCACAACGTCCGCCTCTGCAATGACTCCAGCACCCTCCACGCACTCAACGCCGGCCGATCACGCACCTGCTGCCTGGTCGCCCCGAAGCGCACCCAAGGACCCTTCTCCTGTCGGAACTGCAGCTTCACCAGCATCCGGCCCGCCAACCCACCTACCAAAGAACCCAACCACCTCAGATGCATCCTTCTCAACACCCGCTCCACACGCAAACACGCCGTGGAACTCTGGGACCTACTGGACTCCAACACACCAGATGTAACCTTCCTGACGGAGACCTGGCTGAACCCCGCCTCGGCACCCGACATCGCCATAGCCATCCCGGAAGGCTATAAGATCACCCGCAGGGACCGCACCAATGGAGTAGGAGGAGGAATCGCCATCGTCCACAGGAACACTCTCAAAGTCTGAACCAACACCGACGACACCCTCAGCACCACCGAACACCTGCACTTCCAGATCCACACCGATCCCAACACCACCCTCAGAGGAACCCTCATCTACAGACCCCCCGGACCACGAGCACAGTTCAGCGACTCCATCACCGACCTCGTCAGCACACACGCCCTCGCATCCACGGACTACATCCACCTCGGGGACCTGAACTTCCACCTCGAGAACAACAACTACACCAACTCCTCCACCCTGACCGCCAACCTCGCCAACCTCAGACAACTCGTCACTACACCCACCCACTCACCAACCACATGCTTGACCCCATCTTCTCTGCAAGCTCCCACGTCTCCTTCAACCATACCACCGAGCTCCACTGGACCGATCACCGCTGCATCCACTTCACCTTCTGGAAACCCACCACACACCACCACACCCAACAAATGCTGTGCCGCTGCTGGAGCAAAGTCACCGAAGACCAGCTTTCCACCTCCCTTGCCCAGAACCCACCCACAGATCCAACTGACCCCGACACTGCTACCCACAACCTCAAACAGTCGATCAACGACTGCACCAACCCCCTTGCCCCCCTCAAAAAGCCCTCCAACACCCACACTAGCAAGAAAGCCAGCTGGTTCACCGAAGACCTCCAGGCCTCCAAGCAAACCTGCCGAAAACTCGGAAAAACCTGGATCCATGAACGAACACCGGAAAGCTACACCGCCCACAAGAACGCCACCCGCAGGCACCACCACCTCATCAGATCTGCCAAAAGGACCTCCTTCAAAGACCGCCTAGACAACAACGCACACAACAGCAAAGAGCTCTTCAACATCATAGAGGAACTCTCAAACCCCAGCTCCAACTCTAACGACATCCCACCTTCTCAAGACCTGTGCAACTCACTGGCCATCTTCTTCCATCGCAAGATCACAGACATCCACGACAGCTTCAACACCGTCACTACCCCGGCAACCAAAGAGACCCCCGCTCCCACGACCACCACCCGCTCCAACCGCCTGATCTCCTGGACCAACATCAATGATGACGACACCATCAAGATCATGAACACCGTCCACTCCGGATCCCCGGAAGACCCCTGCCCACACCACATCTTCAACAAAGCCAGCAGCACCATCGCACCCCATCTTCGGAAAACCATCAATATCTCCTTCGAGACAGCGACCTTCCCGGAGAGCTGGAAGCACACAGAGATCAACGCCTTACTCAAGAAACCCAAGGCGAACCCCAAGGACCTCAAGAACTTCCAACCCATCTCCCTGCTCCCGTTCCCGGCAAAAATCATCGAAAAGGCCGTCAACAAACAACTGACCAGTTTCCTCGAGGAGAACAGCATCCTGGACCCATCCCAGTCTGGGTTCCGCAGCAACCACAGCACTGTAACTGCCCTCATCGCCACCACCAATGACATCAGGTCCCTGCTAGACAACGGAGAAACCGCGGCCCTCATCCTCCTGGACCTGTCAGCCGCCTTCGACACGGTCTGCCACCGCACACCACGAACACGCCTCTACGATGCCGGAATCCAAGAGAAAGCCCTGGACTGGACTTCCTCCTCCCTCTCCGGTAGAACACAGAGCGTCAGCCTACCCCCCTTCTGCTCCGAAGCCACCGAGATCATCTGCGGCGTACCCCAAGCCTCATCCCTCAGCCCAAAGTTGTTCAACATCTAAATGGCACCACTCGCCCACATTGCACGATGGCACGATCTCAACATCATCTCCTACGCCGACAACACCCAGCTGATCCTCTCCCTCACAAAGGAACCTCACACCGCCAAAACCAACCTCCACAAAGGAATGAAGGCCGTCACCTGGATGAGGAACAGCCGACTGAAACTGAACTCGAACAAGACGGAGGTCCTCATCCTCAGATCCACCCCCTCGGCCTGGGACGACTCCTGGTGGCTGACTGCACTAGGAAAACCCCCAACACCCACCGACCACGCACGCAACCTAGGGGTCATCCTCGACTCTACCCTCTCCATGATGAAGCAGGTCAACGCCGTCTCCTCCTCCTGCATCAACTCCCTCTGCGTGCTTCGCAGGATCTTCAAGTGGCTCCCCACCAAAACAAGAAGGACGGTCACCCAGGCCCTTGTCAGAAGTAGACAGGACTTCAGAAACGCACTCTACGCAGGAGCCCCGGCCAAACTCCTGAAACGGCTTCAACGCATCCAGAACGCCTCTGCACGCCTGATCCTCAACATCCATCGCTGCAGCCACATCACACCCCACCTGAGAGACCTACACTGGCTCCCTGTCAACAAGAGGATCACCTCCAAACTCCTCAACCACGCACACAAGGAACTCCACAACACCAGACCAACGTACCTCAACAGCCGACTCAGCCTCTACACCCCCACCCGCCAGCTCTGCTACGCAGACCACGCCCTCGCCACCGTTTCCCCCATCCGAAGAGTGACTGCCGGCTGCAGATCATTCTCCACCTCGCCGCCAAGACATGGAAAATCCTCCCCATCCGCCTGCGGCAGACCGAAGACCTTCTGACCTTCAGAAGACTTCTCAAGACCTGGCTCTTCGAACAGTAGCAGCTTCCCCCTCTCCCCACCTGCGCCCTGAGACCCTTGCGTGTATATAGTGCGCTTTACAAATGCCATGATTGATTGATTGATTGATTGATTGATTGATTGATTGTATACGTTCGCGGCTATATGACCTGAGCAACCAAAGACAGAAATACAAAACTCCATACCAGAGGACTGGGATACAGAAAGGAGTTACGGGTAAGCATTAAGAACCGTATTACATAGTAATGTATATTTAGATAATTCTGAAGCAGGTATGTTATGTTTAGTTTGAATAACATTGAATGAATAAAAGATATCATATTGACAAATAGCAGCAACCAAGAAAATACCAGCAGCAATCAGGAAATTGCAGAAAGAAATATGCTTATGGTATTGGAGTTTAGGATTGAAACAAAGAGAAACTTTTTTAGTAGAGGCCAAAGAAGTAGAAAAGCTATTATCAAAAGGGCAAGTTTGGAATTAGCAATAATGGGAGAACGTTTACCAAATGAGCTGTCTGCCATGGTAAGCACTGCAGGTAATGGGTATGGAGCTAAGATATTTTTCTCCAGGGCAAGTCATTTAGGTGCCTGAGAAGGAGAAATAATCTGGAACCATTAGGAACTTTTTGCCACAAGAAATGCAAAATTATATTTTTTCAAATCTGGAAGACCCACTCCACTTTCACGTTTAGGCAATTGTAAAGTCTGAAGGCTGATTCGTGCGGGCTTATTATTCCAGATGAATTTAGTAAATAATTTATATAATTTAACATAAAAACTGGACGCAAAAGAGAAGGGCATCATGGACAATAGGTAAAAAATTTGTGGAGTGATAGACATTTTGAGTGTCTCAATACTACCCCACCAATTTAGATGAAGAGTCGACCATCTATCCAGTTTCTCTTTGGTGTTAGATAAAATTATGGAACAATTGCTTTCAACTGTACTTTTAACCGAATCGGTAAATGTTATTCCCAGATATTTAAGTTTCTTTGGAGACCATACTATATCAAAATTTGTCAGCATTGTAGAATTACAAAAATCATTTAATGGAAAAAATTCTGTCTTATTAGTGTTCAGGGAGTAGCCAGAAACATCAGCATATTTATGAATGATATCAAGAATAATAGGAATAGAGGTAACTGGATCAGTAACATTTAATAACACATCGTCAGCATATGCAGAGAGTTTATTGGTAGTATTTTTCAAAACAACACCTGTATAAGCATCACTGTTACGAAGGGAACATAAAAGGGGCTCTATTGCAAAAGGAAAAATTAAAGGGGAAAGAGGACATCCCTGACGAGTGCCTCTAAATAACTGAAACGAGGCGGAACATATACCATTAACAAAAATAGAGGTTGTGGGGGTCGAATATAATGCTTTAATCATACTTATAAAGATAGGACCAAAACAAAATATTTCTAGGGTTTTGAATTGAAATTGCCAATTAACCTTATTGAATGCCTTTTCAGCATCTAAAGCCAGTACACTCATTGGGCAGTTGGAATCTTTGGCAAGGGACAATGCATGACAGAGCAAACTGGTATTATGAGCGGATAATCTACCTTTCATAAAGCCAGTTTGGTCAGGTTGTATAATATTGGATAATAAGGACGATAATCTATTTGCTAACAGTTTTGCATAGTCTTTACAGTCTTGATTGATTAAAGAAATGGGGCAAAAATTGAGTTTTTTGGGAATTTAATGCATTATTTGCTGCCAAAACGTCCACGATGTCAAAAGGGCTCTCCAAGGTTAATCTGTCAGTATCAGAAATTTGAGGTAAACGACAGGGGCTCGTGATATAAAGAAGAGTAAAAGGAAAGGAACTCTTTCAGTATATCTTCAACATCTGTCACCAATGAACCACTACTCGTTTTGATAGTAGGAATTTGAATTCTGTCTCGTTTGATATTTTCTTTTGAAATAAGGAATCCTGCTCTTTTACTAAGCATACAATTATATTCTTAACGGTATTTCTGAAGTTGGGATTTATATTGCGGGTCTCTAGATGCAATAAAAAGTCGTTCCACTGATGCAATCTGTTTCTCTAATTTAGTGGGTTGGGAGTAGAAAGATTTATTTTCGTGTGCCATAATAGAAATTGAAACTCCACGGATATAGGCTTTAAAAGCATCCCAATGTATAATTTTGGAAGTGTCACATGACTTATTATTAAAAAAATAATCAGCAATATCTGAGGACATTTTTTCCGAGTTTGTTGGGTTAAGAACTATTTCCGAATTCATTCTCCATCTTTTATCCGGATTTTGGTAATTAGAAATACATACAGAAAATGAGATTAGTGCATGGCCCGAGACCATAAAAGGATGTATAGCCGACTCACTAATCATGTGACATAGGTTATGTGAAGACAATAAATAATCAATTCCAGAAAAAAAAGAGTAAGCTTTAGAAAAATAAGTAAAATCTTTGTCAGTAGGGTGTTTCAATCTCCTAAAATCAACCAATTTGGTGACAGAAAGGAAATATTTCAAAGCAAAGAACGCTTTGCTAGGTCGAAACCTAAAATCAGAAGATCGGCCCAGCAAAGGGTCTCTGATCAGATTGAAATCACCACCCATTATAAAGAACGTATTACCAATTTTGAATACCTCAGTTGAGACAAAAGGCAGGGTCATCAGAAGTAGGGGCATAGATATTGAATAAATTGAATATGAGTTTGTCAATTTGAACTTGAGCATAAACAAATCTACCATCTGCGTCATGATAATGTGACAAAAGTTGTGCACGATCTCTGCATGAGAAAAAGATAGATAACCCATTTTTACGTTTTACAGCAAGAGAGGAAACCATAAGCCCTACCAAACCTTTAGACATAGTATTCAATATTTTGTCATTAACATGTGTTTCTTGTAGAAAACATATATCTACATTAGATTTGAGGAGATATTCTAGAATTTTACGTTGCTTGACTGGATGCCTGAGACCCTTCATATTTAGTGAAGCAACAACTAACTTTTGTGGCCTAGACATATTGTACTAAAAGTAATGGGAAAGAATAAGAGAGACAGTAGCCCATATAAAAAGAACAAAACTAGACAAACAACATGAAGCGAGGTCAGTCTACAGGACCTCATACCAATAGAACATTGGAGACGGAGGTGTGAAGCAAGAGAAAAGAATGCACCATCATATGCACCTGCAAGAAAATAACAATCTACAGTAAGGGGTAGAAAATATAAGCCAGCAGAACCAGAAGGCTGAGAATCCATGAGAATAGGATTATGCTGATCTAAGAATCTGATTAAGTTTGCGGGAACTGAGGAAGACTTGGAGACATAATTTTTCCAGATACGCGTTACAGCGGGGTCAAAAAGGCCATATTTGTAACCAGTTTCTCGCAAGCGAGGCCTCAGTTCTGAAAATTGTCATCGCGTTTGAACTGTCTCCTTTGCAAAGTTCTGGTGTATAAAAACTTTGTTTCCTTCAATTATGAGCGAAGGTATTTCTCGGACGGCCTTTCGAATAGGGAGGAGGTGATGGTGCCTCAAAACTTTAAAATGATTTGTCTTGGTTTGCCTTGTTGAGGTTTACGAATTGAAGGAATTCTATGCGCTTTATCAACTTCAAAACGTTCTGGAAATTTGATATTCAATAACTTAGGGAGAAGATTTTCCAACAATAGGTAACAACGCTGTCCCTCAACTCCCTATGGAACATTGAACATGCGAAGGTTGTATTGTCTATTTCTATTTTCCAATTCAAGTAGGGAACGTTGGAGACAAGCAACCTGAGGAGTGAGTTGAGACATAGCTGTAATGGCTGCAGCATTATCACGAATTTTGATCTTGTTATCTGCAACCATCCTCGATAAGGAAGTCATATCTCTCTGAATGTTCTTGATATCCGAAGAAATTGTATCAGTATTAATATGAATCGCTTGAATTTCCTGCAATATTTTTGCCAATGATTCGTCTTGAGACTCAAGAGGTATGGCTTTGACAGGAGGAGGTGAAACAGTTTGCTTACGCTTATTTGCCAGCATTTTAGACTCCATACTGGTAACGGGGACAGGCAAATAGCAAAACAAATAAATTACACCACCAATAACAAGTTCTGTAGTGTAGTAAGGTATACTGACAAAATATTTAAAGACAGGCAGCAAGAAGTATTAATAAAGTTGCACTGAATAATAAAAGGCAAAATCACTTTAATGCTTCAACAGAGGCAAAGGCTGTGGCAGGCAAGTGGCAGTACAACAATCCCTTTAATATGAGAAGGCTTCTGATGAGAGGAGGTGCCCAATAGATTGAGCTCGCCTCCTCTATGAGGAAGACTGCCAGAGAATGCTACACAGAGCAGGTGCCCCCTGTGAGGAGAAAGTCAAAACGCCAACCACACTTCACACGGAGGTTGCAGACCTCTGAAACTCAGCCAAACGCTTCCGCTAGACCTAAGGAGCAGCTGGGGTAAAAATGAAGTCTGGATGAATCCTCCTTCGTCAGAAAGTTTGTTGTCTATGCAGGTGAGGAAACGGAGCTCACGGTGCGGCGGCCATCTTGGCTCGTGTGCTCTGTAGTCTCCCTGAAAATACAAGATTTGAAAAAAAATCTTATTGTTTACAGATGCTCGTGGAAGACAATTTCTCTGGACAGGAATCTAGAGAATGCTAAAGTGATTCTGGTAGTGTACTGATCTCTGCTGTTCGTTTTCTATGAAGAAAGTGAAATAGAGGCAGTTGCCAAAAAAAAAAAAGAAAATCCCTCAGCAGAAAGCAACTCTGGTATTTTAGTGACCTCTACTGGTCGTCTTCTCTCAAGACAGTTAAATAGAGACAGTTGAACAAAAAACAAAACAAAAAAGTACCTAATCGGAAGCAGACAAGTCCTAGGGCTGATCTTCAGAGCCCACAAAGTACATACACATATAAGTATATACTAAAGTATATACAAGAGGTCTCGAATGCTCGACCTAAAAAAAAGAAATGCATTTTAGAGAGGGGCTATGGAGAGATGTGGGCACTGGTGGAGCATGGTAGTGAGGGAATTCGCAGGAAAGGAGGTTTGTGGGGGGGCACCAACAAAGGCACCATCGCTAAAGCTGCCCTGATGATAAGGGATGAATGTCCGATCTCCACAGACGTGTAACAGCAGACGCTGCGTTACGCAGACTCACTACAGATGAAAAGGATTGTAATTAAATTGAGATGAACAAATCATGCGCTAATGAAGCATTTCTTCAGCCTACATCTGTGTTACGGTGTTTGATACCGGCTCGTGGCTGGCAGTAAAGTTACTCAAGGCTTTGATGAGATTCAAGATTCTAGGCAGAGTGTGTGAAAAACAACAGATGGAGAAAGGGATTGTGGGACATAATGACAGGCAGGGCCTGAACAGCACATAGCCTCATGCCGGGTTGCTGGCGCCAAGCCAACAGCACAGAAACACCTATGTTTGTTACCACCCAGTCCTACTATTGCCAGGGAAATGACATTTGTGCAGAGGAAAAACCAGAAATTATAACCTGATTAGAAACTGTGACGTAATGGAGCAATGCGATAGCCGCCTAGCCATTGGTCAGCAGGTGCACCAAGCATGGAGACAAGGCAGTTATGTGACCTTTGATCCATTGATAAATGCAGTTCTCTGAATTCACTTCAATGGTTTGCTTGGGTGTAGCACCGGAATGTGCCCAGGGCTAGTGCAGAACAGTCCTTGTGGTTAAAGCACCGAAGGTGAGATGTTCTCACTGTCCAGTGGTGGCGGCAGCATCAGGCGGTGCTGGTGGTCTGTGGTGAGGTGTGCAGGTCGGAAGCAGAGGAATCACTTCAGCACTGAACCTTGTGTCATGGTTGTGTGCATATACAAATGGCATTGCTCAGTCTGACTCATGACACCCCAAACAAAAACCAAGCCAACCGCTCGACACCGTCTTCTGGTGAGCAATGAAAGGATTTGGGGACACATGCCAACATTGGGGCTCAGATAAAAGAAAGATTGAGAACAAACACAGCGTGCATTTACAGATTAACTTGAAGTAGAATAAATGTTAAGTCGAAGAAAGACAAAGCAATGTTCGGCTTACAGAAATCTGGAATTCCCCGCGTAAATCGGGAGTGCTGGAATGTGTTCTTTTATGAGACGCAGTGTCACCCTCCTCATTTGACTGGCACTTTGAATATTCATGAAGCCTCGCAACCCTCGCCCAGCTCTAGCTTGTAAGCAGTGCTTTAAATGGAAAAAAATAAGTACAGGTACTCATTAAATTGAGTTAGGGGTGTGGCTAGTGGGCGGGGTTAGAGGCGGGGTGAGACATGATGATAGAAACACTTCTATTGAGTATTAATTTTTCCCTTGGATTGCCCTTGGCAGTTGTCTCAAATTTTCAATATGTGCAGATTAACAGGTGCATATGCTAAAAAAGGGTGGTGTGAAGTACTTCTGGGAGCAATGCAAGGAGCTTCTAAACCCTGAATGCAGCCAAGCCATCAACAGTACTACCACCAGGATGAGAGAGACTGACATAGCATCATTAATAACAAGTATTAGACGCATTTCTTTTCAAATACCTTCTGGGTGTCCTGATTCTCTTCCTCTCTGATTTAGTTTCTCTCTCACCCTCAAACATACACACAACCAGGCAAACGCACACAAACACGCAGACTAATACTCTCTATCTGTCTTCACATCTCTAATCTCGCGATCCCTCCCCACTCTCTCCCATTTGTATCCATTTCTCTCACTGCCCCACCCTCTTTACCTCTAAGGTACCCTATAATCCTCTACTATCACTCTTTCTATTTCTAATTTGCCATCTCCGTGCCTCTGTTACTCTTTCCATAGCCATTCTCGATCTCTGTCTGCACGTACCCCTTCTGTCTCTCCCCCCCCAAACTCTCCTCTGCTCCTTCTATCTCTGGCCCCTCACTCCTTACCTTCTTTCACCCCATTCTCCTTCCTCTTCCCTCAGCAGAAGGCCACACGTCCGGAGAGCTTGCAGTGGCAGACAGTGCGCACTGCAGGGTTGTGAGCATGTGCAGGGTCCAGTAGGGCAGAGGTCAGGGGAAGAACAATACTGGCCTCTGATGGGCAGGCCAGTGGACCTCCTCCCACCTCACCTGGACTCCAGGCAGGCCGCGTAGGCCATCTCCACCACCTCATCTCTGTCAATGTCCCAGCAGGAGGACAGGGGTGCGGTGGAATTGCCCATTGGCCTAAAAAATGTCCCTTCACTGTTCTCTTTATCACACAACATCCTCTCTTTTCCCACATCTCCTCTCCAACGACATTGATTCACCACACTCCTTAAATAGGCTGCCACACCCTCAACTTTCTCATCCTCTTCATTCCTTTCTCTATCTCGCAAATTCTCCACTTACCTTTACATCTATTTTTTTTCTCACACACCCCATCTTTCTCCATTTTTTTACACCCTCTATTTTCCTTCCTCCACTTCACGGCATACGCATGACTGACTCCCTTCCTCACTATCGTCACCTTCAGACTTTTCTCAAAACTTTCTTTAAATTAATTTTCCGCATCTTTTTTTTACTGCTTTTCACCCCTTCTAAGGTTCTCCTGTAACCACATCTCTTATCCACTTGCTGTCTGTCTCACACACTCTCACACTGACCTTCTCACTCCAGCCCCTCACAAAACGTTGCCTACAGACACCCTCTCTTAAATCCAACTTTCCCTCATTAATCCTTATCAGACACCTCTTCCTCCTGACTCTCTGAGGCCATAACCTCCCTCGTCCTTCTCTCTTTCATGCATCTCTGCTTCTTTTTCGCATCTCCTATTTCTCATATGAATTATCACTTCCTCAGTTTATCAGACACACTCTGGTTCTCATGCTTTCACTCCGGCATGTTTTAAATGATACATTTACAAATGTACACAGGTGACAAATCTGGGCGCCACAATTAGATAAACCTGACCTAGTGGCCTTGCTTTTGATATCAGTTGAGCAAACCAAGCACATGGCTGAAAATCTAAGTAAGTGCAGTGATGATATCAAGCTAAAAATTGCTATTTACTTGTAAAATAAAGAAAAAAGCAAATAAAGATTCTTGCCATTTTGAAATTGCTAGACGTGTGTATTCTTCCATTTTAGGTATTAAAGGGTTTAACTTATGCAGTTGGGGCCATAGGGGGCAGTCTTATCTGGAGGAGCCCAGCCACCTCCTAAGTAAATACCCTCCAGTCAGGTGGACAGGGGTGCGGGTGGAATTGCAGGAGCAAGTGAGTCAGGCGTCAGTGGGAGGCCAAGTGGTTAAATGGCAGGGTCACTTATGTAGGCTCTCTTCCCTCCCACCTATTCAGGCTGCACACATCACTGTGCCCCTGGCAGCCGATGTCCAATTCACTAACAAGACTGCTGGAGGTCTGGCAGGGGGCGGCTGAGGAAAATGAGAGCTTCGGGAGCAGAGGCCCACTTACCTCTGCGGCAGGCCTCCAGCAGGCGCCAAAACGGCAAACATGCTGCCAAATAAACGGGGCACAGCTGGCCCTCAGGCATCGGCCCAGTGCCCATCTGATCAATCCGAGTACCGGTACTCTCCTTGGAAGTGGAAAAGTGCCGGTTCTCAGCTTGGTAAAAACAAGAAGTACCGGTACTCAGTACCTGTGAGTACCTGCCCATTTAAAGCACTGTTTGTAAGCCCACCCGGCTTTAATGTCTAGTATCCGGATGCCCTCTGACAGACCGCGTGATCTCCTGCAGCAATGTGGCTTTCAGTGAGGGGTTTGCTTAATCCTGCAGGAGCGGTGATTAAAACCGGTTTCCTGTAGGTACAGTGTTGTAAAGGCGGGGCACTGAAATGCTGGCAGTGGAAGAGTGTATTGTGAAGGGAGAGCCCCTGAAAGTCAGGTGTCACCCTTTTCTGCTCCTAATCAGTCCTGGGGTAGGCGCTAGCGAGCAACTGCTTTCAGCTACAGTGCATAAGAAGATGGCTGCATGGAGAACCACCCACGACCTCTGACCCTGTAAAAAATGTAAACAGAATGCTCAAATCCAGGCCATCATTCAGTCCAGGGGAGCAGGTGACCTCCCCGTGCTAGCCACGGAGCACTCTGCTGTGCACCTCCTGTGTCATGTGTTTCTTTAGGAAGGGGAGGGGGCTTGTGTAGCGCCCCAGACATGTCACCTCAGGGCCACATTAGAGCAGTCAGCGGTGGGAGGTGCTTGGAAGTGAACAGGTGTTCACACAGCACATGCACACACCGGGCAAGCGCAGCACAGGCCCAGCGTGGGAAAGGGACGCTGCAGGGAACAAATGCCCTTGAAAGGAGGTCTAGAGTTCAGGGTTGTCACTTCTCTTCTCCCCTCCTCATGCACACCCCTCGTCGGAAGTGATGCTCTGCACTCAGCCTCACCGGTGTCTGGTGCAGGGTGTGCAATTTATTCCAACATGTGGAGGCCTCTAACAGATCCTACAGAGAGCGCTTCATGCCACAGCATTGGCATGAAGCACTATACAATGTCTACAATAGACAGGACCAACCAGAAAACGGGAAATGCTGGCTTTGCAAGAGTCACAGGCAGTGAGGGTTGGGGCTGAGGGGCACCTCCTGGAGTCTGCCGCTTTCCTGCTTCCTAAATCAGGCCGGGGAGTGTCGCTATGGCATTGAGATATGGTGGGCGATGACGCACAACCAGGAATGTCACTGCAGAGACCCCCTCTGGGGAATCGACACAGTGCCTCGTGATCTTCCCCTCTGCCTACATTCCCAGAGAAAAGCATAAGGCACGAACAATGAGAAGGTGGGGGCCAAGAAGGCACGGACTTCACAAGACTACTTATTTTGAAACAGTCAAAGTAAAGGGGCCAGTAATCATGGAAGGGTACAAATGACGACATGGCAGTCAGAAGGAGGGACTAACAACCCTAAAACCAATTGGAAGGCAGCATTTAGGGACCAAACTCAATGAAAAAGATGGGCAGAGAGTGGGCGGAGCTACCTCGGAGCTTCCACTCCATACTGAATATTGCATGCCCCGCAAAGCGAGCAGCGCATGCGCGCTGCCGCTATAGGCTCGACCTCAAAATGATAGTGAAGACAGCTCAGATAAGACTTCTTACATCCTTATGAAGCAATGCCGGGACTCCCTGTTGGCGCTCACAAGCAATATCAATACACAGCAAGGAACTGCACAGCTTAAGCACACTCAACAGTATGCACTTCTCTGCGTCTGATGGCTCACAGATGTATGGTGATGCAGTCTTTTAT
Organism: Triturus cristatus; assembly: GCF_964204655.1. Classification (NCBI taxonomy): domain Eukaryota; kingdom Metazoa; phylum Chordata; class Amphibia; order Caudata; family Salamandridae; genus Triturus; species Triturus cristatus. The sequence continues at coordinate 475,763,057 of NC_140582.1, read as the reverse complement.
AAGGAATATGTTGACAATTGTTCTCATTGACCTAATGGGAAGCTTTGATGTATTCATTCTGGCTTTCTCCAAACTGTGATGCTCTGGCTAGATTTTCTTGTGAAGCAGATGTTAGTCTTCTCCTCTTGTCCCTCGGACCCAGTTGAGTGTTCCAATCACCCTAGAGAATTTTCATAAACATAATCACAGTTAACTCAATAGTTGAAAACATTTGAACCATTTTATTATACTAAATGTACATCACCTGTCCCGGATATTATCAGTATTTGCCATACATTTTATTCTATACAAGACAAATGGCAACCCATGACTTGCCATTTATCAGGCGATCATTGGCTATTAGCTACTGTGGATTTCAGCTTATCCTTTAGTTATTTCACACATACAATAAACAGACTGATTATGAACATCAATTTATTGTTTGCCTGACTAAGTGTTTGGGGTTCTCAAAAGGACTGGGAGAGCTTTGCTGTGATTCTTGACTCAGCTGCACAGATTCTGACACACATCTATAGGTGGCTCATACTAAACCTCTTTGACTGTGTCAATGCGGTAACCCGGCAGTGGTTAATTTGTAAAATGAAAAGTCTCCTCAGGAGACAGCGCTAACAGGAGAAATGTGATGGTGCAAACTGCCTCCTGATTAGAACTGCTCAGGCCCATTTTAGTATCAGTCAATTATCTACTAGAACCCACTCTGGTCGGATGGAACTTTTTACTTGCCCAATAGCGTGGAGGGAATAAACACAATTATCAGAAAATGCTGTCCGCCATTTGTCATAATCAAGGACTCGAGACTTAATCTCTTGGCTCTCTGGCTTTTATTATCAGCATAAAAATTTGAAGATACAAACTCCTCAATATGAGGCACAACAAGTACATAGGCACTAACACAAATGCTACTCTACGAAGAATCCGCATACGACTGAAAATAACTAAAAGCACAATTTCTAAAAGCATGAGGTAGAAAACTACCAAGCCAATGTCGATATTAGGGACACTGGACCATACCATCTCTGTCCCTACTCTGTACTGGATGTCATCCCTACTTAGCAATCCCTTGAGACCCTCAATCAAGAAAAAGGTGTCAGAGTGAAACTTCCTAAGAAGTCTTCACTTAGAGAGCTTGATCTAAAATTGCCCCCTCTAGCTCCTCGCCTAGATCTTCTCTGCTCTGGGCTGCTCTGCTCTGCCTCCACCCTCGGGGCGCTTTCCCTAATACAGAACCCCGAATCCCAGAACATGCCCTTTTGCGCCTCCTCTTCAGCCGGGTCGTCTTTCAGTACTTTTCCATCGAGCGCTGTCCAGTTTCATCGTACATCAGCTTGGCCTTGAGTCCCAGACACCATCCGCACTAGGAGTTACGATTGGCACATTCCAATGCACTCCCATGTCTGGCTTTAACTACATAAGTCAATTCGTGAACAAAGAACTTCTCTACTAACGAGCAACTGTCCTTGCACCTGGGGTGAGATCATGCAATGCAGACATACTTCACATCTTTTAACTTTGCAATTTACTACAGCCTAAAACCTCTACTGGAATAAATCCCTTTTGGCCTATTGCCCTCGGCTAACATAAGAAAATACCAGGCCTTTCGCCTCAACGATATATGTGAATTCCGGCCACTACTTCGGTTACACAAGCATGTCTAAATCACACTATTGACATTTACGTCTTTCTTTTCATGTATGTTTAAACTAAACAGTCTACAGGCACGTATTCTAAGCTACACATTTTAACATCACAATTGCGTTCAAGTAAACTAAACTCTATGCATTTCTCTAAACACATTCAATATATCATGGTACATTGCAAACACTTCTATTTAAATCGATATAGGTTATACAATTCTTAATACATTGCACACGAAATACCTGAGTACACACTTGATTATATGCAGGTGCCGACTAACAGTGAATATAACGCACCCCTACAATTTTCAACCTTTTAAGCGCTACATCAGTTCCCCCCTTTGATGACAGCTGTCATCACACCATTACAATCTTCCTTCTTTAGAACTGATTTAAACGGTACTGGTCATGACTCTGCCATGTCGAACTCCCTCCATTCTCTTAAGACTCTCATACTGCTGATCCTGAAACTTCGCCATCCTTTTCTCATTTGCTCTAAGAGCTCTTTCAACTTTGCCTCCTTGATACCACTTCCACGCTTTCACGCATCCCCACAAACAAATCACACAAACTACAGCAATGATAATTGGCTTCAACACTGATCCAAGAAATCCTCTTCCCAAATTCGCAAACCATGTTCCCACTCTTCCAAATCCTTGTCCAATCTTTTCCCACACATTCTCCTCCGTCAAATCCATAATTTCCTTGTGAATTGTTGTGATGTTGTCTATGTACTTCCCCAACTCCTTCGTATTGTCTGGAATCTTTGTGCAGCATTCTTGAACCTTCAATAATTTACAGACCCCACCCTCCTTAGCTAATAATACGTCTAACGCAAGGCGATTCTGCATAACCATATTCCGTATCGACAACATCTCTCCCGTCACCAACAACAAAGACCTCGCCGTATTCATAGACAGCTCATCAACTACAGTCGCCAACCTTCTGATCTTCACATCATTCAACACCACTCCCATACTAGGTATCATTGCTCCATATAAATCACTGCACCTGCCTTTACAGTCCTACGTCTCCTAGAATGTTGTCTCGTCTCTAACAACTCCAAGTCCTCTGTGTGATAAATCTTCGGGAATATGATGGCCAAATAACATATGCCATACCAATTTGCAGGCAATCTGACATAAGCATTCTTCCCACATACATAATACACTGTCGGAATCACTTCTACTGGACCTTTCATAAAGTCCTTAACAGAAGCCTCCATAGTGAAGGTCTGAGAGCAAGTGCTATGTCCTACTGCAACCTTCTCCGTAGCTGATTGAGGACGTCCAATACACAAATTCCCTTTCTGCACTTCATCTAATGCTATTGGTCCATAGCTTCCCTTGGACTTATGAGATTTCTCCTCCTCTGTCCAATCTACTGGACTATCTCCGGTGTCTCGTGTCTGGGTCAACTTTCTATATCTGTCCTCTACCTGATCAATGAATTTCTTCTCTGTCTCGGACAATGCACATGTCAGGTTATGCCTGTGAGCATGCGCAGTATCCAACTTCACAGTAGGTCTAAAATACTTCAGGAGTCTGTCCTCTTTCTTATAATAGTCGTACTTATTCAAATGCTTGATTGCTGGAACTTCAGGAAGTACCGTATCAAAATTTGAAAAGAAATACTCGAACTGCCTCCTGTCGTAAAATAAACTAAGCAACAAACTACAAGAAATCCCGTATGTCAATGGGAGATGATGATACTTGATACCTTCATCTACTGAAGCAGGCAACTGCATACACACATAGCAATCCTTCACATCTATCGCATCAACATACTCCTACAACAACTTCGCATAAGCATTGAGTTTAAAATCACCCTTCGACAAATCCATGTGGAGTCTGCGATCCTCCCTTAACTTTGATGTTCTCTGATCTCTGATACTGACACCTCTCTGTCCTGGGGTAATAGGTGTAGGTGCTCCCTGAACCTTAACCTCCTGCCTGTGAGCCACCATGTACGAACTTATCACTACTGCAAATATAGTGGCTATCACAACTCCTACCAATGTGCCTATTATCAATCTAGCCTTACGATGTGTGTTTGCAGGATCTGCCATCTTCGGAATATAATCAATGTTCAATACAGTCTCTGGAATGGTAAGTCTCTTTCTCATTAATGTCTCTTTTTGCGAACTTTGGCAAACCTCCCTAACTTTTCTTCGTTCTACAACGGAAAATCCCTAATTTTATTCTTCTTCCACTCGGGCCTAGGTTATCTTCTTCCCTGCTTTACAACACTCTTGAATCAGTCCAAAATAACTGCTGGTCCCAACAGTTCCAGGACCCCCTGCAATATTTCAAGCTTAAGAATGGTCAGTTCTTGTGGAGCTGGCACAACTGTGAACGTCGGGAAATCCAAAGTGTCCAAGATCATACCACGAATGAGGCTTAGAAATGGTGGATTCGGGATGTTGATGGTCAGGATTCCATCGATCTCCAATCCCGGAATTCTCATCAACACTTCTACTCTCGGAAACGGAGCACTGCTGACCAATGTCATTGACCTCAATCTTCCCGTGCTCTGTAAACCTGGCATCAGTCACTGGATATGCCCACTCTGGCGAAGCGTACTTCTGGCTTGGCACTCGAGTTCTCTTTGACCTCCTCAGAGTACCTTGAGGATGCTCTTCGTCACTCGATTCTGCTTCTGGCTCCTCCGAAACTGGTGCAAGATCTGTGCTCGGCGCCAACCTGAGGTTTACCCGTTTCTGTCTTGCGGGCCAAACCCTCTCTGCTTCTGTGGCACCTCCGGTCTTCCCCTCGATACCCTGTGCACTGGCCTCCTCCTCCTCTGCAGAACTCGATTCTGTACTGCCCACTGCACCTCTTATTTCTTCCCCTGTTTCTGGTTCGGTACTTCTCTCACGTTCTCCCTCAGCTTGATTCAGTGCACCACCAGCTGCTTCAACAACCCTCACAGCTTGACTTACCCTCTCAGATGGCTCTACCACCTCAGCTGGGTTTTCGTTCTGGAGAGGGGCTGTATCTTCCAAGGGTGCTGGAACTCTACGGGTATGGGAAGCATGCACCCAGTTCGGTAAACCTCCACACTTGACTGCTGTGTTCGTGATGAGGATCACTTGAAACGGGCCTCGCCACCTAGCATCCAGGCAACTCTTCCTCACGTGCTTTCGGACTAGGACCCAATCTCCTGGGCATAAGTCGTGGCACAGGTCACTCGCAGCTGGAACCGTTGCTGTCTGCACCTGCTGAGACACAGAACGGACCACGTCAGCAAGGCCTTTACAATAGTCCAGGATCATATCATCAGTGATATTTATCAGAGCAGTGGCAGGTATTGCAGGCAAACTCATCGCTCTCCCCATGAGGATTTCATGGGGTTTCAATCCAGTCCTTCTATCAGGCACACTTCGGAGGCTCATGAGGACCAAAGGTAATGCGTCAGGCCATTTCAGGGACGTCGACGAACACACTTTCGCCATCCGAGCCTTCAGAGTTCCATTCACCTGCTCCACTATCCCTGAAGCTTCTGGTCTATAGCTACAATGTAATCTCTGATCTATATTTAGGGCGGCACAAAGCAATTTCATGACTTCACTGTGGAAATGAGTTCCTCTGTCCGATTCAAGGACGTCGGGAACCCGTACCTTGGAATGAGTTCTCTCAATAATAGTTTTGCTACAGTAAGTGTGTCACATCTGCGTGTAGGGTATGCCTCCACCCACCTGGAAAAGACACATACTATCACTAATATGTACCTCAACCCATTACACTTCGGCATTTCAAAGAAATCCAGCTGCATCCTATTGAAAGGTCCACCTGACCTCCCTATGTGACTCAACGTCACAGCTGTCCTCTTTCCTACATTCATCTGTTGACAAGTGACACACCTCTGGCACACGGTTTCGGCCACTGCCCGAAACTTCGGGTTATACCAAGTCTGACGAAACACTCTCATCATTGCGTCTCTACCAAGATGTACAGCACCATGTATCAACCTCGCCATGGGGTTCAACAAACATTTCGGCAACACCGCTCGTCCATCATTCGAAACCCATATATCCACATCTCCCTTCTCACATCCAGCTCGTATCCAGCTGTCTCGTTCCTGATCCGAGACCCCTTCCTGAAGCTGCTTCAATTCCTCCCATGAGTCTGCCATTGCTAACATCTGGTCGTACATCGTTTTCTCCTCAGTTTCCTCAATGTGAGTCTCCGTGTAATTACATCCTTGCTCTGCACAAAACCGGGCTACTTCATCGGCATAATTGTTACCCAATGAAACAAAATCATTTCCCTTTGTGTGTGCAGCACATTTGACAACAGCGATTTCATCAGGACCTTGCAATGCTTCAAGCAATTTTCGCACATAATTGCCATTTCTAATGGGTGAACCTGAAGACGTCATAAACCCTCTCTGGGACCATAGCTGTCCGAAGTCATGAACCACACCAAACCCATATTGGCTGTCTGTGTAAATCGTTACACGGATCTTATCAGCTGCCACACAGCCACGAGTCAGAGCAATAAGCTCAGCCACCTGCGCGGAGTGTACTCCTTCTAAACAAGCGGCTTTAACCACCCCCGCGATGGTACATACAGCAAATGCTGCTCTCAATCGACCGACACTGTCTCTTAAACATGAGCCGTCCACAAAGAAGATCTCATCTGAAACTGGGAGCGGTTCATCGACAATGTCTGGTCTCGGTTTGGTGCATAGTTCAGTCACATCGAGACAATCATGGTCCTCACAATCTTCATCATCTACATTTGGGACAGGTAACAATGTAGCAGGATTTAAAACAGCACACCTCTTCAATATCACATTATCGGCTGCAAGGATGACTTGCTCATAACGAGTCAGCCTATTATTCGTGAGGTGCTGTGTTTTAGTCCTAGTCATTAACAATTCAACGGAGTGTGGCACATGTACAGTAAGAGGATGACCCATCACAATGCTCTCACATCTCTCGATGCTGACACCTGTTGCCGCAACGGATCTGAGACATCCGGGCAACGCAGAAGCTACCGGATCTAGGGTAGCTGAGAAATAGGCAACTGGTCTACGGACACCTCCATGATTCTGAGTTAACACTGCTAATGCGCAACCTTCTCTTTCGCAGCAGAACAATTCGAATGCCTTGTTGTAATCCGGCATTCCCAACGCAGGAGCGCTACATAAGGCTTCTCTCAGCCTCAGAAATGATTTCAAACAGTCGTCGTCCCATGGTACCGGATCACTTTCGTCCTTTCACGTCAGCCGCTGTAAAGGCTTCGCTTCAAAGGAAAAGTTTGGGATCCACTGGCGGCAATGAGGTTCTGGACTTTTAAGAGTCCAGAGGTGTCAGGGAAACAACACCCAAAGACCCCTGAGTTCCTCCTGTCTCGGTGCACAAATAAACAGAGACACGGGCTTCTCGATGGTGGCGTCAAAGACCAAGGTTTATTTACTGCAGGGACACAGAAGTCATAGGAACCACACAGAGGCAGAATCTACGAGACTGTTCAAATTGCATTAAGTGGGTTGTTCTTTAAATACACGCAAAATGTCTTTAGGCAACATTACACGAATATTTCTCATGTCCAACCCGGTATCCCAAACAAGCAGTAAATAGACATCAAACAATAATTAGTCGTAGGATTTCGGTATTCGATCAGGTTCCCTTGACAGTTTTCCATTCTTTGTCCGATCCTCCCCATCATAAAAATGGTAACCTCCCCATTGTAAAAGCCCAGAAGGAGAGGAGCAGAGCCAGGTGTAAAGGATTGAAAAGTAGGATAAGAGGTGTTTTTGGATCATAAACGGACATGGCTATCGTCTTCGGCCTTTCAGTCAGGACAACGGACACGAGAACCAGTATAGCAGGACTGGCCTCAGGCAGGGGAGGCAGCTTGATTCTGCCTAGTCATGTAGCATCAGCCTTTCTCGGGGCTTGAGCTTACGTGTCCTTAACAAGGTGACTCTGCCGGGGTCATCGCCCGTTCATTGACTATGTGAGGGCAAGAAACAAAATGGATGCCGTAACTAAAATGGATGCCATGACTTTACAACAGAATGCCCTATTTCTCAGTGAATTCATGCTAGTTGCGTAGCGAAAACACTGTTATGCATATAATGGATCATTTGCGGTTCATTGGTACCAAAATCGTGTCAGTACTACGATACCGATTTCACGGGTTCGGATCGCTACAGAACCTCAGACCGTCCTTTTGCCCTTACATAGGCAATAACTCACTCTATGTCAGAATCCATTTCTATGTTCATCAGGTCACTGATATGTTGTTGAAGCATTACTCTATCCCGTGGCGTATCTCTAAAAACAGGTGGTCTTCTTACGCATGTTGAAATGCAGAGGTTACATAAGGCAGGACCACACTGAACAATGAGACAGCACGAAAATAAAAATACCAACGCAACACCAGTGACTATCAGAACCTTCCATCCCCATGCAGACAAAAGGCTCCAGAACCATCCCATTAATGACCAGTCACCTTCCTCTACATGAATAGAGTCAGAGATTTTGTGTAACTTAGAGATGGCCTTGTATACTGTTGGCGCATTATCTGGGATAAAAACACAGCAACTCGATTGGATCATCTTACACACTCCACCTCGATCTGCAAGTAACACATCAAGAACCATACGGTTCTGTAACGTCATGAGGCGATCCGCTTGAAGCTCAGCTGTTAGGTTACTAAGGGCACCCGCAGTTTCGGTGATAGTGGATTCAACTACCCGTGTTAGTTGACGTAAGTTTCTACTGTTGGCCATAGGCCCCCAGAACGGAAGGAAACCTTTGAAGAAGTCTCCTGCTTCTTGGCCAGTAGTATCTTCTTTACTGAAAACACCTCTCACAATTCTAGTTTTGTGATAGTCCGGTGCAGCAGTGTATGTCGGAGGTAGCAGTTGAGCGATATAACATGAGCCTGAGAAGTCAGCAGGCAGCCATGTGTATGCTCTGTCTTGGCAAACAAAATAGGTACCCTTAGCAGCTAAGAATGCAGGGGAAGACTGTGACGGGAAAACATATGTTTCGATACAGTCACTCTTCCCTAGTCGAGCTTTCGGATTCCTCCCATTTCCTTGCAAACAGACCTGACCTTGGTGGGGTACGACCCAGATCGGAGTCGAGCTTTTACGTTTGTTCTCACCCAGAGTAATGCCATATTCCGTAACATTCCAACCCATGTAAACTCGCAATTCATCCTTGGGAATGAACGGAGTATTATTGACATCTCTAACCATGTCAGTGATTCCTTTTACCAAGGCTCTATTAGCAGAGTTATACCGAGTGTAACGCGGAGGTCATGGAGGATAGGTCTCTAGGGCATAAGCGAACATGGTCTAAAATGCCCAGAATGATCCATTATAACTAAAGGGCAGAACCAGATAAGGGATGCCCTTGTCCATGGTATGTGGTATCAAGCCACACACCCAGCAGTTTGTTGTGTTAACCACTAGTTGATGTTGGTGCAAGAGCTGAATGAAAGTGTTATTTATAAACTCAGAGCGTCGAGCTTGCTCGTGGGCAGGAAAAGGATGGAAAGAATGAAGAGAAACAACAGTCGGAGAAACAGGAACATGGGGAGATACTGTAGATGTAACAGGTGTAAAGATCAACTGAATACCAAAAATAATTCCGCCTACCAAAGTTATCAAAACAATTAGAAGTGTCAGAGTACATTGCATTAGATAACATTTGCTATATAATATGTCATATAGCTTTGTCTTGTGCACATTTATGACATTAACCCGTCGCAGTTCAGGAAGCTCCATCTTCTATAACCGTTCGCAACGGATGGTTTGTACCTGTTAAAAACTTGCCTCTGTTTACCCTGGGAGTTCCCAAGATAGACAGAAGAAACCGACCTTATGTCTGATTCCCTGAAAATTAAAACAAGGCACACGTTACGACCCTACGGTAACCCAGACGGCAAGGTGAGAGAAACAATAAAAACAAAAAGATAAAAATTTTGAGCAAACTTCCTGACTGAATGGAATGCAGTAAGATCAAAACAGTTTTCAAACAGAAAGGTAATTATGCAATGTCATTAGTTCATAACATGAGAACGTAGATTATATCTGTACTTTCCGGGTCTTGTCTGATCTTGAAATAGCTGGTCTACAGGTGCGGAAATGTTCGACTCCACAGGTGACAAATGTTCACTTTGTACAATACTTTCCAAGATTCAAAGGAGCGGTTCCTGCTGAGGTGTCAAAGTTCTGTGTTTCAGTTCGTGGGTGGTCCGTTATGTACTCTGCATCACTGAAAGGGATGTGCCTAGGAACAGGTTCTGTCTCGGATACACCAAATCCCTGTCTAACCCAATTGTCATAGGGGAGTGGGAGAGGGACACGCTTCATATGGCTAGCGTGCACCCAATTTTTCCTTCCAGCTAGGCGTACAGCAGTTCTTGTTGTGAGGAGTACCTGGAACGGACCCACGAATCTTGGCTGGAGGTTCCGAGTTCGTTCGAAATTCCGAACTACAACTTGGTCGCCTGGTTTCAACGTGTGGCCTGGACTCTCTGGCAGTTTAGGCAAGGATTCGAATACCTGTTGATGAATAAGGCTTAATTTAGCAGTCAGATCATAAAGATAATCAATCAACATTGGGTATTCAATCTGTTTGAATTCCTTTGGCCTAGGGACTCCCCAAACATTAGCAGGACGACCGAACACAATCTCATATGGGCTAAGCCCTACTCGAGAGTGTACAGTCGCTCTGGTGGACAGTAGAGCTAAAGGCAGTGCGTCTGGCCAAGAGAGACCAGTGGAAGCTTGAATTTTAGCAAGTTTCAGCTTCAGGGTGCCATTGTACCCTTCAACCAAACCCGCTGACTGTGGGTGATTCGCACTGTGAAATTTCTGGGTAATACCTAAACCCGCACACACACTCTTCATAACTTTCCCTACAAACTCACTTCCATTGTCTGACCAAACAATCCGTGGCATACCATACCTGGGGAAGTATTCTTTGAGGAGGATTTTGGCAGTGGACATAGCAGTGTTATCCTTCAACGGATATGCCTCAATCCATCTTGAAAAGGCACAGACTACCACTAGGACGTATTTAAGATTGTTACACCTATCCATGTGAAAATAATCCAACTGAATCACTTCAAAGGGACAAGAAGGGGGAGCAAAATGACCAGTTGGGGTTGGGGTTCCCTTGCCAGGATTATGCATCAGGCATATCATGCAATTTTTCACCACTCTTTCCGCACACTTAGTAATTCCATCGTTCTTCCATACTGGAGCTAACATTTTACAGATCCCTTTCGAACTGATGTGCGCCGCTCCATGCGCCATCGTGACTACCGCAAGTACATACGCATCAGGTAACATCCAACGTTGCTGCTCAGACAAATCAACCCAACATCCACTTGAATCCATTTTACCCGTTTTCTCCTTCCATTCATTCTTCTCATTTTCAGTTGCTTCATTCTGGATTGCCTTCACACTTTCAATCGTATTCTCACACATCCCTGATTCAGCAATCCATCTTGCAGACGTTGCAACATACATTCGTCTCGTCATGTTCTTGGCCGTCTCTTTGGCGACCTCATCAGCAAACGCATTCCCACGGCCAACATCATCCGTAATCTTCCGATGTGCACTGCACTTCACAATCGCAACTTCATTCGGTAGAGTCAGGGATTCCAATAGATCACTGACTAACTGTCCATGTTGGATCTTAGTCCCATGGGACGTGAGAAAACCTCTTTCTCTCCAGAGACGTCCAAAGCTATGTGATACGCCGAAGGCGTATTGGCTATCAGTAAACACATTCACTCTCTTTCCCGCAGCTAAAACACACGCTCTTGTTAGTGCAATTAATTCTGCAGCTTGGGCAGAATTCTGACTTACTCTTGCGGTCTCAACAATCGTACTCAAAGTCGTAACTGCATACGCGGCCGTCACATCACCATTCTGTAATTTAAAACACGACCCATCGACATATAAGGTGCCGTCTGGATCTAGTAACGGAGTATCTTTCAAATCAATCCTACCTTTTGTCTCTTCCTCAGTTCTGAAACAACAGTCATGAGGCTCTGAATCACTCGACTCCTGAGTAGTCGGCAACAGCGTTGCTGGATTCAATATGTTGCATCGCTTGATCTGAATGTGACTTGCCAAAAGCGTCAGCTCGTAGCCTGATAGTCTAGCACTGGTGAGGTGCTGAGTTTTCGTTCGATTCATGAGTGTATCCACAGCATGTGGAACCATGACTACTAACATGTTGTTCATGACAAGTCCAGCAGACTGTCGAATAGACACTGCAGCTGCTGCTGTAGCTCTCAAACAACTTGGCAATGCTCTGGCTACCGGATCTAATGTGGATGAGAAATATGCACAAGGTCGCTGTTTGTCACCAAATTGTTGCGTTAAAACACTCAACGCACAACCTTCTCTTTCATGGACATATAAAGTAAACGGCTTACTGTAGTCAGGAGTACCCAACACAGGAGCTGAACACAGCGCATCACGTAAGTCAGAGAAGCTCTGTTGACATTCATCAGACCATGGCAAAGGGCTCGGAACACCTTTTCCAGTCAGGGCTACCAATGGTTTTGCCATGAGAGAAAAATTTGGGATCCATTGCCTGCAGTATGACGTAATACCCAAGAACGCACGCACTTCTCCCTGTGTGCTTGGTACAGTCATCTGCGAGATTGCTTTGATTCTCTCTGGGGTCAACCTTCTTCCCTCCTTTGACAAAAGATGACCTAAGTAGGTCACTTCTTGGCAACAATATTGCAGTTTAGAAGGTGACACCTTGTGATGTAAGTCTGACAAATGACGTAATAGAGAAATTGTAGCTGCTTTGCAAGTTTCCTTGTCATCAGCAGCCAGTAAAAGATCGTCTACGTATTGGATCAGAGCAACACCAGGAGGAAGTACAAGAGCATCTAATTGACTCTTCAATGCTTGACTGTAAATTGAAGGGCTCTCACAATAACCTTGTGGAGCGCGCTTGAATCTGAAACTGCGACCTCCTAAGGAGAAACCAAAAATGTCTCTACTTTCCTCGGCTATGGGAATGCTGAAAAATGCATTTTTCAAGTCGATAACTGTAAACCATGAGGCTGAGGCAGGAATCAACGTCAATAATGCAGTGATATCTGGGACTACAGGAAACTGTGGGATCACTATTTTGTTAACCTCTCTGAGGTCAATCACAAATCTGTAGATTGGAGGTTTGGAAGGGTCAGTACGTTTCAAAATCGGCAGAACAGGACTATTGCAGACATTTCCTCTAGTTTCCTCAATCACATCTTTCTGTATTAAGTCTTCACAATCAGCAAGAGTGCTCGTTCACCTTCATTCGAAATCCGATACTGTGGGATTCGTGGGAATTTAACATTCGCTTTCAGACTTACCACATAAGGGGGAATTTCCAAGAGGCCTACATCGTTAGGACCAGTTGCCCAAAGAGTATCAGGGAGAGAACGCAGCTCCGGTGGGAGCTTATCCATCGACATATACATTGGAGAGATGACTCTTTTGCCTAATGTGAGCTGTACTCCCGAAGGAGAACAGTACAGTGTCGCATGCAGGCGTTTCAACAGATCTAAACCAAGCAGATTCTCATTACAACCGGTTGTTAGAATAAGGGGTGCTTCTAGTTCGCATGGCCCAACAGATATTGGCAAAGGACTAGAAACAGGATTGTGAACAGGGGCGCCTGAAAAACCTACTGAAGTGTTCGTTAAGCCAGACAAAGGTGCGCCAGGGAGTTTCGCATGCATAATTGAACTTTTTGCCGCACCAGTATCCAACAGAAACGGTTCGACCACACCTGAGGTAACTACTGCGACATAAGGTCCACTCTGATCAACTGGAACTGATACTACTCCCTCTCTTTGCCTGTGGCTGTCCTAGTGCTCGCTTCTCTGAATCTCCTCATTATGATCATAATAATCTTCAACATGATACTGTGGAGATCTACCTGCTTGCGCAGATTGTGCATTTCGCTGATCGAAATAATTCGATTGGCGATCAGCCTGTGGTGTCATAGTACCACGTCCTCTACCTCTAGGAGTTTGCATAAACCCAACAGTACCTCTCTGAGCCGGGACACCACTAGTCTGTGCGTGCAGTACCGGACACTCATTCTTATAATGGCCCTCCTTTTTACAATAGGCACACTGATTCCATGCTAACTGTTGTCGAGAAAAACCATAATTAAATCTTTGGGACGTCCCTTGCTGGAATTGTGGCTGTTGCTGAAACTGGGGTCGCTGCTGTGAATCTGACTGATTCGAACGAGGCGGATACGCCTGTTGCAAAAGAACTTTAGTCTTTAAATCTTTTGTTTTCTTTTCTGACTTTTCCTTCTCTTCCTTCTCTCTATTCTCGTAATACTGAGCAGTTGCAAGTATCTGTGCTGTTGTCGACACTGCCCATGCACTTTCAGAATCCTTTAACTTGTTACTAAGTTCAGGTAGTAAATTAAACACGAACTTGTCGACAAACAATCTCTGGCCTCCTTCAGTACTCATATCTTGCCCACTGTGGTCTACGAATGTCTCTTCAAATCTAGTGAAAAAGTCAGAAACGCTTTCGTCCTTCTTTTGTTTGCATGCCGATAGTTTATCCCAATTGACTCGTAATGCTGGCATCAGCGTTTTCATCAGATTAATTATTCTGTCAGGTAGGGCAGCAATCAGAGGTTCAGGTTTAGCACCGCCAACTTGTTGCGCATCTGCTGCTACAATAGCTGGCCAATCACCTCCTAAGGCGACTGGGTGGTTCTCTTGTCGAATCTTGGCCGATATAGGCTGTGGCACTACATTACCAAATAACATTTCAATGTCTGCCAAATTCATGATGCACGCTTGAACTGTCTGCGTTAACTCTTTGTAATAACCAGCAGGATTTTTACGTGGGTCTGGTAACGCTTGTTTTACTGCTAATACTTCGGCCCGCTTCCAAGGGATGTGTATCCACACTCTCTGGAAATGTGCCGGGGCAGCTACAATATTATTAGCCCCATCAGCTTGAACTGCATCACGCCATATCGGCGGAACTTCCCTCATCGGATATTGACCTCTTTTTTTCCTAGTAATCGGTGAACCGTCAGGGTCTCTTGTCGCTCGAAGAGGGGAATCATCCCTATAAGCTAAAATCAGTTCTATCGCTCCTCTTACTTCTGAACCTATCACCATTCCGGTGGCGAACTTCTGTTGAATATTTATCAAATCAGAGGGGACGGAATCTAAGTCATCATCTTCCCATTCTTCACGCACAAGAGAACACATCACGTCAAAAACATAACGTTGAGTTGGTTCATTCCATTGCATAAAAGTATCTAACACTCTTTGTGCATCATACTTCACAGCTTTCGACATCCACCTAAGAGCTGTCGAGTCTAACATGTCTCGTTCCTGAGGACCAGGAAGCTGGCTACGTCTCTGTATAGAATCAGAAACGGGGGTCTCAATTAAAGACCTGTAGAGAGGAGTTAAGATATTAGTTACAGAGTCGGTTATTTTCCGACGAACGGAAAGCGGAGTCAGAATGTTCACAGGGTTCGGGGATAGGGCAGCTGGAGCAGATGAAATAGTAAGGGTGGGAGTAGCAGGTAAAGCAGTTTGCGTAACGACAGGCAAAGGCGGAGCAGGCGACCCAGGAAGAGGGGGTGCCGAAGGAACATTAACCACGGGAAGGACAGGAGCTGGAATCAAAGGAAGTGGAGCAACTATTCCAGGCTGACCAGCAGCTGGCTGTACAACAGGTAGTAACTGTGGTACTGTAATACCCTGTGCATACGGTGGAGGTGAATTCAACAGGTAAGACAACAGAGGATCCTTCTCATGATCCTCCATCGGCTTAGTAGGACAAGATGGCAATACAGGGTAACATTTATCAATTGCCAAATTATATTTTCTATTCGCCATCTCCATTGCTTTCTCAGTCTCGTTGACATGCAGCTGCCTAGCAGACTCCATTAAATTCAACCCTTTCTCTTTCTGTTCTTTCTTCGTCTTCCTAATTTCTCTCTGTTTGGCTTCTTTGCACCATACGCGAAAAGAATCAAACATTGCCGGCCGGGCTTTTCTCTTAAACAACTTCATTTCTAGATTGTCTAGAATTTCGGTTTCGAAGCTACCATGCGGTGGCCAACTAAGGACACCATCTTTTCTGGTATAACGGATCCATACTTCATTATACGTAATAGGACCAACACCATGTTTACAATAGAGCTCATATGTAGGAGTTCCAATCGGAGGAACCGAACACGAATCCTCCAACCGGGAATCCCCGTTGCAACATAACCAGGACAGGAAACAATTACTACTGGTAGTCATGACAAACAAAGACAAATTCCAACCAAAATGCGCAAAGAACTTAGGCCTACCAAAATGAACTAATACCAAAACAAAGATTATCTAAACAAGAGCAACCAATGATAATCTACGAATTAAACCAGAGCAACAAGGAACAACCAAACTGAGCGTAACCCACTTAATACTTAACTGAAGTGTGGAAGACGTCACCAAGGAGAACCCGTCTACGTCTCGCCGTACTAAGGTCTGCACCTCGGGTCCAAGACAGGGCGACAGTCAGGGCAGCGGTCCTCTGTAGCCGTCTGGGAACGGGAACGTGGAAGAGATCGTCGGGCCACTTTTACGACATGCAGGGATCGATGAAGCGGGGTACCTCCCTCCGGAATCTTCACACGAAACTTCTCGAACTTTTCAGGCTTTGGACCGGTACCGGATGACGTCGCCCAATGTTGGGCGCCAATTTGAGTTTCTGGACTTTTAAGAGTCCAGAGGTGTCAGGGAAACAACACCCAAAGACCCCTGAGTTCCTCCTGTCTCGGTGCACAAATAAACAGAGACACGGGCTTCTCGATGGTGGCGTCAAAGACCAAGGTTTATTTACTGCAGGGACATAGAAGTCATAGGAACCACACAGAGGCAGAATCTACGAGACTGTTCAAATTGCATTAAGTGGGTTGTTCTTTAAATACACGCAAAATGTCTTTAGGCAACATTACACGAATATTTCTCATGTCCAACCCGGTATCCCAAACAAACAGTAAATAGACATCAAACAATAATTAGTCGTAGGATTTCGGTATTCGATCAGGTTCCCTTGACAGTTTTCCATTCTTTGTCCGATCCTCCCCATCATAAAAATGGTAACCTCCCCATTGTAAAAGCCCAGAAGGAGAGGAGCAGAGCCAGGTGTAAAGGATTGAAAAGTAGGATAAGAGGTGTTTATGGATCATAAACGGGCATAGCTACCGTCTTCGGCCTTTCAGTCAGGACAACGGACACGAGAACCAGTATAGCAGGACTGGCCTCAGGCAGGGGAGGCAGCTTGATTCTGCCTAATCATGTAGCATCAGCCTTTCTCGGGGCTTGAGCTTACGTGTCCTTAACAAGGTGACTCTGCCGGGGTCATCGCCCGTTCATTGACTATGTGAGGGCAAGAAACAAAATGGATGCCGTAACTAAAATGGATGCCATGACTTTACAACAGAATGCCCTATTTCTCAGTGAATTCATGCTAGTTGCGTAGCGAAAACACTGTTATGCATATAATGGATCATTTGCGGTTCATTGGTACCAAAATCGTGTCAGTACTACGATACCGATTTCACGGGTTCGGATCGCTACAGAACCTCAGCAATAACCCACCATTCCCAAAACAATTCTAACTTCCCTCTGCGCCGAGGGAACTGGCATTCTCAGAATCGCATCAATGCGATCTGGAGACACCTTCCTTTTACCCTTCTCAATTCTGTGCCCCAAATACTGTACCTCAGGTAAACAGTATTGCAGCTTGTTTGGGGACACCTTGTGACCGTTTTCCCCCAGGAAATTCAACAACGCAATTGTATCAGTTCTGCAAGCGTCTTCTGTTTCCGACGCAACAAGCAGATCATCAATGTATTGCACTAAAAAAGAGTTTTGTGGCAACACAAGACTTTCAAGGTTTTTCTTCAAAAGTTGATTAAAAATCGATGGACTCTCTGTATACCCCTGTGGGATACGACACCACGTTAACACACGGTTTTCTAGTCTAAATGCAAAAAGAAATCTGCTCTCTTCATGTAGGGGAATCGAAAAAAATGCTTAACACAAGTCAATCACTGTGAACCATTCAGCTTCACATGGGATCTGAAACAGGATCACAGATGGATTCGGTACCACTGGACAACATGGAACGACTATATCGTTTATTTTTCGCAAATCTTGCACTATCCTGAACTTCCCACTTGGTTTCTGCAGTCCCATAATGGGCGAATTGCATGGACTACCCATGATTTCCACCAGTATTCCCTGCTTAATCATGGACTCGATCACAGGTTTAATCCCTGCAACCGTTTTGGGGGATAATTTATACTGAGGGGTTCTCGGGAATTCCACGTTTGGCTTGACCTGTATCTTCACTGGTTCCACTCCCCTGACTAAGCCAATCTCCTCTCCACTTAGGTCCCACACGTCGACGGACACTGAGTCCCCTAAATCAAGTGGGAGCTCCTCCACGGTCAAAGCTGGGTACATTTCCACACACCCCCGCTGATTCGCAACCTTAAAGGTCGTGTCGTCATCTCTTGTCTGTACCTCTACTCCTTTCGGGGTACAGTAGATGGTGCAATTGAGCTTGCACAATAAGTCTCTCCCCAATAAACAAACAGGACTAGAATCGAACACCACGAACTGGTGCCGATCCCTAAAATTTCCTATCCTGACTGGAATCGGTTCTGTCAAAGGGCTAACTAGCCTCTTATTCGCCACCCCAACAACCTGTATGCTTTCCCCAGAAAGGGCTACCCCCGGAACTACTGCTGATCTTATAGTCGACCTAGTAGCCCCCGTATCAACCAAAAAGGTAGTAGGGTGTCCGTCAAGCTCTGCTTCCACAAAGGGTCCTCTCTGATCTACCTCTAAGATGGCCCTAAGTATGCAGTCATCATCTTGGCTTAAACTCAACCGGGCCAGCATTTCCATATCCTTCTCTTCGCTTACTTCAAACATGGGCATCTGCAAATAAGTTCGCGCTCCCTGCTGTATGTTCTGTATCCTGGGTGGCTGGGGAACCTGCGCTTGCGAGATGCCGGTCCCCCCTTGCATCATTCTCGGTGTAGTCACCGTCTGTACCTGTTCCGCCCCAGGGACCTGAACTATTCCTCCCTCCATCTGTTGCTGGTTCCAGGTGTTCAGGGGACACTCGCGCCTCCAGTTTCCCACCTGGTGATACTGGTGACACGCAGTCGTCTTTTTCAGTATCGCTACATCTATGCCTGTCCTAGGGTCTATGGGCCTTGGCCTTCCCTGACCCTGCACGTTCTGATTTCCTGTCTGATAATTTCCCTGCCTCCTTACCACTGGACCCCCATTCGGCGGTCCCTGAGCAGCTTGCATCTGTATAAGCAACAAATTATCTTTCATCTTCTTGTGCTTCGACTCAATCTCATCCGTGCAGTACCTGGCGTACCGCAAGAATTCATCCACGGGCTTATTCTGCCAACAGATCAAATGCTGCTGTATCATGAGACTAACCTCGGGCTTCAAACCCAACACGAACTTAGAAACAAACTGTCCCATATCTTTCGTTTCCAGCTCATCTAGGCCACTGTACTGCTTAAAAGCCCTCAAGAGTCTCTCATAAAACTCATGTACTGTCTCCTTTGGTTCCTGCACTGTCCTATCTATTTTCACCCAATCGATGTCTTGGGGTGAAACCTTCAATTTTAACCAGGTAATTACTTTATCATACAGCCTCATCACCGCTGGCGACGGACCATTTGTAAGCATGTTCCTATCAGGCTCATAATCCGGCCAATCAACAGCAACCTTGCATGCGTTCCACAAATCTCCCGGGACCACAATATCAAATAAGGTATTCAGATCGATCCATAATACCTTCTAAATTTTAACAAAGCGCTCAACTTGCTTGTACCACTCTGCAGGCTTCTCCCTGAGCCTGGGAAAATCATTCGTAAATGATGCCAAATCACCCCTGCTCCATGGTACATGCACATATCCTCCATTCGCCACTTCCCTCAAGGGGAAGGTCTTTGCCAGTAGCAACCCTGTACCCGGAGTTCCTCCTTCCGCTCCCTTAGAGGTCTTTTTCTTAGACCATCTCTACTCCCATTTATCAAGCATCAGCCATACTCGCATGGCTAGAATCAGTTCTCTGGCATGTGACCTTAATCCAACAACCCTTTTCTCCTCCAGCTCCCGCTCAGTATAATGCATCCTATGACTTCCTTGCAACGCCCTGGTCTTGGATAGATCCACATCATATTTTTTCGCCAATCCCCTTAATTTCTCATGTGCAATTCGTGCTTTACGAGTCACATGTTTCGCTACAAAGAACAGCTCATCCGGGTTGTAGGTTACTATTCTCTCAAGAGGTAGACTTCCATATATTATTTCATCTACCTCTGCCTTGAGCCTTACTATGTCTATCATCCCTGCTCTCAAGGCTCCTTTCAACACCTGACAACTTGCTCCACGTCCCTCATCATATTCACATTCCCGTTCCTTCTCTCTCCTCTCTTCTGGTGCTTCTATAGGAGCAGAATAACTCCTAAAATTAGCCCGATCTCTCTCCGATTGGACCACATTCGGGTTCTGATGCCTCTCTGATGGTACCCACGACCTTAAATCTGATCTCGACTCCATCAGATTTCTCGGCCTCACTGGTCTCTGTTCCTCTTCGCCCCTAGATGTATCTGACACCGCTACCAATGGTGTACACCATTGTACAGGGCTTGGAGGTCGGGCCATTGCCCCCTCTAACCCACTCTCCTCACTTTCCCTTCTCGTTCTTTCCGCTACCTGTTCGGATCTCTCCCTTTCCTCCGATTCCGGACTATAAATCGACACAATCGGTCCAATGGTGACCGGTACCCTCAATGCATCTGGTAACCTCATCTCTCTCTCAATCCTCCCACTAGCCTCAGACTGACTCCGTGGACTCTCTGTTCCAAACGAGATCAACCCTTCTACTCGAGTCTCGGGTTGAATGGTTACCCTTCTAGTTTCCCCTCTCTCACCCCACCTGTCATCTGCTTCTTCTGGATTGTAAGGAGGTGGCCTCTACTCCAACAATCTTTCCAATACTCCGTCATCGGAGTCACTTTCTTCCTCCTGTGCCTTCACATGCCTTATCCCCGTCGAGTCTATCAATAAGGGATACAGTTTCTCTTCCTCAATTGCCTGCACTCTCCATCTTTTCTCTGCTGCATCCCACTTGGCATCCTGGAATGCCCTGATAGATTTCCTCATCCTTTCCTGACTCCTTCCCTTTTCTTTATCATGCGCTGCTCGAATCCACGCATGTAATGCTTCAAACTGTGTTGGCCATGGCAAGGGTCTTAAGGACCTCATCACAGACTTCAACTGATACAGCACCGCTAGCCTAAAGGAGCCATACCTCGGGAAGGCTAGTTCCCCTTCGCCTTGTGTAATCTTATGCCAATTCTCGATCCAAACTATCGTATGTAATCCCACATTCTTTTCCATGTAATGTGCTGGGGTATCCTCGGGAGGGGCTTCTTCTCCCTTCCGAGTGACCACATGCTTGTCGCCTCTACACAATTCTCGTAAAGCCTTAAGACACTTCATGACGAGCAAGTTCGATCTCGCGCTCTGTTTACTTCTTGCTCTTAAATCCTCCAATAACAGCGCGACTCACACCAACCGGCCTATCACAGCGCGACACTCTCTGACGTCACCTTCCTTCGTTCGCAGCAGTTCCCTTCTCCAGACACGTTTCACGCCTACTCTCGTCCCATTCATACACTGAAATAACCGATTAAGTTACTTCTCTGGCTGTCCGTCCACAGCCTCTGACTGTTCGTCCCCAGTCTCTCGACCTTGTTGACCTCGATTGGCGACCGTCTGCCCCCGTCCGGCCAGACAGATCACCACTGATAGGTTACTGACACTCCGATCCACACACAACAACCCACGACCAGCGTTAAGTTGCCATACACACACACGTTCACTCCCCCTATCTCGGTCCAGGTGATCGATGGTACCTCACGATCTCCTTTGGGTGGGCAACAAAATCTATCTCAGGTGTCTTCTACACCACAACTCCCGGGCTGCGCGCGCTCACAGCCTGATCTCACAATCACTCAACATACACATCAACTCCGCAAGACATCACACAACAAATCAACACCGCAATCTACAACATCTCCTTTTGTTCATACTCACTCCTGGAACTGCTGCTTCCTGCCGCACTGCTACTCGTCGTCGATGCTCATCTGCCGCCGTCGTCTCCCGCTCACCGTCTGCTGATGATTCACCATCACTTATCGTCTATGGGCCTCAAGGATCACTTATCCTTATCTAATCTAATCGTCCCTCGCTATCGGAAGTAACCATCCTCTGTTACCAACTGCTCAGGCCCATTTTAGTATCAGTCAATTATCTACTAGAACCCACTCTGGTCGGATGGAACTTTTTACTTGCCCAATAGCGTGGAGGGAATAAACACAATTATCAGAAAATGCTGTCCGCCATTTGTCATAATCAAGGACTCGAGACTTAATCTCTTGGCTCACTGGCTTTTATTATCAGCATAAAAATTTGAAGATACAAACTCCTCAATACGAGGCACAACAAGTACATAGGCACTAACACAAATGCTACTCTACGAAGAATCCGCATACGACTGAAAATAACTAAAAGCACAATTTCTAAAAGCATGAGGTAGAAAACTACCAAGCCAATGTCGATATTAGGGACACTGGACCATACCATCTCTGTCCCTACTCTGTACTGGATGTCATCCCTACTTAGCAATCCCTTGAGACCCTCAATCGAGAAAAAGGTGTCAGAGTGAAACTTCCTAAGAAGTCTTCACTTAGAGAGCTTGATCTAAAATTGCCCCCTCTAGCTCCTCGCCTAGCTCTTCTCTGCTCTGGGCTGCTCTGCTCTGCCTCCACCCTCGTGGCGCTTTCCCTAATACAGAACCCCGAATCCCAGAACACGCCCTTTTGCGCCTCCTCTTCAGCCGGGTCGTCTTTCAGTACTTTTCCATCGAGCGCTGTCCAGTTTCATCGTCCATCAGCTTGGCCTTGAGTCCCAGACACCATCCGCACTAGGAGTTACGATTGGCACATTCCAATGCACTCCCATGTCTGGCTTTAACTACATAAGTCAATTCGTGAACAAAGAACTTCTCTACTAACAAGCAACTGTCCTTGCACCTGGGGTGAGATCATGCTATGCAGACATACTTCACATCTTTTAACTTTGCAATTTATACAGCCTAAAACCTCTACTGGAATAAATCCCTTTTGGCCTATTGCCCTCGGCTAACATAAGAAAATACCAGGCCTTTCGCCTCAACGATATATGTGAATTCCGGCCACTACTTCGGTTACACAAGCATGTCTAAATCACACTATTGACATTTACGTCTTTCTTTTCATGTATGTTTAAACTAAACAGTCTACATGCACGTATTCTAAGCTACACATTTTAACATCACAATTGCGTTCAAGTAAACTAAACTCTATGCATTTCTCTAAACATATTCAATATATCATGGTACATTGCTAACACTTCTATTTAAATCGATATAGGTTATACAATTCTTAATACATTGCACACGAAATACCTGAGTACACACTTGATTATATGCGGGTGCCGACTAACAGTGAATATAACGCACCCCTACAATTTTCAACCTTTTAAGCGCTACATCAGAACCCCAGCACTTATTAACCTCGAGAGGACGTGGCCTAATGGGTTAAGCTACCGATTTCAGAGCTGGAGAACCCGTTTCGAGTCTCGATGTGTGCTCAACATCCTGTTAGTCTGGGGAACATCATGTGTCTTCTAAATATGTGTGTCTAGCTGGTGCTATAAGCACTGGTGCCAAGGATTAGTTTCCGGTGTTGAGCGCCGGAAAGCACCTGCACAAATTAAGCACACCTGTATTTCTTGTTTCAGGACCACTTCAGTGGATCACAGAGGTAGGAGGCGTCCATTCAAGGTATGTGTAGACAGGGTTTTTCACCAGTACCATAATGGCTAACTTCACCACTGCGCAGCCTTGTTTCACTGAATCCCGATGCTCATTCTAGGGAAGTCAGTTAGCATTCTGCTGGGAAGATGGCTGTATGAATGAGGGCAAAGTTGTTGCTCTCTGTACAAAAGTGGTGCAAAAAATCCATTTCGTTATTGCAAAGTTTATGGTTTCTGGCAGCGGGACGGTAAACTATCGGAAATGTATTGTGGTGCAGCACGTTAGAGACGTGTTTCATTAAGTTATTTTCTGGGGCCAGTACTGTTCTAATTTTTCAGAGACATTTGAATAAATTAAAATTCACTATCATTTGAAATTTCTCATAATAACAATTTAAATCAGAGATGATTTTGAGGACATAGAAATGACTTTCTGGTGCTTGCCCTTTAAATGCAAATCTGTAGACAGCTCGCTGTCGCTGTCTGTGCTTACTTGAGGAATGACAGCATTTGAACGTATCTTTGTGTGACACTGGTCCAGCCATCTACTGGTGATCCAAACACAGTTGGATAAGTTTAAGTAAACGGAGGATATTTTGTCCCGATAGGTATCCATCCTTAAAGGAAATATTACACATCCAAAATATCTGACTGTTAATAGAGGCTTACCAAAAGCACAGGAGTTTCATTAGAAATGCTAATCGCCAGTATCGATTACTTCAGTACATGAGATGACATCATTCGCAATCTGAAAGCATGTTTGGAGACACAGCATACAGCAGGCTTACAGAAAAGATCTTCACTTCTTGACAAATCAGAGCTCTCTTTCGAAATTGACTCTTCAGGTCAGAAACAGGGCTGGGGCGATGACCTTATCTTCACAAACTGTCTCAACATTCTTTCTAGCAACTTGGTGGTCCAGTGTACAACAGTCTACTTAAGAATAGCTATCAACAAAATACTGATGGCAGCGTCAAGGCATTCACAAAATGTTTGCAGTTAAATGTACATTCATTTTCTGAAATCGGTTGTGGCATTTTAATATATCATGAATTTAACTTAATCCATTTGTCTTTAGGAATATCAGCATAGGGACATTTACTGCAGATGAAGGGTAGTGGGCAAATGCTGTGCTGGGTAACCGGAAAGGTAGGAGATTCAGAAAGAAGACGTCAGAGGTTAGTTACTTGCCTTTTACACGGACGCTTTCTGGTCAAAAAGTGGTGCAAAATATTGCCTCAATGTACTTACAATAGAGAAGGCACCCAGGTTTAACGCGAAACTGGCCAGTTCCACAAAAGGGCCCTCACAGCCCTTAGTAAATGTAGGCCTTCGTCTACTCAAGCATCAGCTCACCCTCTCAAGGGTTTCAGACATCATTGTTAGTTGAACTCTTCGAAAAATGCCCACCGCAAATTTGACTGCGTTCAGATATCTTAGTATACGGCCAGCTCTGAGTTGGTGCATAGAAAAGGCAGTTGTGCAAATCTGGCGATCTTCTTGATGGGAAGCTCCTCAGACTTTTTTCTTGCGTTCTGCTGTTTTTCACCTGTTTCTTTCTGTCTACAAAAATCGGTAGAAAAGCACAGTTGTCTTTTATTCAAGACTTTACAAATAAATTGAAGTGGCTTACCAACAGCCACATAGAATTCAATGCCAACTGGCCACCACTGTAAAGATTGGCCGTGTCTTCCCATATACTGTGACGTTTATGTTATTGTACAAAACTGCATTAAGCCACGTGCACCAGTCCGCCAGGGTTTGCCCTCTTAGGGGCATATTATCAAGAAACGGCGTTATAATTATCGCCGCTTTAGCGGCAGATAATGGGCTTGATAATATGCCGCAGAGAATTCCCATAGAAGCCCATGTTCTGGTTTCAACATGGGCTTCTATGGGAATTCTCTGCGGCATATTATCAAGCCCATTATTGCCGCTTTAGTGGCAGTTGTCTGCTGATAAAGAGGCGATAATTTTAACGCTGTGCTTGATAATATGCCCCACAGTCTTGTTCTCAGTTGCACACTAGTGACTTTATGCTTCACTGCACTGTGCTTGCAGGCGCGGTGCGTCCATTGGGGCGTGGGGGCGTAGCCCCCCCGCCCGCCCGTCCACGCACCTGCACGTAGCTCTCTCACGACGCCGAGGGTGGGGAGAACTCAACTGACAATGCATGTCAGTCAGCATGACGTCGGACCGTGGGCGGTCCGGCGTCATGTTGACTGACAAGCATTGTCAGACCAGGCAGCACTGCAGCACAAGTGCGCATGAGTGGGCATGGTGAGCTAGTTTTTACCCCGTGCCCAGTCATGCGCATTTGTGTTTTCACGGATTTGCACATGCCCATTAGGAGCCCCTCGGTCTCCTAATGGGCAGGCGGCGGGCGAGGAGTAGGCTGTGCCCTCAGCCAATCCTGGCGCTTCAGCAGCGCCAGGATTGGCTGAGGGGTTGCCACTGCAGTGCTGACGTGACGACGTGCTGTTCAACTTCCATCCAGTTTGAAGAGGCGCCAACGCGGACCAGGAGCAGAGGCGGTCAGGTAAGAGGGGCTGTAGGCGCCAACAGAAGGAGCCGAGGTGGCGCGGACGTGCTGAGGCCCTAAGGTAGGATTTAAAAAAAATTTATTTTAACACTCCCCACCCCCCGCGACTCCCCCCCCACCCCCCCCCTGCGAGCCGCGACTGCTAGAGAGAGAGGGCGATAAAAGTTACTGTGGATACCTAGGAAGAGAGCTGACTCCGAGTCTCCGACCTTACATTATCCAACTAGAGAGGACAGAAAGAGGCAGCGCTGGCGACCCGATTTGAGGGCCTACCCCCACCCAATTCCACAGACCTAGACAGTGGACACTGCAGTTATATCTCGGAGCCGTTCCCATTTCAATGCTTATGTATGTGGGTCATTTTCCATGATAGGCCAGAGCGTCTTTGTTTTGCTTTTGTTTGAACCATGTCATTAATTCATTCGTACTAACGGAGATTCCCCTGTAACACCGGTAGCTGGTCACAGGGAGCGAGCTGGAGAGACAGCGGCCTCGCCGCAGAAGGGAGGATCGTCTGTTTAAAGAGCTGTAACTGAAGGCTGAGATAGAGATAAGAAGCTCTCGGCACTTCAGACGGGTGCGTGTCAAGTGTAGGGTGTCAGTGGCAGTGCGCAGTGGGGGTGTACATTAACACATTCATGACGGACAGGTGTATGCAGAGTGCAGGGGCATTCCCCGAGGTGGCTTGGTTTCCTCTCAGTGCACAGTGCGTGTGTGTACATTAACGGATTCATGACGGACAGCTGCATGCACATTTCAGGGTTCGTTTCCCCGGGTCGCGTGGTTTCCGGTCCGGGCCCTGTTTGTGTACAGTGACGGGTGCATGCGGAGTGCAGCGGCTTTCCCTGAGGTGGCTTGGTTTCCCGTCAGTGCACAGAGTGTATACAGTGACGGATGCATGCACGGTGCGTGGCTCGCTCCCCTGGGTGCTTCCGTCCCTGCTGCTGATGCAAGGCCGCGCGCTGAAGGCTGCTCACGCTGGGGTGATTGGTGGGCTCCCCAGGTTGCAGTCTGCATGCCCAAGTTCTCTTCTGCAGATGCTGAGCATCTCCAGCAGCGGGAGGAGGGGAGGGCGAGGGCATGGATTACAGGGCGTGTAGTGCGAGGTGGAAGCAATAACTGCGGGGCACATATTAGAGTAAGAATTTGGAGACTGGGGTGAGGCACGGAATGGCTGAAATTAAAAAGTACGGTGTTTTTGGATGGACACTGGCTGACCTGGACCAGAGGGTTTCAGACGTAGGGGATTTTGCGCTCCACCACACATTTTACGCCCCACGACTTTCAAATGTCACCAGGCGCCCCTGTGTGCTTGGCTCTTGTAGACACTCATAGAGGAGACACCGATTTGCATGTTTCCATTTCTACCTGATAATTGATTGTTAAGGACTATGGGGCATATCAACAAGGGCTTTATCTCTGCTTTTTTGGCTTTAAAAGCCAAAAAAGCAGAGATAAAACTAGCGCCCTATCAACAACAGGGTGCTAACACGCAAATTTTCATGTTAGCACCCTTTTACTCTACGCTTCCCCTTGCATCTCTAATGAGATGCAAAGGGGGCGTTCCAGAGTAAAATAATAGGAGAAATGTCGCTAAGCGACATTTCTCCTATTATCAAGAATGTCGCTAACCCTGTTAGAGACAAAAAAAGCAGCGCTAACCGCGGTTAACGCTGCTTTTTTACGTCTGCTAATTTTCAGACTTAGCCATGATATCCTATGGAAGGAGGATATCATGGCTAAGTTTGCCTGTCCCTATCAACAAGGTAACGTGTGATTATCGCTGGGTTTCCAGTGATAATCTCACGTTAGCCTGTTAGCGTGTAGATTTTTATCGCTATTGAGATAAGCATTGCTAATAGCACGCTATCTCAGCGATAAAAATTCACGCTAGCCGGCGATAATTATCCTCACGCTAAGAGCGCTGAGCGATAATTATCGCCGGTTGTTGTTGATATGCCCCTAAGTGAGAGGCAGAAAGTAGGGGTGCGGGTGCACAACTTTCTAAAATATTTCTCTCATGAACATACTGAATTTCAGGTGAGTACTACAATAACCACATGTAATAAGGAACATTTCTGTACGTGTGGGTTTTCACATAAAAATTTGGAGATTTGATAAAAAAAATTATTGCCAACATCAATTCAATTTCAAAATCAGAGTGAAAAAAGTTTTAAAGTTAACAGGCAAATCTATTTTAGGGCAAACAATGCAGATGCACATAGGGAGTGCATGAAAACATATGTACCATGGCGATGAACAGGATTCACTGAAGACTTTAGGCTGATTTAGAGTATGGCAGGCAGAGAACTGTCTATCAGTGTGGTGGAGGGTATCATCACTACCAGCCTGATGGACTACTGCCTGCCACATAGGATGATTGCTGGTCCTGCGGTCATCTCTGTACATTGAAGGGAACTGCAGTCACATTTATTCTTATTCTTTTCAATAAACCAAAGCAGGTGTTGTTTTTGAAAAACAAAAAACTGATGACCCCCACACCCTAGGAGATTACTCCCCGGGTGTGGGGGTTAGTATAGTTTTTTTCCTGTTCCTCACTGCCAGGTTTCTCCTGGAAGTGACAGGCAGGAAAATAAGACATTACAGTGTCTAACCATAAATCTGGCAGGAGGTGTAATATCATGTGTCCTACGATCTCTACACTCTTGGTCCATCAGAGGAAGAATTCTGTCAACGGAGCCAACCAGGCCTCCTATGACAGAATACTTAAAGCACGCTCTTCTCTAAATGAGGTGGGCGGACCTAGAGTTTGGGGGACAGGGTAAGTAATGTGTTGCATTTGCGACAGAGTACCCTGCCCACCAAATACTAATTAAGACTCTTTGTTCAAATAATGCATACCTCACACAACCCTAGTACAAACAATATTACCTCTGTGTTTAGTTTACCATCCAGGTACTGATGATTAATCCACATGTACTGCATGTCTTGGACACACAATTACAGGCAGTCCTTCTTGTGCTTGAAGATGGCTGGGCAATGTGTTTATGAGTTGGTTTTTGTGCAGTAGAAAGTTAGCTGGAGAGTAACAGAAAGATAATATTCATGGGGGTGCTTATGAGGCGGTTATGAGATGATACAAGATATTGTACATTAAGGGGGCTGTTGCACATTGTTTTTCAATTATAGAGTTACACTTTTTTGTTACGACTGCATTACATTTGGCATATTTACTACTTTTAGGCACAAACAGCCCTATTCAGAAACAAAAATAAAAGTAACGAGGGAGATTTACATCTCCATCTGAATGCACTTTTACGTTTATTTTGCTGATCTCAAACATTCCTAGTAGTATGCCCTGACAGCTGCTCCAGGCGCAGGTTTCCAGGTGCTCCACTCGGAATGTCACGTGACTATTCTCACAGGCTCTTATTCCGCATGTTCGGAGTTCCACATAGCATAGAAGTATATACAGTGCAAGTGGAGCCTCCAGTTCAAATGCACATCTTTTTCTCTGCAGGCAAACATTTTTTACATGGAGAAGCCCATCCTTTACGCTCCTCATAAATCTGAGGTTGATGCATTTCCCTTATCATCCTGGAAGGGGAGTTACTCTGGCCCTTAGCTGGAATACAGCTCTAATTCCAGTGTGGAAAGTGGTCCCACAGACACATGCTTGAGGCCCTTCCAAACTTCCCAGTCTAACCATCTCTTGGAATGTCCACTTCCTACTCATTGAGTGAGATTTACTACTGCGGCTTTCTCCAAACTCATGGCAGAGAAATCCGCAATAGTAAATACAGTCACGTCGTAGGGAATCCTATGTTAATTCCTAGCAGGTGTAAAAAAGCTATTTTCATTCATATAAAGCCTTGTCTCCAATCTCCAAAGGAGGTAATGTAACCTGAAAACTACATTGCTTGCTTTAATGTACAATCAGAGGAAGAGCTGGTCAGTTACTCAACACAGTAGGCTGGTCAGGCAGACTAATACTCTCATCTCACAATTTTTCCAGAAGAGGTTTGTTTGCTGAAAGGAAGTTGTGATCCTTGCACCAATTCTGGCTAATGTGTACTGTGGACTGCTGAGCGCAGTGATCAGTGGCGGTGCGTCCATTGGGGACGTTCGGGAATTGCCCCACCAATGCACGGGCCCACGGCCCTATTAAGAAATCGTTCTACTTCTGACGCTAATTCCAGCAATCAGGACTCCTGATTGGAATGGAATTAGTGTCAGAAGTAGAACGAGGGACGTTGAAGGGTGTTGGGGCTGCGGCAGCACTCAGGGTGAGTGACAGCGCAATAGTGCGCATGTTCGTTTTTGGGCTGCTCATTTTTAAGACCAGCCTGAACATGCGCACTAAGCCTTCCCCTTAGGAGAGCGAGGTTTGCTTCATTCGCAGCCCCCGGTCTCCTAATGGGCAGGGAGTGAACCTGCTCCAGTGCCAATCCTGGTGCTGCTGGACTCTAGAGCGGCGTCTGGATTGGCTAAGAGCCTGAGAGGGCTTGCTAGCCACTCACGCAGATAGACGACGGTGAAGGCGCCAAACGTGGACCCCGGCCCAGAAGCAGACAGCAGAGGCGGCAGACCCGGTCAGGTAAGTTTAAGCTTCTTTCTTTATTTTCAAACCCCTGTGGCCCCCCACCCCTGCACAAGACCCCCCTCCCCCGCACGAGACCCCCCCACGAGTATTGCGAGCCACGACTGGTGTGTAGGGTTTATCATCCTAAATCTCAGACGATGCTATCTAATTAGCTGCAGGCAGCAGCGATTTGTTTAGTCAATTGTGTAAGGTATACTAGAAGCCAGAGAGGACCTCATGAAGTGGACATTCAGAAAATAACACTTCCTCCTGCGTGGTTTGTGTGTTCTGGCACTTGTAGTGGGTACACATTACTTGGATTTCTTTGGTGTGTAGTGTGGCCGACAGAAGGCATTTCTGTATGTCGAATCTAATGAAATGTGCCAAGTAGTTTTCATAACCGCTCCGACATCTGCTACTTGTAGCAATTAAATATCAGAACATATACTTTTCGCAGTAGTGATTTGCCCAAGGTCACACAGTTTAAGCGGCTTGTGGTAAATAAAAATTCCTTTACCTGGACTGAATTTGATACAGAAACATTATAAAATAGCTCAGTAAAATGAGAGGCAGAATCCGTGATATTGGAGTTTCGGAATGGGCTTTATTCCAGTGATCGATTATAATCGGATGCTCCAAGTTCCATCACCACGGGGGTTCAGGAAGTGAAGTACATACTTTATTGACAAGAAGTAACTTTTATAGTACATACATTATAATGAAGCGAATACAGTAGGCGTGACAATTGATAAGGAAATTGACGTTTTGTCTGCGTAACCGAAAATGGGTGTAATAAAGAGTAAAAAGGAACATAATTGGTTATGATGTCATACATAGGTGGATCTATAAGATAATACTCGACCTAGGTGCGCGCGCAGCAGCATGACGTGTAATTGACGTGTAACTAGGGGGTGAAGGGGACTTGACATTTAGCTCTACATGTGGAGACAAAAAGTCTGGGGGGTCAAGTCAACCTAATCCCAAATCATATCTAACATCCTATGTTTAAAGAACTATGTTATCCAAAAAAGAAGGACTCTCGGACAGAATCTATTCTATACTGACTGTGCGTGCGTGTACAAGCGTCTAAGTGTCTACACTGAATGCGAGGGTTGGTAGGAATATTCCATGGTAACAGGGCTATGAATTACTTGCATGAGGACAGAGAAGCCGGGCCTTTTGCTCGGTAACTGGAAGAATGTTTACTTAAACTACTAGGCAGGAATGCATCGGCTGAGGGGGAAGCAGATAATTAAAAGGTGAAATACAGTTCTTGGCAGAGAATAGGCTGATGTCAGGCTTCGGGAGCCGCGCAGAGAATGAGACAAAGTTCATGGTCACAGATGCAGGCTCAGACTCGAGGTTTCAGAGGCAGAAGGCAAGAGGAGTTTTGATGACAGAGTCAGGGCCTACTTGCCTAGACTGTAAAATGGCATAAGTGAACCACATAAAGCCGGTGGCCTTTCATATTTAGGAATGGAATATCCGGCCTATTCATGGCGGATCTGACAGAGGACATGTTGACGGTGGACGCACATGCATTTGCGTCTTCATAACTGGAACTGGAGGGAACATACATGTACTTGTGACATGCACATAGAACCGTTGGGGTCCAAGATAGGGGACATAACTGACCAGAAAAATCCATATTTCCACATTCCCTCCTTGTCCCCTACTTGCCCTTCAAGAGATATCAATCTTCATCAATCCATTGATCTGTTCATATAGCATCATTTGTTCTTCTTTCTTCTTCCGTGACGAATGAAATCTTGGTGGTGGAATACATGATGTGGCACACAGACCACAGATCGCTGGTCCACATTGTAGACATAGACAGCAACTGAATAGTATGAGAAGGCCAATACCTAGGAAGGATAAAACTCTCCATCCCCAGGCTGATATCACATTCCAAAACCAACTGGACCAAGTCCAAGTGCCTGGGTTCTGGTGTATCTGGCTTACAATCTTATGAAGGCGAGTGATGGCTTTATATACAGATGGCGAATTTTCTGGTATGAATACGCAGCAGCTTGATCCGATGACCCTACAAGCTCCGCCCCTATCAGCCAGGATGACGTCAAGGACAAGACGATTTTGAAGCACAACAATCCGCATAGCAGACTGCTCTTCTGTTAGATTGCCTAAGGCGGAAATAGTCTCATTCACTACTGCTTCAAGGGTTCTAGTTAATCTACGTATCAGCTTACTATTAGTAACAGTACCTATATAGGGAAAGATACCTTTATTAAAATCTACATACTTGTCCCATGCCGTCTCAGTGTAATCGACAATGGGGAGATCTCTCCGCTCTCTGTTGTGTACTAAATGAATATTTCTGTAATAATCAGGAGGAGCTAGGAAAACAGGTGGCAAAAGGAATGCAATGTAGCAGGTACCATCCCAATCTAGAGGTAAACGCATATATGCAGTCTGACCACATACAAAGTAGGAATGGCGAGAAGCTCTAAATGAAGATTTGCCTTGATCACTGAATTCTACTATAGTAGTGCATTTACTATGGCCCATATGTATGGAACCAACCTTTCTTACACACAATTCACCCTTCGCTGGGAATACTGACATGGTGGGTAAGACTAGTTCAATTTCGGATACGACATTTAGAATCATGAGATTAGGTGTAAAATTACCTAATCCATATACTTCATTTTCTAGATCAGTTCCTGTTCTTTTGGGGCGACCCTCCTTGTCAGGGTAGCAGACCTTGAGTAAAACTAGGTTCAGGTTTCCCCATACCCAATGATCTTGGTAAACTGCTGTGTCTGAATCTATGGAATTGATTAAACTGAACCATGCCCTACAGGAGCCATTATGTGTAAATGGATGTGGAAAGAAAGGCAGGACTCCTTCATAATTCTGATAGGGAGGGAGTCGGCCACACACCCAACAATTAGTGGCATTATTAGTCTGATGGGAATGATGTAACATACTAATGAAAGTGTTATTGCGCAGCGCAAGTCTATAAGACAATTCATGCGGAGGTAAGTCACTAAAAGAATGTTCAGCAGCAACATTATAAACATGTCTAGAAATAGGGTAATATATGTGCAACAACATACTTATAATAATTATTAAAAGACTCAATAAAAACAGAATTAATAATGTCACTATGCAGTGGCTACGCAGTGATTTACAATACGCCTGTCGTTTCAACATTTTTCGCGACTGTCCATGGTTCAGGTCTAGAGGATACATGTCAGGGACAAATTCAACCGCTTCACCTTGGAGAGGACTTAAACAATCAAATTGTCTGACGTTCTAGGCCTCAATTTTACTTTGTAGAGTTCAGTTTCAGTCTTTTCAACCAAAGGAAGTTTTGAATCAGTCTGTGAGGGAGTGCATGGCACAATGTCTATATCCGAGGATAGTCCATGAAATTTCTTGATATGACTTGAATGAATCCAGCCCTTGCGGCCCTCGATCTTCACGGCTGTCCTTGTGGTCAGCAGGACCAACTTGGGTGATTTCCACCTGGGCTCCAGCTGAGTCTTTCGGTCGAAATTCCTCACAAAGACAAGATCGCCCGGAACAACGTCATGGGGTTTCACCTCAGTGTTGTCGGGAAAGGCTGCAGCTACCTGTGAACGACAAGATTGTAGTGCAGACATCAAGGAAGCCAAGTAATCTGTCAGCATATTACAGTCAATATCAGTTATTTTGCGTGGTATAGGCGTCCTCCACATATTTGGTGGTCTACCGAAGATCACCTCATACGGGGATAGCCCTGTTCGAGAGTGTGCTACCATTCTCATGTAAAAGAGTGCAACTGGTAACGCTACTATCCAGTCGACACCTTTTTCTCTGCATATTTTGGACATTCTGATTTTCAGTATCTGGTTATGTCTTTCTACGAGACCTGCTGCCTCGGGATGTCGGACACAGTGGAATTTCCACTGATATCCTAACAGAAGTGAAACGTGTTTCATTAATTCGGATGAGGACGGCTGGCCGTTATCTGAGTGAACAACACGTGGTAAACCGTATCGTGGGAAGAATTCTCGAACCAACTGTTTGGCAGTAGTCGGGGCAGTGTAATCTGAAACCGGGTACGCCTCTGTCCAACGGGACAGAGCGCAAACAACTACGAGAACATATTTGAATCCTCGACATCGTTCCATCTGGATGTAATCCATCTGTAGGACTTCAAAAGGGTGATTAGGAGGATGAAATCCACCCTGTTCTACGGGAACGCTTTTTCCTGGGTTAAACTGACAACAGATCATACAGGTACGGACCTTTTGTTTGGCTGCTGCTCGTAAATGTTTATTGAACCAAATGTGTTGAATGCTGTCTAGCATAGCTTTTTCTCCTAGATGTGCTGGACTATGTATAGTGTTAATTATAACTTGGACCATTGAATCAGGAAGGAACCATACAGACTTTTCCTTCATCATCCATCCTTGGTCCGTTTGAATCCCTCCTAATTCAGTCCATTTCTTTATTTCGTCTGGTGTAGCATGTGTCTGTATGTCAATTACGTCAAGAGTAGGATCTTTAACTGTCATACAATGTGTCGGTGTCGGGACTATTGTCTTTGTCATGTCGGGGGTTTGAGTTTGAGCAGTCTGTTTAGCTGTTCTGTCGGCTAGATCATTGCCTTGGGAAATGATATCAGTAACCTTCGTATGAGCCTTACATTTCATAATTGATATTGCAGTGGGTAGATGTATTGCATCTAATAAGGCATGAATGAGGGGTCCGTGCTGAATGTGGGCACCGTGGGAAGTTAAATAACCTCTCTCTCGCCACAGCACGCCGAAGTCATGTACAACTCCGAATGCATAACGTGAATCAGTGTATATGTTGACTTTTTTATTCGTGGCTCGAATACAGGCTTGTGTCAGAGCGATAAGCTCTGCGGCTTAAGCTGACAAAGTATTTATACGATTAGTTTCAATGACTTCAGTATCTGTGGTGACTGCGTAAGCGGCCACTAACTCTCCTGTACTTGTTCTCATACATGAACCATCTACATACAATGTTAGGTCTGGATCTGACAATGGGACATCGGTTAAGTCCTGTCTGGGTTTTGTCGTTATTGTAATGACTTCAATACAGTCATGATCTAGTGGGTCTGTTCCGGTTACTGGCAAAAGTGTGGCAGGGTTCAATGTGTTACAGCGTGTGATTTCTATATGTGGCTGAAACAATGTAAGTTCATATCCTGTAAGTCGCGCTATAGTCAAGTGTTGTGTTTGCGTTCTATTTACAAGAACCTCTACTGCGTGTGGTACTTGAACTGTCAATGGATGCCCTAACACTATAGCATCGCTTTGTCTGATTGCTAAAGCTGTCGCTGCCACTGATTTCAGGCATGCAGGCAAAGCCTGAGCTACGGGATCTAATGTACTAGAAAAATAAGCACATGGTTTGTGTGATCCTGCTTGTTCCTGTGTGAGTACTGACAAGGCAGTACCTTCGCGTTCTGTAACAAAGAGTGTAAACTGTTTTCTGTAACATGGCGTTGCTAAAACAGGTGCTTGACATAAGGCTTTCTTTAGGCTTTCAAAAGCTTGTGTATGTTCTTGAGTCCAAGGGAGAACAGTCGGTGTGGCTGCCTCCTGTGTGGTTAACTGAATGAGTGGTTTTGCTAGAAATGCATACTGAGGGATCCACTGCCTGCAATATGACGTGAGGCCTATGAAAGCTCGCACTTCCTTTTGTGTCTTGGGTATTGACATGTTAGCTATTAACTGAATGCGGTCGGGTGTAAGCTGCCTTCCCTCCTTGGACAGCGAGTGTCCAAGATAAACAACTCGCTGGACACAGAATTGCAGCTTAGAAGGGGACACCTTGTGCCCCTTTTCGGCTAGAAATTGTAAAACTGTCAGTGATGCTGTTTCACATTCCGGTTCGCTTCTCGCGGTGATCAGCAGATCATCGACGTATTGAAGCAGAGCGGTGTTAACTGGCATGTGGATACTGTCTAGTTCTCGTTTCAGTGCTTGGCTATAGATGCTGGGGCTCTCTGTAAATCCTTGAGGTGCGCGTGAGAATTTAAAGCTACGCCCATTTAAACTAAATCCGAACAAATATTGGCTTTCCGGATCTATTGGGACGCTGAAAAAGGCATTCTTGAGATCAATTACAGTAAAGAATGTTGCTTCAGAATCAATAGCTGTCAGTAATGATGAGATATCTGGGACCACAGGAAATTGTGGCACAATGCATTTGTTTAACTCGCGCAGATCAATAACCAATCGATATACTGGCGGGGCCGTGGGATCTGTTCGTTTAAGAATCGGAATTATCGGTGAATTACATACATTGGAGTCTGTTTCTACAACTACTCCTTGGGCAATGAGCTCGTCAATGATTTGTAGTAAAGCCACTACAGCATCTGGTGGTAACTTGTATTGTCGTATTCGTGGTAGCACCACTCCTGCCTTTAGTGTGACTCGATATGGTGTAATATTCATGCAACCAACATCAGTAGGGCCTTGTGCCCATAGATGTGTAGGTAAAGTCTGCAGTCGGGGATCCATGTCTCTAGACACATAGTGACCTTTAAAATCACGTAAAAACAACCTTACTCCTTCCGGAGAACAACATATTATGGCTCCTAGAGCTTTCAGGGTCTTTATTCCTAACAAGTTTTCTGGGCATGATTTAGTAAGCAATAAATCTGTAGTTCGGGTCAGAGGTCCTATCGTAAGTGGAAGAGGCTGCGATACTTCATTAACAATAGGTTTTCCTGAAAAACCAAGGGAAATATTCTGAGAGCCTGAGAGGGGTGCCCCTGGAACTTCACTTCGTTTTATAGTTGTTCGACTTGCCCCTGTATCGAGTACAAATTTTCTGTCTTGGCCTAATAATTCACTATGGACATAAGGTCCTTCTTGATCTACAGGAATCTCGATAAGGGGTAAGTCCACTTCCCTCTCTAGGCTAGTTCATGCGTAACGCTGATACTCAGGATATTCATACTGTGCGGTCTGATACATTTGTCGTGTTGTGGTTTGTGTGGCAGCAGCAGGCAACGGTGGTGCAGCTGGCACAAACTGTATTGGCTGTTGTGCGGCTGGCATGGCCTGGGCATGCTGCATAGCTCCTTGTTCATTCTGATCTTGTCTGAGTGGCCGTGATCTTTCTTGTGTTTTACCTATGGCGATATTATGTTTTAAAACTGGACAATCGTGTACGTAATGACCTGGCTTTTTACAATAATTGCATGTCCCTTTTACAGGTCCTGCTGAATCGGAATGTGTCATACCCTTTTTATGTCCTTCAGCTGGAACTGTCTGGGAAACTAGCATTTTCATTTTCGTGTCTTTCATGCGTCTGTGTTCATGTTCTTGTTCCTCTCTAATTCTATTGTGATGGTACTGTAACATTTGTAACATTTGTGATGGAGTGTTACCTTGCCAGGTACTCTCGAATTTTAATACTCTATTCTTTACTGGGGGCAGGGCATTTTCCACTAATTTTGTTACAAACAGATGTGGGTAGGATTCGCTACTTGCTTTTATGCCACTATTTATACCAAAACATTTTTCAAATCGGGCATAGTAATCACTAGTGTCTTCATCTTGCTTCTGTTTACAGGCTGAAATTGTACCCCAATCTTCTTTTTTCGTAGTTAACAAACGTGGCAGTACCTGTACTAGTAAACCTGGTAATGCTTTAGTTTTATCCCCAAGTCCTGCTCCTGCAGTTCGGGCCTTTTCTTCCGCTTCTAGCACTGACCATTCTATCTTTTGGTCTCCTACCTCCCACTCTTTTTCCTTGAGTTTTTCATAAATGCCAGCAGGCATCAATACCTTTAATATTGTCATAATGTCGGGATAGGTATACTCTCCCATGAGTAACATGTCTTTAATTTCTCGGTGAAAACCCGCTGGATCTTTGTCATGACTGGGTACCACTTTCTTCATTTGCAACAATTCTATTTTCGATATGGGCGTATATACAAATACGCGCCTAAACTCGTTGTCCTCGCCTTTTATTGGGTGCACTTCTCGTAAGGGATTCTGTCTATCCATGTGATACGTGGTTCTTTCTTTGACGGGCAATGAAACATGCTCTGAGCATACAAAAAGAATATACTGCTTTCTTGATTCTAGAATTTCTTTAATTAATTTAGTACCTGGACCTCTCCATTTATTCGTAAGTAATTCAGTCAACATGTCAGGTAAGGGACCAGGGTCCGTATGCTGACTCCGATATAGTATAATGAGTTGTTGAATCATATAGATCCCAGCTAACCTCTGTTCATCTGGGGTGAGATTCAAAAATGTGCGTACTACTGTATCATCACTATATTTTCCGGGACTGTCCACCCAATGGACAGCTGCCCTGGCTAAATCTTGTTCATCCATAGAATCGAGAAAATGATAACCCCTTCGTTCTTGGAGTAGC
This sequence comes from Triturus cristatus, assembly GCF_964204655.1. Classification (NCBI taxonomy): domain Eukaryota; kingdom Metazoa; phylum Chordata; class Amphibia; order Caudata; family Salamandridae; genus Triturus; species Triturus cristatus. Next base: position 475,724,030 of record NC_140582.1, on the reverse strand, counting down.
TTGTCGGCGGTTTGGAACGAATGCTCGTTAGACCTTATATTAATTATGGGTATTTGGAAATTCCTGTTATTATCTGGACATATCGGACGTATTGAGTCAGTATGACATCTAGTCTGATTCCTATTACAAGATCTTCCTCTACCTACATAGGCTATGGTGTCCGACTGTCCTGCGGGCAGTCCTGACCCTTCTTCCTCGCTTTGTTCGAACTCGTCTGCCTCTAATCTCTCTTCGTGTAGGCGTTCTATTTCTTTACGGATCTTTCGGCACATGGCTATTATACAATTTTGCTTATCGTGTCTCCCTTCTGATATATTCTGGCTCCACCTGGTAAGAATTTGCATTGCTTCCGGGTCTACCCCCGGTCGGTCTACATTTCTGATCACACAGTTTATGAGGAAACGTAACAGTTCCCCCTGTATCTCTACTTTCTGGTATTCCATAGCTCTGTTAATACATTCTGGGTCTCGCCCTGTTTGGACAAAATGGTATATTTTATCTAGATGCGCAGGCATTCCTGGTAACTTCGCTAAATACACTGCGGCTCGTCGGATACGCAATGATGCCAGGATCATTTCGTCCTCTATACCGGGCACCGGGTCATATCTACAATCTACAAGAAGTTCTTTAAGTGCACGGGCACTTACGAATTTGGGTGTACGTGAATGCGCTGACTCTTGAAAAGTAAGTTTATTTATTCTAGGTGGCGTAGAAAAAATATTGGTAGCACCTCCCGTGGCCCCATCTGGGGCGTCGGGTGTGAAGGGATTCGTTGAACGTGACACAGCAACTATAGGTGTGGACACAGCTATAGAAGTACCTGTAGAAACAGATGCAGAAACAGATGTGCTTGCCGGAACTTGTGACTCGATTTGTTGCTGTAGGGATACGGGTGCAGGGTCTTGGCGTTGGACCTCTCTGGTATGCGGTCTATGTGGGGCGGAGTTAGCATACTCGGGAGCTGCGTCATCTAAATATGAGGAAAGAAAAACATCTTCTGCGGTTCTAGGATGCCCCTTAGGATGTACCTTGATTGGGAATAATGGGGGTGGCAAGTCTTTCGGTATCTCTGGAGTAGCCTTAGGTAATCCTTCGGCTAGAAGGGGATACATACCATTCATAAGGGCATTTCTTTGTCTGTCTACTTGTTCTGATTTCACTCGGATACCTTCCTCAATTAATAGATTTTCTTGATCTTTGTTTGAACTCTCTTTACTCTTCTCTTCCTGTCTACGTGCTTTTTCTGTACGTCTATGAGATTCTTTACGCCATAACTCGACGGCGTCTTTCTGTGACTGTCTGACTTTCCTTTTCCATAACTCTTCCTCGACTTTCATGATGCACTCTGCATCCCAGGTCCCCGCTGCGGGCCACCTCTGACTTTCTGGTAACCCCTTGGTGTAGTCTACCCATAAATCAAGAAATAATATAGCGTCTAAGCCATGTTTGTGATACATGAAGTGTCCTGGAGTATCCCTAGGAGGAATAGGGACGGCTTCTTCGAGTACCCCTTTTCTAGTAGCGATCTGTCTTAATTTCGAAAAGAGCGGCATATTGACAACTGATCTGATACTTAATCTTGAACACACTTAAATACAAAAGCACAATAATGAACAACCATTCATACCACAATATGCAGGACGTTTAACACATTAAACATTAAACATTAAACCTTTTTTTAACCTTTTAAAATAAACAACAATGATGATCGTCTGCATAACTAATCACCAAGCTTAATTCTTGACTATAACTAGATACTTCGGAATACTTGATATACTGCTAAACAGTACAGATACACTGCTAAAACAGTGCAGACCGGATTTGTGTACCCAAACCCGTCTTGACCGGCACAACCTATGTGCACGTCAGAAATGCCTCCCCAGTAATGGTACTCACCGGGTAGCTTCGGAAACGGAAGGCCTCGGTAACTTGAACTTGAACCGGACTGGACTCGACTCGTCGGACACTGGGCTCGACTTCGAGCTGGTGGGTCTCTGTATACCTCGGATCTTGCTCTCTCAGCTAGGCTCTGGTCGGGATACTTCGCACTTCTCACCGCCTCGTCTGGGTGTTGATCGCAGTCTCAGTCGCCCCCGCTTGACCGGAGGGAGATACAGGAAATCCTGCTGGTACGCGTTATTGTCCGTCCAGCTGTGGCAGGAGACCGGGCCTGCAACTCACCGCCGGCGCGTGAGATGAGAAAGTGTCCCTGTTCGGGCGCCATCATGTGGTAAATAAAAATTCCTTTACCTGGACTGAATTTGATACAGAAACATTATAAAATAGCTCAGTAAAATGAGAGGCAGAATCCGTGATATTGGAGTTTCGGAATGGGCTTTATTCCAGTGATCGATTATAATCGGATGCTCCAAGTTCCATCACCACGGGGGTTCAGGAAGTGAAGTACATACTTTATTGACAAGAAGTAACTTTTATAGTACATACATTATAATGAAGCGAATACAGTAGGCGTGACAATTGATAAGGAAATTGACGTTTTGTCTGCGTAACCGAAAATGGGTGTAATAAAGAGTAAAAAGGAACATAATTGGTTATGATGTCATACATAGGTGGATCTATAAGATAATACTCGACCTAGGTGCGCGCGCAGCAGCATGACGTGTAATTGACGTGTAACTAGGGGGTGAAGGGGACTTGACATTTAGCTCTACATGTGGAGACAAAAAGTCTGGGGGGTCAAGTCAACCTAATCCCAAATCATATCTAACATCCTATGTTTAAAGAACTATGTTATCCAAAAAAGAAGGACTCTCGGACAGAATCTATTCTATACTGACTGTGCGTGCGTGTACAAGCGTCTAAGTGTCTACACTGAATGCGAGGGTTGGTAGGAATATTCCATGGTAACAGGGCTATGAATTACTTGCATGAGGACAGAGAAGCCGGGCCTTTTGCTCGGTAACTGGAAGAATGTTTACTTAAACTACTAGGCAGGAATGCATCGGCTGAGGGGGAAGCAGATAATTAAAAGGTGAAATACAGTTCTTGGCAGAGAATAGGCTGATGTCAGGCTTCGGGAGCCGCGCAGAGAATGAGACAAAGTTCATGGTCACAGATGCAGGCTCAGACTCGAGGTTTCAGAGGCAGAAGGCAAGAGGAGTTTTGATGACAGAGTCAGGGCCTACTTGCCTAGACTGTAAAATGGCATAAGTGAACCACATAAAGCCGGTGGCCTTTCATATTTAGGAATGGAATATCCGGCCTATTCATGGCGGATCTGACAGAGGACATGTTGACGGTGGACGCACATGCATTTGCGTCTTCATAACTGGAACTGGAGGGAACATACATGTACTTGTGACATGCACATAGAACTGTTGGGGTCCAAGATAGGGGACATAACTGACCAGAAAAATCCATATTTCCACAGGCTCCAGGTCTTCTGGGGCAAAGCCGGTGGCAGCGTCGCAGGCCGCCTTTCCCTGGCATGGCTGTCCTGTATGGCATCATTCCATTTTTTTAAATTATAAATCTGCATGTTACTGGATTGTTAAAAAACAAGCAAAGGATGATAAATCCACATCAGATTGGGGATGTGAGTTCAGGAAACGGATGCAGTACAAGGAGAGCGAATCAAATGGTCCCAGCTGTGTTCATGTCCAAAGCAGCACCGCGTGAACTCTCCACTTAAGAAGTGTTGATGCTCACACGACGAAGCGCTGTGAAGCCATCCCGTGGGAGCACTGCAGAAAACACCATCAGTTGAACAGAGCCTCTGTCTTTCCCCGGCGTGCGCTGATGTGCTAGCTCTTTGGCCCACCTTCGAGTGTGGTGTAAGGTTTGATGCAAGTGTTGTGTAGCGGCTGCAGTGCACTCTTTCATCAGACGTTCAACGCTTTAACCCCACCCCCTGCTGCATCCTGTATCCTGTATGAGCAGTGTGCATGTGTGAGTGATGTGGATGGGTGAATGCAGGCTTAGTGATGTGTCAGGGAAGGGTGAGTAATGGGTCTATGAGTGCAGGGTGAGTAGTGTGCCCATGTGAAAGCAGGGAGAGTGATGTATCTGTGCAAGTACAAAGAGACTTGTCTGGCTACTCTCAAAGATGTGTTCGCCAAGTCACCTCTTCCTCAAATTTGCTTGAGAATGCACCATTTGCCCACTCTTTTTTCCATTTCATTTGCCCCCGTAGGTAGTTTGGGTTCGCTCGCCTCAGTGCAGTATTTGTGCCTAACAATTTTCAAATGTCACCAGCCGCCACTGGCAGTGATGCTATATAAGCTGGTTAGAAAATTGAAGGCTTCACTCAGCATTGCAATACCACTGAACTCCGGGGAGGGGGGGGGGGGATGAATAGGATTACACTGATGCCAATGTGATGCTGCCTTGATATTTCTTGATTACTGGGAAAAGCAATGGTGCTGGTGAAATTTTGCTCTACTTTTTGCAACAACAGCTTGCTTATATCAGTAGGGTGAAAAAACATTTGTGGATTTGTTAGTTTGTAAATACAGTGTTATTCAGTGGATGTAAATATCAATGCAAAATTGCACCAGAACAAATACAACCATCTGATCGAACATATTTGCTCGAATTTGCACCTAAACACTTGTAATTCAATATAATCGGGCCCCAGAATCAGGCGTCACAAGTCTGCCACGCCCAGCCTGTATAGGCAGCAGCCTAACATCACCTACGTGGCTACTGTAAACAAAAGCCATTGTATCCTTGTTTTACACAGTTAGGCAGGCTTTTCAACTCACAACCAGAACTCATCAACTGCACCCATAGAAACTTGGAGGAATATTTATGAGCCCTTTGCATCGCTCTTGCACCACGCAACGTGGTGCAAGAGTGATGAAACTTAAAAATGAGATTTATATAGCCATTCAAAGCCATCTTACGTGGCACTGAGTGGCTTCATAAATCTTGCGTATTACAACACAGTGCATATCACTGCTTTGCATTATTCTGCACGAGGGAAGGATTTCCATGGGTCTTGCATGGGTATTCCTATGCAAGGTCCATTGATTTTAACGCATTCCCACTTTTACCGGAAGTGGTAGACCCGGGAATGAGCCAAAAACCTATACCTCCCCAGGTGAGGGGTAATGAGGAGAAATATCTTTATTTCTTCATGTGTGCTGTGTAGGCAATTGTTTTTGTGCAGGAAGGTGCCCCTTCCTGCACAAAAACAATCCTCTTTGCAACGCAGGCACTCTTGCAACATGTTGCAAGGGTGCCTGCATTGGCACTAGGCATCAAAAGGGCACCAGCGCAAGGGGAAAAGCAGGAATGCACCGTATTGACTTAAATGCGATGCATTCCTACCATTTCCCTGTCACACAGTGTAACGCAGCAAGGTGACTTGTGTGCTGTGCTGCACTGTGTGACTTGGACTAAAATATGGCATTGATTCATTACAGTGGTTCTGCATGGAATCCTTTCAACTATGGATAATAGTAGACTGTATCTATGTGTACGTTTAAAATAATGTTTTCTTTATGACTAAACATTAGCATATATTTCTTGACATAGTCTGTCCGGCTGTCTTTTTCATATTCTTCTTCTTTTATCTTTTATTATTCTCGTTAAAACAGTAGCCATCGCATTTCATCCTCATGGACTTCTTCAGGGCTCTATTTCGAGATTCTTCTAACAAACGCACTGTGCTAGTGTTTGTGGCCTTCGTAGTGTCTCGATTCCCTTACTGATATTTGTACTCAGCCGCGGCCCGTGGAGGGAGTTCCGTGGGGCGGTAAGGCGGGGCGGGGGAAGGGCAGGGTGGGGAGTTCCAAAAACCGGAATATGGATAATTGCAGGTAAGTAAACAAATAAATAAATAAAACGAATTTCGTAGCGCGCGCTGCATCGCATTTTGCGATGCAGCGCGTGCTACGAAAATCGTTTTATTTATTTTATTGTTTACTTACCTGCAACTATCCATATTCCGGTTTTTAGAACCACCCCCACCCTGCCCCTCCCCCGCCCCGCCTTACCGCCCCACGGAACTCCCTCCACGGGCCGCGTCTGTTTGTACTTATTAGTTCCTCTAATTTTAGGCTCTTGCATGTCAATCCGTGCAATGGACTGCGGTGTGAACGATTCCAATTTTCTTTAGTTGAAAGATTTTTCAGAATTTTTCAGGACTTGCTGATGAAATTTACCTGAATATAAATTTCGTTCGCTGAAGGGTCGAAATCTGTCCACTGTGGTATTCCAGAGATTGAAAAAAGATCTGTTTTAAGGAGAATAATAAAAGATAAAAGAAGAAGAATATGAATAAAGAACTTTCTACAAAAATATTTTGATGGGGTTTTGAAAATTATGTGTACTGTGTGTTTGATTTGCATCATAATTGTGCTGAACCATTATGATAAAAAAATTATACACATTGTAGAATTATGGTTCCAAACCATTTTGATTGATTATTGTTGAAGGAGAGTTTTCACTATTTGAAGGTGAAAAAGGGCTGATCTTCGGGTTCTGTGCACCATTAAAATGATTTGATATTTTTTCCCACTAAAGTGGCAGGTTTGGTTGTTTATTGCCTCAGCATCTTTATGCATTAAATTGTCTTGAAACTTGATAATTATGTTATACTTTTGTAGTGTTCAGTTGCTGAATAATGACATAACTAGTCACGCAATGTACATTTTGTAACTACATTCGCAACTCATCCTGCTCACTGGATTACAAATCAGCTATTCAATTAATTTATTAACAGTCAGTTACTTAGCTTTCCTCACTAAATGAAAACTTAACCTTGCAGAAAACAAATGAGGAATGATCGTACATTTCCTTTTGATTGTCTATTGCAATATACCTGTTTAGCACTAGAGGGCAATATTGTATAAACAATACATTTTAAACGATGCTACTGCTTCGCACAAGAAGAAAATGAAAGCTCGATGCTACAGCTTCGGACAAGAAGAAAATGAAAGCGGTGTTCACTTCCTATTTATGATTTTGAAACAGATATATCAATGTCAGGCCCACTGAAATTATGTGATTCTGTGGCCACTGTTTTTTTTAACATAATTATAAATTTGCCACATTTGCCACATAATCTATCATCTGCTGATAGTCTGCAGATGTTAACAAAAAAATCGTGTTTAGCTCAAACGGATTACAAGTTACTAAAATCTTGGCGACGTGTTCCCACCCAGGGATGCCCATTGCAATGGCCATCTTTCACTTGCTTATTTCTGTATTTGGTTGTTAAACTGGCACTAAAGAGGTGAAGTCTGTTCCCATGCAGTATTGCGATGTGTACAAATGAGTAAATAATGAAGTAACACTATCAAAAAATGTGCTGTATTATGCAGCATAGTTTCCCTTTTCTTGCAAAATAATGTAGTCAACCACACCTCATAATTTGTTCCTCCCCATGCACATTATTCCAGTTGACCTGATCAATGGTTTGTGATCAAAATGGTGGTCACGCACTAGTGGTCAGCACTTACCAACCTACAAAGTGGGGTGATAACTGATTCACAAAGGGAACTGGAAATCATGGGGCAGAGTTACAAGCCACTTGCGTCACTTTTGCGTCACTTTTCCCATGTTAAAAGTGACGCAAAAGTGGCACAAGGGGCTTGTAAATCTGCCCCCATGTTGGTGGCTGTGGCAAGCAGGCAGTTCTCCAGAGGGCTACTATCTCATCCTCTCAACATCTTCGCAACCTTTCATTGTTTTTAAAAGTCCCATTTGGGAAAGAAAATCCACAGATGCAGTTCTGCAGTCCCTTGCTATTTTTCATCCCGGCATTTTCAGCCAAACAAAGGGGGCTGCAAATTGTGACCTGCCTATTTACTCATTTAGTCAGGTCATTTCACAACCGCCTGAGAATGGCCAGTTTGAGAAGTGACCTAGGTCACTTTGCTAATTCCATTGCCATTTACGAGCTAACCAATGTGCAAAAATGCACATGCTTTTTTAAATGGGAACGTAGGGCCTGATTCACAGAACTAACTTAAGACAAAATCCTAAACTTACTACCATTTTGGTATTCACAGAAGGCACGTACTCATTTTGGTATTCACAGAAGGCACTTACTCATTTCGGTATTCACAGAAGTTAGGAGTCCTAACTTTAGGACTCCTAAATGCCTTCTGTGAATACCGAAAGTCTTAAAGTTAGTATTTTTCTCAGTTTAGGAGTAGTAAAGTTAGGACTCCTAACTTTAGGACTCCTAAATGCCTTCTGTGAATACCGAAAGTCTTAAAGTTAGGATTTTTCTCAGTTTAGGATCTCCTAAACTGAGAAAAATCCTAACTTTAAGGCTTTCGGTATTCACAGAAGGCGTTTAGGAGTCCTAAAGTTAGGAGTCCTAACTTTACTACTCCTAAACTGAGAAAAATACTAACTTTAAGACTTTTGGAATTCACAGAAGGCATTTAGGAGTCCTAAAGTTAGGACTCCTAACTTCTGTGAATACCAAAATGAGTAAGTGCCTTCTGTGAATACCAAAATGAGTAAGGGGCCGATTCACAGAACTAATTTAAGACAAAATCCTAAACTTACTGCTTTTGGTATTCACAGAAGTTAGGATTTTGTCTTAAGCTTGTCTTAAGACAAACTTAAGACAGACTTAAGACAAACGTAAGACAGACTTAAGACAGACTTAAGACAGACTTAAGACAAATTTAAGACAGACTTAAGACAGACTTAAGACAGACTTAAGACAGACTTAAGACAAAATCCTAACTTAAGTCTGTCTTAAGTCTGCCTTAAGTCTGTCTTAAGTTTGTCTTAAGTCTGTCTTAAGTCTGTCTTAAGTCTGTCTTAAGACAAACATAAGACAACATCCTAACTTAAATCTGTCTTAATTCTGTCTTAAGTCTGTCTTAAGTCTGTCTTAAGTTTGTCTTAAGTCTGTCTTAAGTCTGTCTTAAGTTTGTCTTAAGACAAAATTAAGACAAAATCCTAACTTCTGTGAATACCAAAAGTAGTAAGTTTAGGATTTTGTCTTAAATTAGTTCTGTGAATCGGGCCCTGAGTGTCTTCTGTGAATACCAAAATGGTAGTAAATTTAGGATTTTGTCTTAAGTTAGTTCTGTGAATCAGACCCAATACAACTGGCCTTTCAAGACATGGAGAGCAAGACACTTTCTACAAATTGCATAGTGGGGATTTGAATTTTTTATTTATTTTGCAGTGTTCTGTAAAGTCGAAAATAGGTGGGCTGCAGAAAGCTGTACCGTAAGTTGAAAATGCAACTGCACATGCAATAACAGTACAATTGGTGAAGTGTCAAGGGCAGAGAAAAAATGGGTTGAGAAGGTATATATATAGTGAAATAGGTAGTTCAGGAAAAGGGTACAGAACGTGTGCAAATAATGGAGAATTTATATGTAATCATAAGTTACTACCAAATCTATGGTGGACTGCAAAGCAGTATGTGTCAATGGGAGAACAGTAATTCAAAAGTGACTGAAAGCCTCGTTTATAACATAACATAACATACCACGTATATTTGTAAAGCGCACGTTCACCACTACGGGTATCTTGGCGCTGAATAACAGATGTTTGTTGTTACCCAACTCAATGGTACTCATTTTATCGACCTCAGAGGGATGAAAGGCTGAGTGGACCCGCCGGAATTTGAACCTGTGACCATGAGGTCGAACACAGGCCCCTGAAGCAGACGCATTAGTCCACTGAGCCACCAGACCCGGCTTATAGAGTGATGATGCATACAACCTAGAGAACAAATATTCATTTAGGGCAGATGATATGAGAAAGACAGCTGTGTCATGCATACGGTTAATCCTATGGAGTATGTCCTGTGGGCTTGTATGTGGAGAATTTGGGGGGAATAGGGTAAATAAGTATTATATATAGCCTGGGTTCCAAAATGTGTAAAGATGAGACTCATACAAGTATATCTCAGTATCATAACAGTTTTACATTTAGATGCTACCCATAGCCTCTCACCTATAACTGTGATCAGACTCTAAAGTGCGTGTCTGTTAAAAATCCATGGGGCATATTAACAAGGGCTTTATCTCCGCTTTTTTGGCTTTAAAAGCCAAAGAAGCGGAGATAAAAATATCGCCCTCTCAACAACAGGGTGGTAACATGCAAAATCGCATGTTAGCACCCTTTTTCACTACGCTTCCCTTTGCATCTCCAATGAGGTGCAAAGTGGGCATTCCAGAGCAAAATAATAGGAGAAATGTTGCTAAGCGACATTTCTCCTATTATCAAGCTTCACGCTAACCCTGTTAGAGACAAAAAAAGCAGCGCTAACCACGGTTAACACTGCTTTTTTACGTCTGCTAATTTTCAGACTTAGTCATGTAATCCAATGGTAGGTGGATTACATGGCTAAATCCACCATGGGCTATCAACAAGGATATCCTTATCCTTGTAGTTTTATCGCTGCATTGCCAGCGATAACCTCCCAAAATGCCGCTATCGCTGGATTTTTTAACGCCTAGGCGGTTAGCGTTGTTAATAACGCGATAACCAGGTGATATTATCCAGCGATAGCGGGCGTTAAAAAAATTAACGCTAAGCGCCCTTAGCGTTAATTTTCCCCGTTCCTTGTTAATATGCCCCCATGTGTGTTATTGTTATCATTATTAAGTTTAATGAAAGAATTTCACTCATCCCCTAATTATGCGATAAAGTCACCACAAATGTATATAACTGAATTCTATAAAGGTACAAAATTATGTTTTTGAGAAAATATATTAAATTCATCATGTTACCCCAAAAAAGTTCCATGTGTTTAAGGTCTAGAGGAAACAGTACAGTAAGCTCTGTATAAATAAATTGGGTGCACAGACCTGTTTTGAGTATGCATTGATCCAAACTGAAGTTGCTGCATGCTTGATGATACCATGTGGCCCACTAGGAAAACAAGCATTGGCAAATCCAATGACTTTCTCCATTGTTAAAGAAGCAATTGCATTCATATTTGCATCAAAACAGTACGCAAGCGTGAAGTAGGCAGTGTGTTTATAGGTGGCATATGATTTAATACTCTCTCAGACTGCACTTGCAACACATATGCCTTGCTCCTGGCTTTCTCTACTCATGTATGTTCCTGACGGCCCCTCATAAGACCTGACCAGTATTTTATTGTCTGGGATGAAATTTTCATGCCAAGACAGCTAAAAGGATCACGAAATCATTAACATCCAATATATTTCCAATTTGCACTATAACCTGAAAGCTGCAAATACAAGAAAAAAAATTCAAAGGAATGTTACTACTGTCTAGACCATGGGTACTCACAAGCATTTCCTCGAAGGCTGAAATGCACTGTCTGGGTTGTAATTGTAACCGTGGGCCACACATATGACCTTGGGAGGTAGGAGCAGGGGAATGTGGGTGGGGTGATTTGGGGGTGGAGCTAAGTTGGGCAGGCCATGCCATGGTTGAGACTTTGCTGGTCAGATTGTACCACGTGGAGAGATAAATGCATAGAATTTACAAAAGATCTTCATTAAATAAACTGTTACAAAGATTGAGAGAATGCTGTATTGTGAAACAAACATATGGATAGCTATGAAACGTTTTAAAGGATGTTCAAGTAATCCATAGAAAATTTGCCAGTGGTATAAATCACACACATTGATATAAGAATGATAAAGCTTTGTCAATTGAAAGCAACATTCAACCCAATATTTTTTTAAATGTCTTTTATTCTGATAAAGTAGCATTCTGATTAGGTACCTAATGCATTCTGATTATTAGGTATCACTGCTAATGGTGGAGAAATGACAATCACATTAATATTAAAAGACAGACTGCAGCTGAGATACAAGTAGTTCCTTCATATCACACTTGGATAGATTCAGTGAAGAAGACGTGCAGAGTGTTCACCAGTGTGCAAGTGTTGCAGTGCAAGTCTCCCAATCTAGATGCGGCATAAAAAATGTTACTCTGATTTGAAGGCCTTTTAATGAATGTAGAACAGCGAGTGCAAAGGCACACATAATGTGTGAGAAGTATTTTCCTTGGCACAGAGTTTACGCACTAATTTTACACTTCATATCCGAAATTAATTTCTTGTACTTTGGAACCTTTTCAGAAAGTGCAAGTCTCAGAAGGTGATCCAAATGTGCATCAGTCAGTTTGTTTCTTAGTTTATTTTTTAGAACAACCATTGTGGAAAAGGAGCACTCGCATACATATGTGGAGCCAAACATGCAAAGTATTTTCTGTGCCAAGGTAAAAAGTAGAGGGAATTTTTCAGATGGCACACTTTGCTAGAAATCTTCTGGTTCCTTCCCCAAGAAAGAGGACTCAGGCACAAAGCTCTACTACATGCCATTTAGTTCCATCTCAGCTTGTGCCCTTTTCAAACCAAGAAATTCAACAGCTTCAAGATTCCTTGCACTAACCATCCATGGATTTTCTACAAGTCTGAAAAGTAGGGTGAGAACTCTAAACAGAGAAAATCGCCTCTTAATGTCCCCAGAAAGTTTCTCAAAATAAGCACCCAAATTGAGACTTAACAACATTTCCTTAGCTTTTTCAGCCCTCTAGGTTAACTCCTGCAGCTTAGGAAAGTGTGTGAGATCACCATTGTCCAGCTGCTCTCGGAACAGGTCAAGCTTACTTTCGAAGTAGTATCTGGCACTCATCATTGAGGACACAAGTTTCTGTCTGCCTTGAAGTGTCAGATTGAGAGTGTTGAAATATGGGCAAATGTCACATAGAAAATGGAGCATGGTGAGCCACTGAAAGTAATACAATTCTGAGAAGGACTGCCCTCGACTGTTTACAAATTGTTCATTTTCAGAATGCAAAAAATAAACCTATCTAGCACTCTACCTTTGCTCAAACACCTAATTTCAGTATGCAACAACAGGTCTGCATATTCAGTTTGGGCACCCTTCAGTAATAATTTAAAAAGCCTGTGGTTGAGTGCTTTTGCTAGAATATAATTGACAATTCTTACTACTTGCTTCATAACATCATTTAATTGTCCTTGTTTTATTTTTGTTCACAATGCTTCCTGATGGATTAGGCAATTATATTCAATTAAAGTGGATGATTGAAGCTTTTTTCTTAACAGAGATACAAAGCCCCTTGTAAGATTCATCCAAATATGAGATTCCAAGCAGGTGGTTGTGAGAAGATCTTAGTTTAATACAGAGTAAGAAAGATCCCATCCATCAAGACCCATCAGCCAGATGCAACTGACTCAGATCAAAACCTAAGCATTCCATTGCCATGGAGCTACTTTGATGGTCAACACTTATCCTGTACATGGATCTTAAAGTGGTACAACAACTATGTACAATATATATATATAAATAATATGCACGTTACTACACATCCTCCTCCTTTACAAACAAAGACACACCCAGAATGGAAAGAGATATAAAGCCAGAAAAACAATGGAAATAACATTCTAATATAGTCTTTGAATTTTTCAGGAGACTTTATGAACCTTTTACTCTTGTCTCTCAGATAACTTGCTTGACCCGTATTATCTGAGTTTACCTTTGTCTTATCTAAATTGCCCTTTACCACAGAGTTATTGATAACAACCACTCCAGATCCTAGAATCCTCAGTTTTGATTGCATTAGAAAATACCTTTTTGACTTTATGTATCATTTTGAATAATTCAGAAGACTTCCGCCCTGGTGGTGCTCTGATCATCACTAAATCACCTACCTTAACAATAGTTTTCTTAACAGCTTTCTTACTATCAAAACTCAATTTGAGATCCATAATTTTTTTTGCTTCTCTTTCCCTCCATGACCCAAAAGGTAAATCTTCATCGTTCTTGATGACCCTTTGATTTACCCAAAAAGGTGTGATGAAGGTATTTGGATGTCTGTTTTTAAGAAGAAGAAATGGTGTACACCCAGTAGTGGAATGAGTAATTCTATACATTTCCACGGTTTTAATAATTCCTTCCTTCCAATCTATGTTAGTTTGTTTGGAAAGAGAAATGGACTCCTTGAGAACTCTGACAAATCTCTCCACCGTACCATTACTTTCTGGGTGGTTTAGAGAGCAACGCTTGTGCTTAATAGAGCATTTCTCTAAAAACTCTCCCATTTCCTTAGAAACAAATTGTACCCCATTATCTGTAAGTAGACAACCAGGAAAACCCTCTCTAGAGAACACATCCATGAGGAAAGAAATAACATGTTTGGAATCAATCGACTTTGTGATTTTAATTTCAGGCCACCTTGAGTACAGATCTATCAACACAAACACGTAAAAATCACCTTCTTTACTTTTAACCGGACCCAAAATGTCAAGAGCTAATTCCTCCCAGGGTGCATTGGGTCTGTTCCTAATAACCATTGGTTGTACTCTTGGTTTAAAACACTTTTCACTTAATTTACACGGGATACACTCCCGCACTAATCTCTCAATGTCCAAATCCATCCCAGCCCACCAATAATTGAGTCTGATGCTTTCTTTGGTTTTAGAAATACCCTGATGGCCTTGATGAGCTAAGGTGATCAATTCCTCACGGACGCATTTAGGGGGAATTAATCTTGTACCACGAAATAGCAACCCATCAGAAACAGATAATTCGTCCTTCACATTCCAGTATTTTTCTGATACACCTTTTCTTTTCTTGACCCATCCATTGACAAGAAAGGAGGATAATTCTACAAGTTCCTCATCAGTTCTACACTCTTCTCTCCATTTCTCCTGTTTTATTCCATCACAATCAATAAAGCACACCCAATCACGTTCCTCCTCTTCCTCTTGCATAGAACAATTCTCATCAAGTGTTACCAGTCTGGATAAAGCATCTGCTGTATGATTACGTACGCCAGGTAAATACTCTACTTGAAAATCATAACCTTGTAAATCAACAACCCATCTTGAGATCCTGCTCGAGATGGCATCCGTTCCTTTCTTATTGAAAACTTCAACTAAAGGTTTGTGGTCCATCCTGACCACAAATCTGGTACTCCACAATAAATTCTTCAATTTTGTCATAGCCCAATGGACAGCCAAAGCCTCTCTTTCCATTACCGAATACCTGGTTTCAGCTCCTCTTAGACTCCGTGGCAGAAATAAAATGATATTTGTTTTCCCTTTACCTTCTTGCTGCAACACCGCACCCAAGCCTTTGTTACTTGCATCGGTGACTAACACCGACTTTGCTGTAGGGTCAAAACTACTCAACCTAGGAGTCTCCCTAAGATACTCCTTTATTTTGGCAAATTCCATCTCACATTCCTTGTTCCAACTAAACTCCACACCTTTGCAGAGCAGTGTGCGCATGTTAACACACTTCTCAGCAAAACCTTTAACAAACTTACTGTCATATTCAGCCATTCCTAGAAATTTCATGAGCTCTTCTTTGTTTTTTGGCGAAGCCAGGTTTTCTATAGACTTAACCAACTCACTCTTAGGTTCAATACCTCTGCCAGATATTGTGTGGCCCAAGTAATCAATCGAGGATTGCCTAAATTTGCATTTATCAATCCCCACCATGAGATTATGGGAACTAAACTTCTCCAATACTTCCTTCACTCTTAAATCATGCTCACATGCATCCCTCCCAAAAATCAAAACATCATCTTGGTAGATTTTTACGCCTTTCTGACCCTTCAAAACTCGTTCAAGTGCTCTCTGAAACACCGAGGCTGCCGAAACCAAACCAAATGGTAAACGTTTAAATCTAAAGGTGCCAAAAGGTGTAATGAACGAGGTATAATCCTTCGACTCTTCATCCAATTTGATCTGGTGATAGGCCGACTTGAGATCAACAGTTGAAAAAACACTAGCACCCTTAAGAAGCATTAGCATGTCTGAGATTTTGGGAAGGGGATATTTATCAATCACCACCTGTTTGTTAAGTTCTCTGAGGTCAATGCATAGACGGAGACTTCCGTCAGATTTGCGAGCGGCAACCACCGGAGCCAACCACTCCGTCCCTTCCACTTCCTCTATCATTCCTTCTAACTTAAGTTTTTCCAACTGGTCTCTCATCTCTTCTCTAACCACTAAATGGACCCCTCGTACCTTGCTGGCATAGGGAACCGCCCCCGATTTAAGTTTTATCTTGTGAACATAATCATTCAGACATCCTAGCTCATTTTTAAAAACCCTAGGGAAGGAGTTCTTTAATTTCTCTGTGTATTCTTTACCACAGGACTGTAACTTGATACTATTTATGTCAAAATTTTCTTTCAATATAATAGGCGGATCATTGTTTGGGTCCAAAATCACACCTAGATCTTTCTGGTGTAACCAGCTTAATAAGCTATCACCTTTATACGAAACATAGACCTTTCCGGAGGTGTATCGTCCCTTATATTCAATCAAACCATTAAAGTAACCTATTAGTTTTATAGGCTCCCCTCCATATGAATATGGATTAATGTCTGCCTTCAAAAGATTAACTCTGTTGAGTAGGTGTTGCTCATAAAAAGTTTTTGAAACAATGGTTATTTTAGCACCCAAGTCAAACAGAACATTTGTTTTATGATTTTCTACTATCACCTCATCAATAGGGCCTTTCTTTTTATCATCGGAAATATGAGAGATGATCTGCCCACAATCCAGGTCAGAATCAGAAGCACTTAGACTTTCTACATCTTTACATATCATGTTAACCTTAGAACCAACTTTTTTGAATCTGCAAGAGGGGGAATAATGTCCAATGTTTTTACACTTATTGCATGTCGCTTTAAGCGCAAGACATTTCCTATCATTGGCTAAATGATTGGGGTTCCCACACCTGTAACATTTGAAGTTGTACTCTTGGTCCTTAGAAGTAATCATAACTTTCTTATCAGACCTGGAGGTTTTGAGTTTCTTATCATTCTTATCTTTGTTTTCACGATTTTCCTTTCCATAAACTTTAACTACTTGAACATTATCACTCTTATTTTCATTCTTAGTTATCACTTCCACACATTTAAGAGAATGTTCAATCTGTTTTGCAATCACTAGAACTTCATCAAGAGTAGGGTCGTCCTTCTGCCATATATCATCCCTCACCTTTTGTACATTGCACCCTAACATAAATTGGTCTCTTATTCTTTCCTCCAAGAGACCTCCTAATTTACAAGAAGACCCTAGCTTCCTAAGAGCAGTTACATAATTCTCCACTGACTCTCCTTCATTTTGAGTGCGTCTACCAAAATGATAGCACTCAAGTATAGTGCTCACCATGGGTAAATAGTGACGATCTAATTTTAATATGCAGACTTCATACTCATTTAAACTAGCATCGTCTACATCAGGTAAATGGTCAAACACTTCTTGCCCTTCTGAGCCTAGACAGTGGAGCAGCAGCGCAGTTCTTCTTTCAGCACTTAAATTAGTCCCACACACTTTCGCATACCTCTCGAATACTTTCTTCTATTTCTGCCACCTAATCGGTGGGTCACCAGGATTGGATAGAAAGAAAGGTGGAGTGGCCACGTTCTGCATCTCCGTCAAATACTGAATAAAATTGTAATTTAAAAAAGAGATAGAACGTAAAGCAAAAATTACAAACTAAAAGAAGCTTTCACTTGCACTAAATGGAAAGGGTCACAAATCAGTACTATTCCCTTTACCAAATATACAGAGTGAACAATCAAAACCACAAATAGAATAATTGCAAATATACATTTACATAAATTATTAAATACAGGAAGCTTTCACTTGCACTAAATAGAAAATGCTGGTAAAAATTGGTTTGATTCAGAATGTGCACGCACCAAAAGAAAATATTGCCAAAATGAAGTTTTAAAAGGATAAGTCAATCCATTGTACTATCCATGGTGAACTGCAACGAAGTACATTTAGATCCACTAGATGGCGCTGATTTCCCTCTATCCTCTTTTTTTTTTTTAAACAAAAATATACCTTCGTTTCTTCACCGCAATAACTCTTGAGGCAACAAGGGAAATGTCACCGCAATCGAGGCAGAGAACACCGAACAAGGAACTCCCAGCTGAAATGAAATCTGGATTAACTACCAAGACGGAAGATTGTTAGAATGGAGCCAATCACGCACAGCACGTCACAGAGACGTCACAGGAGCTACCGGAGCCTCTGATGTTCATAAAGCGCACTGTAGCCTCGCAGATGAGAATGCCACTGACAGAAGAACGTTCCAACGTTCTACCTGATGCGCGGAGATCAACGTTCACCGGGTGAGTGTCCCAAAGATGTTATCTTTTGATTTAAAGATCAGCAGGCAATGTACGGAACGCGCTGAACGGGATGAATAGCGCGCTCCGTGAATTCAGTGAAATCCAAACGAAGCCAAAACAAATAGCGTGAATGAAGGTCTTCACATGGAGCATAATAAAAAACTAGTTATTGGAAGAGTAGTTTTGCTGAAGTAAATATACGTGAGTAGCATCAAAGTTAGAGAGCCAAAACACGGATAAAACTTTCAAGGAACTGGATGACTTTTTCTACCAAAACAAGTTAGAGGTGATGCAAAGGTTGAATCCCAACTTTACTAGGACAATTCTTTTGACGGTAACTTCCTCTAGTATTAAAAAAAATAAACCCTTACTTTGTGAACATATAAAACATTTCTCCACTTCATAAGTAAGAGAAAGTGCGTTCCCAACAAAGTATCCAGGTTTAATTAAGCCCACATCGAATATCTCCCAGCCCTCTAAATGTTGTTTTAAGTTCAAAGGGGCGAGAAATGTGGCGAAGCTTAAGTTTAAAATAAGGAAGAACACTTACAAGAAGATTTGACGTCCAAGTTGAGTCAAATTCAGATGTTGGGATCTTCTTGTTGTAAAATCACACAACAACAAAAAATTGTAGGTTCACAACTCAGTAAGAATGATGAGTTAATCCCACGCTCGTCGCCAGTGTAAGATTCATCCAAATATGAGATTCCAAGCAGGTGGTTGTGAGAAGATCTTAGTTTAAAACAGAGTAAGAAAGATCCCATCCATCAAGACCCATCAGCCAGATGCAACTGACTCAGATCAAAACCTATTATGATAACAATGGGGTAACCCAGTATCCCTCAGAACCTGGGCAGTATACAAAGATAATACAAACGGTTCTGTCGGGTAAAGAATATTTCTTAGAGCACTAAACCATCATTGGTTTGTTAGTACGAAGATTAATCAAAATTGACACACATAGAGACCATCAACAATATTCAAAAAAGTTTTATAAATTGCATCATTTATGAAAAACTACTTTCAATGGCTGTCAAGGACTGAAAGTGAATAATAATTGTGACAGAGTGACATAAAGTGCTCAGTGCTGTGGTGAAAGGTGCGTAATATATACAACGTGACTTATAGAAGGATTGATAATGTACAGAAGGCCAGAAAAACAAATATTTGAAGCAGTCTGCAGACGGATTAAGTAAGTCTTTATGCAGAGTCTTTTCAACTGGTCCACAGAAAAAATGTCGACGTTTCAACCCAGAGTAGCATTACTAACTAGTCAATGCGGGTCTTCATCAGGACAGGGAGTGACAGCCAATGGGAGCTCGATGTGGCTCCTGGGGCAAGGTAGGGAGATACTCGTGCAGGAGCAACAGTATCCTATACGTCGTGGCTGTGATTCGAGCAGGAATTCCGGTATTTGGGATATACTCTCTCTCCAAATATGTTCAACAGACTCCAAGTTTAACTAACGGAAATTGGATTGGGTTACGTTTGTTTCGTCTGATCGAAATTATCCCCCCAAGGTTCCGCAAATGGGATAAGATTCTTCCAAAGCGGCAAGCGCCGAGACTTGAAGTAATCTTTCCTGGGCCCATTTCGAAGGACCTCAGTGTGATTTATTCGATCTGAGGACACAGGACTTTTGCCTATGCCCTATTCAACCCCCTTGCCGCTTTGGAAGAATCTTATCCCATTTGCGGAACCTTGGGGGGATAATTTCGATCAGACGAAACAAACGTAACCCAATCCAATTTCCGTTAGTTAAACCATTAAACCATTCACACCGAATCCAAAAGAAATAACAAACGCTTCTGTCCAGGATTGTTGATCCACATCTCCCTCGAAACCCCCCAAGGATACCTTTCCCTTCTGTGTGGGTGCTTATAGCACGAACAAGGAGGACGAGCAACAGAACACCACATAATATGGGGAACAGCAGTGTAACGAGGGTGGCATACACTTACTTCTGTCAGAGGCGAGATGCGGAAATTGGGTCCTGGATCAATGAATCTGAGCTCCGTCTCAGCTGTGCACACACTGCTTCTGCCGGCACTGGGGTCAGTCCAGCATGGTTAAGATAGGGGCAGGTAAAGAAAGGCAGCAACTTGCATAGCTTCTTTTAAAAGCTTCTCCTGCGGCTATGCAAGCATATGATGACACATAGGTAGATGAGGGCAGCGGCTCCAGTTGAGCATGCAAGACACTGATTGTCTGTGCATGCCACTTTGACCTTTTCTCACCGAATGCGGCCTCAAGGAATCACAACAGCAGTACTGGCACTGAGTCTGGGGGCAATCATGGCAACTATACAAGACCTCAAGAGCACACTTGAGCCCAAGTTGGACTCTGTAGATTTGGATGTCACCCTCCTCCGAGCAGACTTCAAAAAGATCACAGAAAAGGTAACATCAGCCGAATCATCTATCAATTAGCTCCTTTCAACAACCAAGAGACTGAGGACCAAGTGCAAAACTTTACAAAGCACCATGCCACCATTGCAGCCAAACTTGAGGACCAGGAGTGAAAGCCATGGAGAAATAACATCAGAGTTGTAGGGGTCCCTGAGGGGACTGAAGGCCCCAGTGCCAATCTTTTCCTGGAAGAACCTATTGTTAACACTCTCCTCCCTAAGTGCCTTTCCAACTACTTCTCAATTGAAAGAATACCACAATACATGTTTTACCAGATTCTACGTTCCCAGGTGCAACTACAGAGGCGCAGCTTTGATGAGATCAAGATAGTGCTTAGAGTGAAGGAACTCAAATACATGATGCTTTTCCATGTCTCGACTGAGGGTGGAAGCGAAGGGCAAATCCTGGCACTTCACCACACACCAGGGAAGCCTGAGAATGTATAGAAGGCTGGTGCGCCCTGGGTCGGCAGAGTAAGTCAGAGGCTTGAGGAGGGTGCAGTGGCAAAGAGTTGGACAATGGGAGTTGTAATCACCCAGACACATAGCTGAGGCAGGAGCCCCATGGGGAATGGTAAACAGTTAAACTCAGGTGGCTTCCATTCGGCTACCTGCCTCATGTCCAGTGGTTGACATTGCCAGATCTATCTGAGCTAGGGTGCATAGGAGAGATGGGCACTGACCTTGGCGGTAACTAGAGGAACCTAGTCACACTTACATGGAACTGGGGAGGGGGTATATGATGGTAATGACTTATACTGTAGAGGTATGGATCTATCATACTACAGAAGGGGTATAGTTCTTTGTTTCTATGTCAGCGGTTGGTCAACGTGGTGCTCCCCAACCCACTGTTATATATGATACTGTTTGGGTGGCAAGCCCTTTGCCTATTCAGGAGGTGGGCAGTTCTGACCTTACATTGCAGGATATCATGGAGGGGGAGTTTGCTTGTTGGACGCAACTGTTTTGGTTATATGTAATTGTATTTTGTTTTCACCCTTGCTCAAGCTTAGTGACATGAAGAGGATGTATGTAGAGATGTAGGGTACAGTGGGACAGGGGGAGACACAGGGCACTCCATGAACACATAGACCACTCCATGAACACTTCACTGGTAGATGGGAGTACCAACACCATAGACCTTAAAGGTCCTGCCGTGGAACGTTAATGGACTAGGCAGCAAAATTAAGTGCAACATAGTGCTTCAATATCTACGTAGGCATGCCCCAGATTTGGTACCCCTGCAGGGGACCCACCATAGAAGCAACCAGGACAAAGCTCTAGACAGATTTGGATATACCTTTATGGCACATGAAGTTATTTGACGGATGCAAGAGGAACAAGTATTCCGATGAAAAAATCTGTGCCCTTTATCCTGCCCATATATGGTGTGATACCTTTATTATATATGCGGTGCAATCTGCGATTTGGGAGGGCCGCACATTGAACATTTGCTCTCTATATATATACCACCAAAGCTGCATGCGCAGACATTCCCTGATATTAGCGCCTTGCATTTGGAGATGCCACCAGAGATCCTAATATTAGGGGGAGACATGAATACTGTGGCTGACCCTAATATGGACAGGGAGACAAGGACTGTGTCGCTGGATGAACCAGGCCCTTTATGGGCCTTCATGGAAGCAATAGGACTGGTACACGTAAGGTGCGACCACAACTCCTTGCCACAACAAGTCATATATTTATCAGCGGCCAATGGAATTTTCTCCAGCCTGGACCATATTCTCACTCAACATATTTATGCAGGCAAATTTAGAAATACAACACATAATGCACGTGCAATTCCTATCCATTTGCCTGTGGGAGTGGTGCTCTGTGCCCTGTCTGGAACTATATTCTGCTTCCTAGAATCGATCTCTGGTATGTAAAGGAAAAAACACTTAAGGATAAGTTGAGGATAAAGGAGGACCAGTACTTTCAAGAAAATAAAGGCACAGTTTAGGTGGCCTGTGTCCTATGGGAAGCCTTCAATGTGGTCATCCGCAGACACACCCAGGCCCTAATTGGGGAAAAAAGGAGCAACAGCTGTAGTGAAAAGCGCTCAAGCGTGACATTAAATCCCTAGCGGCCCTAGCAGGGGGTACAGTAGACCTCCACCTTCAGCTACACCTCAAGGGCTAGCAATGCCGCCTATATTATGTAAGTGACAAGGCTACCAAATGACTAGCATGATTGGACAAGAGGGATAAGGGACAAAATTGGGTCCTGGAAATCCTTGATCAGAATGGAGCGCTCCAGACAACCAGTGGCGCAATTACAGAAACCTGTGCCATGTATTCTGAAGGGGTATACACCTCCATGACCACCATGTCTGAGGAGGATTGTGCCAACTTCCTGAGGGACTTAGCCCTCTTGATGTTCACTGATGAGGACAGGGGGACTCTGGAGTTAGATCTAACTGTAGAGGAAATAGCTAAGGTGGTAAGGGACCTATAGACAGGGAAAGCGGTGGGACCGAACGGCCTACCAGTGGAAATCTATAAATGTATGATGGATAAGATCGCAGAACATATGTTGGCTATGCTACACACTCCACTGGAGGAGGGGCGCTTGCCAGAAGACCAGAGGACTGTTACCCCATGGTTAAGTTCTTTAGGGCTTACTACAATCACACTTTCTGCACATGCTCTATCCCGGCTTCCTTTCTTCATGACATCAGGAAGGAACACCATGGTTGCTGATCTGTGTTTTCAGACTGTGCTGGCAGCAGATCATACACTCACAGATTTACAGAGTTAGTGCAGGTGCTGTAGATAGTGTGAGGAGTGTACCCTTCTGTATTTGTGCTGAGGTGCATTATGGATCATAATAAAGCTCCTGGATTTCTTCACAGAAACTGGGATCAACACGAAGCATCTGAAATGTATGCAGATTATTCTAGCTGATGTAAACGACCTAAATTTTGTTCTAATTTTGCAAAGGAAAAGGAAATATAAATCAAGTTTGTTAAATATAATTCTATAATGCACATGTATACAATGTATTTATTGGAAGACCTGCAGCTAGCTTCTATTGACTATTGAGTACTAATGATTCATTCTCTTTAAAGGATTTAAAAGATCTGAGTGTAGGTTACAAAGATTGCGTGTCCCAGTAAATTCCTGAACTGTCATTTGCACCAATGAATAAGAGCAAAAATTACTTTAAGGCCCTGAGTACGATGTGGGGTGGACTTGCGTATGTCCCACATTGTTGCGGGAAAGGAACAGCCCAACCATGGGTTCGCAGTTCCGCAATCCCAATCTTGATGCAACCGCACATAAGGGCCGATTACGATGTCGGGCAGAACTTTTATCCCAACACCGACTTGTAATCGGGACTGACTTGCGGTAGATGGTTCCGCCTGCCTGAGTATGATGCGACCGAACACTGTTAGTCGGATTCTCAACACAGGCTCCTATAGGGAAATGGGGTGTGTGTGTAAAACCCTGCCCCCTGTCGTAGGCATCCCGCAGTGCTTGCCACACAGTGTAGGGTTTTACAGGGGGGTCCCTTAGGTACCCCCTCGGCCCCCAAATGGAGGCCACAGGATGAAAGGGGCCCTGCTAGGGTCCCCCAAAGCCACTTTATGACAGCCGTTTCATGTCAGACAGGCTAACACGGAAAGACTGTTGGAAACCGACATCGTAATCCTGAGGTCGGAAGCTCTGGCCATAGGGGTGTACGATGTGGTTCCAACTGGCTCGAATACTCCGAGAGCTGGTCAGAACCAATTCGAATGACCATGTAGTTTACCTTCTGACCGGGAACATCTCAATCGGTCGGGTGGATTGTAAACCAACTAAGTCACTTGGAAGGGTTCTGATACTGTTGAGGAGATTCCAACTGTTGGGATGAGGCTTTCCATCCGACATCGTAATCGCCCCTTACTGCGGTCAGAAACGAAAAACACCCGCAGCACAAGCTCCCATTGAAAAATTGAACTTTGTAAACATCCCTGCACTGTGTGGCACCGTGTGTCTACCACAAGGTGCAGGGATATTGAGTGGGGCAGCATAGGTCCCCCCCAGGGCAGTATGAAGGGCCAGGGGGCATGGGGGCTCTGCTAAGACCCCCGATGTTGTTTTCCAACAGCCTTTCCATGCCGGAAAGAACGACATGCAATGGCTGTCGGAAACCGACATCATAATCACGATGGCGGAAACGCTGTCCTTAAGGGATTATGCTGCCTTTCCGTCTGACACCCGCAGGTTTAAACTTCGACCACCGTCATCCTAATACGGCGTTCAGACCCTAAACCTACCATGTCGGGCATGTTGTAATCAGGCCCTACATACTGTATAACCAACTTCACTTGCGCAAGCTCAACATTTTGCTTCTGCTGGTCAGTGCAATAGTGATTTTTTGTACTGATTAGAATGGAACATCAATGAAAAATGTGCCACTAAAGAGCAACCAGTAGATGTTATTACTAACATTCATAGTGCAGCCTGAAGAATACGGCTTATGAGTTAATACGTATTATAAATAAAGGCCCTGCTGTCTATAATGTGTCCTTAGACAATTTTGTGAGTGATACAAATTCAAAATCGTTGAACATATACCATTTGTGCATCCTTTGGCATGGACTCAGTTCTGAGTCTACCTCTCCACTTGCCTGATATGTGGTGATGAATCATCTGTTGTACAAAATCGTTTCCTAAAAGAAACCACTGCCATGTGGTAATGGTCCAGGAAATGTTGCTAACTGTAATTTTCCAATAGGACATTGCAGAGTCTGTCAATTCTTCAAAACCTAGAAGATTTCTAGGTTGATAATCCAGTTGACCACTTGCAAATAATTTACTGCCCTTCATTCTCTTTAACTAGAAAGTAAGATGAGCAAGAAGGCAGCATGTGCCTTGGACACAGAGGCTGGAATTATTACATATAACATTACAGAGCTCACTGGAAACCTTATTCTAGGTACAGCTCTTAAAATGAACAGTGCCTCAGTCATTAGGAACTTCATTATTTAACACAGAAGTTCATCCTCAGCCATGGTAACCAACATCAATTACAACGTCAACTGACTGCGTCTAAATAAGCCCTTCATTTGTGACAGTAGTTGCATGTTGTGGGCACAAACAATCATTTTTGGGGACCCAAAACCAAATTTCATCATAAGGTTTTGATCCACAGCAAGAAAGACATGAAGGTAGATAAGGAAGGAGTAAGAAAAACACAGGAAAACAGTGGCACAGGTAAAAAGCAAAGATGAAAAACAACCTGCAAGAGTGAGACAAAGGCAAGCAATCTTAAAATTTAGCAGTAGCGCAGATAGTGGGCTCCTGAGAAAACTAGGACCCTGCATTAACTTTTTTTGTGTGGACAAATTAAGCAGTTGTTTAAATACACTTCTGGTCACTTGGGCATGAAGCTGGGCAATTAAAGATCATTCCATCTGAAAACCACCTAAATTATATGTCAAAATATATTTTGAGAATGTTAAGTTTGCCATTTAAAATATATATTTCATGACCCTTCCTAACACCTGAGAGTTCTTATAAAGCAAAAAAAGTTTGGCTTTACTGTATAGCTATTCTGTTGGTATTTGAACAAAATATGGGAAAGAATGGATGAGATACAAAAATATTGTGTCAAGAAAATCAGGATATTAAAAATTTCATCATCAGGAATATCAAAGGTAAAACTTGTTTTTAGTGCTGGTTTGAACATAGTTGTAATAAATATCGATGTGGAAAATGTTGTTGTATGTAATATCATTTGCAAATGTTAATTTCTATCTAATTTTCAGTATTGTATTTGATTGCATATGTTTATTATTTTTTTGTGTTTTTAGCAAAATACTTTTTTTGTTATGAAATTGTTGAAATTTATATTTTTTGTTGTAATAATGTATAAAAATAATTGTTTCTTTTTTTAGTAGCCAGCATTGGGTTTTTAGAGGATAACAGAGGGGAGATTTAAAAAAAGTATATTTTTTAAAATACATTGGAAGTTAATACTTATGCAAATCAATAATTTTGAATATTTTAATTGATTTTGTTCTTTTAATTTCATATTAATTAAGATATATAATAATGGTATCAAATGCAAAATAAATAAAAAATGAAATAGTATAAAATGTAAAAATATATAGCAAATGTTTCATAAAGTTTAATATTTAGGAATATTTTTATGTACATTTATATTTTTTTATATATTTTGCAGCACAGCACGCTTTTCAAAATAGAAATATTTAACTTTTCAGTAATTTTATTTTAAAAATGTTTCATTTTTTATGTATTTTTTTAGATTTTAAAATGGATTTTCAAAAATGTTCATTTATGATTCTTAATAATGTATTATGATTTTATTTGGTAATAGATGGTTTAAGCTTTATGAATGTTTGTAAATATTGTTTTAATATATTAATAATTAATAGTTATTCAACTTTTTTGTATTTTTAATACTTGAATATGTATATATATCGGTTTGTAGTTTTGGTTAGTGTGTTTTAGATAACAGTTTATTTAGATCTACAGTAAAAAAAAGTGTGTGTGAGTATGTAGCATTGATTTTGTATTTAAAATGTTTATTTTGTAAAATGATTTATATTCAAGTGGATATTGTAAATTTCATCCTTTTAGGGGCCAATTCCGATGGCCGGTCGGACAGCTGTCCGTAGCCTTACCCTGTGACCGACACATACCCGGAGCCGGTCCGTCCTGTAGAGTAAGTATGATGCGCATAGCTGCCAAAAACACGACCGACACATAGGCTGTGAATCAAGGCCCATTCTCCGTCCGAGCCGTAACTCCCAAAGAGGAACCGTGTCGCCCGGAAGCAGTATCCATAGCAGTTTCCAGCATGACAAGTACGATGCGTACTTCCTACGTGCCGGACGGGTCGTCACAGCATCCGGAAAACAAGCATATCAGCTACGATTCGTGCCACAAATCAATACACGGCTACGAAACGGACCAGCTTGCAGCGGGTACGAGATGGAGCAACAAGCAGCATGTACGACACGAACACAACATGAATCCCATCGCGCAGGTCATACCAGTACTCTACATCTATGACCGGATCAGGAACCGATGCCGATGGCGCAGGCGGTAAGTCAGACACCTACCACATAAACAAACGACACGTACCCGAAAAATGGCACACTCACACAGGAGATCCATATCCGGGCCTCTACCAACAGTCCACCATAGGGGTTGCATTGCCAGCACCCCTGCCACCCCTAACCATAGGGACTATGTTACCCATCACCCCTGCCACCCCCACTCACAGGGCTAATGTTGCCCATCACCCCTGCCACCCCCACTCACAGGGGACCTGTTGCTCATCACTACTGCCACCCCCACCCATAGGGACTATGTTGCCCATCACCCCTGCCAATCCCACTCACAGGGGACCTGTTGCCCATCACCCCTGCCACCCCCACTCACAGGGCTTATGTTGCCCATCACCCCTGCCACCCCCACCCATAGGGGACCTGTTGCCCATCACCCCTGCCACCCCCACTCACAGGGGACCTGTTGCTCATCACTACTGCCACCCCCACCCATAGGGACTATGTTGCCCATCACCCCTGCCACCCCCACTCACAGGGGACCTGTTGGCCATCACCCCTGCCACCCCCACTCACAGGGGGCCTGTTGCACATCACCCCTGCCACCCTCAGCCATAGGATGGGTGATGCGCAACACATCCAGCATACGCAAACATCAGGTATGTCCGCAAAATACATCCCCCACGACATCATGACAACAGTGTGTAGTCTGTGACAAATGCCCACAACAGTGAATATGGCTACGAGCATACAATGTAAGTAACAGTACATCTGTGACCAACACATGAGTGTGACATACACAAGGCAAGCATCACCATAGCACTGTGGCAATGTAAAAAGAACACCCCCTCACTGTGTAGAACAGAAGTTAAGTGGGGGCTTCCAAAATGCAGCAGATGTTGAGCATTGTGGTGATGGGGACTAAACCCCCCTCATCACAGTGACCAAAAGGTAAGTGTCATCATGGTCAAAGCTGACAACTCCACTGTGATGACAAAGGCAGATGTCGTACAAACTGGGAAACCCAGACATGTGTCCTGTGCCACAAACGTACATCACACATACACAAACACAAATCACTCAGCATGGCCCCTCATCCATGGACAAACGGGAGCTAGGGGACCATCCATGCAAACATTCACATCAGTCCACCATCAACACCACACACCTGAACTGCAACAATGTGTATCTGCGAAACACACATGGACAGGTGACATTGCACATGCCCACATAACAAACACAGGAATGTTAGCAGGAACTAAGGTGCACACACACATCACACAAGGACTGCTTACAACCCTGGGGAATGACAGACACACTGCACAGTATGCGGTACATGGCCATGACCTTAAAGCTCATGTGACCTTCACAATCCCTGCCACAGTCCCAGGACTATGCAGATGACAAGGAGGAACACAAGGCACCCATGGTGACACCTGCCAGCATCGCTGCCGTGAACCCGACAAGTGGGAGCAGTCACACACACATACAAATGTCTCAATCACTGAAAACTACCACCTAGGGACAACTACATGATATTGCGAACAATCAAGTGCCTTAGGAACCCTCACTGTGTCCCATCTGTGTCTGACAACATCATCAACACTCAGAACTGACAAATCACAATGATGATACACCAATTAACAGTAGTGAGTCATGCACCAACACATCTGGTAGACCATTGGAAAAGTAGTGGGATTAACCCAGTACCACTCAGCAAGCATCAACAACAGGAACATATCAAGGGAACACTGTCTGTGTATGAACAGAGATGTGGACACACACACATGCACATGCAACACACACCATGGGCCCAGGCCATGTCACTGGACAACACACTAACTTGAGGGGACACAACTCCTGTGGGAGCCCAGCTGTGCCAAACATATTCACCGCAAGTCCCACTCATGTCTGCAGAACACTTGGTCAGTCAGCCATCAGTTACCACACAATGAAGGCTCTGGTCACAACAGCCTGGGTACGGGAGTCACCCTTAAGTCAGCTGCACATACCCCAAACATATGTCTAGCAAGTTGCACAGAGAACCCAGTTTCTCCTCTTACAATGATGCCCACACCTGTAGGGCCAGTAGTGATGAGCACAAAGTATGTGGAGGTGATAATTTGGACAATGGGAAGCACATCATATGTGCAGGGGTGCAAGCCACAGATGTGACCATGGCAATTAAATGTTCACAGAGAGATGTACACAAATAGTTGATCCAGACACACCCAGTTTGCTGCAAAGGATGACATGGATACCCACCAGAATAGGTTACATATCTCATGGACCACAGGGAGTACCTCACATCAACGCATCAGTATGCAACATTGTAAACCAAGCATTACAGGTGCAAGGGCATCTTAAACAACCTCAACATGATGTACAGCTAAATCAAGTTCACAAGGACAAAGTAAAAAGCTTTATTCAGCATATGAAAAGTGAAACGTCTGTTCCAACAAAAGGCCAATGGCCAGTCCATGTCCAAATGGCAAGGAGTGAACTAGATTCACAATTTCAGTATATAAAATACGAAACGTCTGTGCAACCAAAAGGCCAATGGCCAGTCCATTTCAAATTGCCAAGGATTGAACTAGAGTGACAACTGTCACACCTTGCTTGCCTGCACTGCTATGGACCGGGGTCATCCCCTCGGAGGGGCATGCATGGGGGCAGGCCAGGCACCGCAGGGCCAGGATCAGGGCGCAACAGAAGGAGGCAGTGAAGAGGTGGGGGATGCAGGTGAGACACTTGCAACTGCAGTGGAAATGACTGAAGTGGTGGGTGCTGTCACAACTGTGGGGCACAAGTCAGATGGGGTGGGTGCTGGCACAATTCCAGTGGGCAGGTCAGATGGAGTGGATTGGCTCACCACTGCAGTGCCCAAGTCAGACGGGGTAGGCGTGAACTCCAAAGCAGTGCCTACATCCATGGGAGCGGAATGGGGGACAGGTGAGGTCTGCAGGGCAGGGGGTTGGGACACGGTCCCCACATCAGTGGCACCAACTGTCTGACCAGGTGTGGAGGAGCAAGTGCTAGGGGGGATGACCTTAGCATTTTGGGGATGGTGTATCTGTGAGTGGGGGAACCCGGGGCAGGGAGTGGTGGGGGAACCTCTGGAGTGGTGGCCTGGGGGATGGAGGATGGATACTTTGCCTTGGAGCTGCGTGCTGGCAGGGGGGTCTTGCTCTTCCTGCGCCGGGGGGACTTGCGGGTGGGCGTCTCGGTCTGAGTGCACCTGGGGGAGGGTGTCCGGGTGTGAGGGGCACTCCCTTCTGTGTGTGGGGACTTCCTCTTCCCCTTGTAATCAGGATCAGCTGTGTCGGTGGGGAAGAGGCCAAGGTCACAGAGGAAGAGCTTCTGGGGGGATGGGGTTGCAGGTGAGGCAAGGGAAGGGGGCTGGGAGGGAGAGGTCTCAGAGGACTGTGGAGTGGTTGTGGATGACTGTGTGTGTGTGTCAGCAAACCAGCCCCTGTGAGTGTGGAATCAGTCCCCTGCGCTTGCTTGTGTGCACGTCTAGCCCTTGGTTTGGGGGTTTCTGTGCTTTGAACAGGTAGTGTGCTAGGAATTGTGGGTGCTGCAGGGGTAGGAGGGGTGTGGGACTGTTGGAGGAGGGACACTGCTGCCGTCAGGGAGGGGGCCATGGACTGGTTGGTCCTCTGTAGGGCAGACATGCCCGAGGAAATGCCCTCCATGAATGACACCAGTTGTGCCAACAGACCTGTGTGTGCATGGAGGACCTTCAGCATTGACATTTGCCGTACATGCATCTGTCTAAGTAAGTCCACATACTCCTCACTCAGGGCAGCAGGGGACACGGGCAGGGGGTGCAGTGCCTGGCACAAAGGAGACATGCTCACGATCACAGGAGCCAACAGGGACCTCTGGGATGGGAGCCGATGGGATGGGGTGGTGGTGGTGATGGTGGTAGAGACAGCCTCACTAGCTGGGGTTTGGTGGCTGCTGACACCCGCCTCCACAGGGGAGTCATCCTCAGAGCTGCTGTGGCCTTCAGCTGGGGGGGAGGGTGCTGACGACTCCTCTGTGTGGCTCAAATCGCCCTCCGTGCCACTGGGTCCACCTGACTCCTCTCCTTCTGTCCCTGTAAGGCTCTGTGGCTCCTCCTGGTCCGTGGAGCTGTCCCCTCCTGTGGCCGTAGATGTATCTGGATAGGAATAGGAAGTAAGAGAACAATATCAGTCACCTGCACCGACTGCACACACCACAGTGAGTACATCACATCACAGGGCAAGCCCTGGCATCATCAGCTGAACACAGCTCAAAGTGCCAAAACTGTTTAGAATAGGCCAATTGTCATTTTCAACATCAACCATGGCACACATATCCCTCCTTGACTTGCACACATATGTCTGTTGCATGTTGGATGCTAATTCCCCAATGTGCCAGCATGCACCACCCACACATTAGTTGTACATGCAAGTGAACATGTAGGAGTATGTCACTAGACCCACAGCACATCTCTTGCGACTGACTCAGCACAGGTGTCCGCATGAAGGGATGGGCAGAGACTTATTTCACATGCTTTGGATGCATGCCAGCAACACACACTATGATGTACTCATGTCCTGATGGGCAAGGCCACAATGGGGTGCATGGTGCACACTTGAACACAACGCAGGCTCACTCATAGCAAGTTCAATGCCATGGCACTGGGATGCCCTGAAAGTCAGTCAACACTGTCTCCTGTCACAGGGGCAGGGCATCCAGACAACAACAATATGCACTGACTCACAATCCTAGCTCAGGGGCAAATCTGACTCTGCAGATGACCAGCGCACTTGCCCATCCCATGCAAACAACATATCCAGGACCCAGAAGACCCCACATCATGAAAATCAGACATATGAGTTTCAGCAAACACAAATCCATGTACATTAACACATCACAGTCTGCCATGCATATAACCCAGCTGCATGAGGGACAGAGTTGCATACACCAATGTGCGCTGTCAGATGATCACACACCTATATGTCACACATCTTGTTTCCCACAGTCACATTGCAGATGTCATCCTGACCCTCTGAATCATGGACACCCCAGTTGTACGTAGCAAAAAGCCACACCCTAATGACACAGAGGCACACACCTGAGGGCACATGTCACGAAGCACAACCTGCAATTTCATACACAGGAGTGGGATTACAGAGTGTTTCTGAATGCCCTTGAGGGGGCAGGACTGGGCAGGACTAAGTAAACCAGTGTTTTGCCCCGGACAGTAGTCAGGTGGCTAAACAATTGTGGCATACTTGCTATACCTACTCCTTATGCCCAAAAATTGGAGTACCCTGCTGCATGGTTTTGTATTGAATACCCCAGAAACATGTTGCGAGTCAGACCAGCAATTGGTACACATCTCAAGGGCACACACAGTTCACATGTCAGATCTCAGGCATTGTGTAAACAATTGACCCACCCATGAAACACACAACAGAGTCCCGGGAACTGATGCTGACTGGTACCTGATACATAGCTGACTGGACTGCAGGGACACAGTGACAGTGCCCTAGTGACACAAGCAAAAGACTGTAGGGGCCACACCTGTCGAACAGATGAGGAGGGTGCATCACACAGACGAGGGACCTGATTTTGGGACTACAAGACCTACGTAATGTGGAAGTGTGACCCGGACAAAAGACTGCTATTTCCATGTCAGACATATTACACAGATCAGGCATGGACTTACCCCCTTCCTGCTGCTGTCTGGCCTTCAGCTGCCTATCCAGGTCCGGGAAGACCACTGCCAGTATCCGGAGCATGTGGGGAGTCAGGGTCCGGTGTCCGCCCCTCCTGCGTGGAGGTGACAGCTTCAGCTGAACTCTAGCTATCCTTCGGGTCCAGCCTCGAAGGTCCTGCGACCTCTTCTGGCAGTTGCGGATGCAGCGCTTGTAGACCCCCACAGAACGAATAGCCCGGGCAATGGTACGCCAGATCTCCTGCTTCTGGTGGGCTTCAACCTGTGAGGAGGACAAAGTGAAAAGTACATTAACACACATGCCCCAGATTTGTGCAGCACACAATTAGATATACATGTCGTCATCACAAAAGGAAATTAATTACACAGGTAGCGCAACCCTGGGGAATGATAACTCACATGCATGTCTGCCATGTTAACAATGCCTAGATAGTTTAAGCTGGCAAAAATGCACTTTAGCAGCAGGAAAACTATTCAGTACATGTACCTACACACTTTGGGGGATGAAAGTAGTCAGTGAGAATGCTTGCCACTGCTGTACACACTGCTAGTACTGCTAGTCAGACAACATGCATAATTAGGAAGACAGTGGACAGCACACTCACCTGCTCCCCTGGTGTCCCATAGAGCTTTCTGTACTCTGGAAGGAGCCCGTCCAGCAGGGCCTGGTTCTCCTCCTCAGTGAAGGCTGGGGCCCTCTCCAGTGTACTTGCCATAGCAGGAGCCAGAGGATGCATAGACAGCAGCAGTGGTAGCAGGGATGTGGTCCAGTAGCATGTAGTGCAGGCAAGTGAGCTCCCTGGGGTCCAGCCAGCCTTATATCTGTGCTGCAGAGGCAGACTCTGTGCCATGTGTCCAAAGTGATAGGTCCAACACGGTTGCATTCTATGAATCTGGCCAATCCATTCAAAAGTACGACTCGTACACGCCTTCCGCATCGTTCAAATCTTCACCTTCATGGGACACTTGAAATTGCAACACTGTTGTAGGCATCTAACTGAATTTCCAGTGCACAACTCGTACAAGTTTTGAATCCGCATCCGTCTCCATGACAGACCTGAGCCAATGGGTGCGCCCGGCTCGTACAACTTACTATACAACGCGTATTTTGAATGTACACATGCACCCGTCTCCATACGATTCAATGGCCAAGGCGTACGCCTGTCTCGGACCATGCCTGTCCGACGCGTATGCATGATAGTCACCAGCGTCGGACCTCATTGCATTCAATGACAAGGCGTACGCACGGCTCGGACATGACCCGTGCAATGCGTACGCATTGTCACCCGTGTCGGACCTCATTGCATTTAATGACAAGGTGTACGCATGGCTCGGACATGACCCGTGCAATGCGTACGCATTGTCACCCGCGTCGGACCTCATTGCATTCAATGACAAGGCGTACGCTCGGCTCGGACATGACCCATGCAATGCGTACACATTGTCACCCGCGTTGGACCGCATTAGTGGGACTATTAGACGGATGCAACACACATATACTGGCCATGGACACCTGCACACACCTGCCACACTATAGCATTGGCCAGACAGTGTCCCATGGCATGTGAGGCTGCAATCCCTGGGTGTTTGAGGGGCCACTGCAGTTTTATTGTCTGGCACTTTGTGCAGCCACTCCCAGGCTGTTATCTTGTACATAGGGGA